>NC_139820.1:4147937-4302937 GCF_963457635.1 Microchirus variegatus
TTATTTTGAAATCAACTTTCATTAATTTACTTATCTAAATGAATGAAGAGCGCGTGACATGCAATAAATAGCTTTTAAAGCTGTGATATTTCTTCATAAATTAGCTCTCTCGATGCACTTTCAGGTACGAGTTGCCACCTTCCTCTATGCTAAAGGAGACTACGCTGCACACTTTTCCTTCATAAAAATAGAGTGGTCCTGTTGCACATATATGTTAGTTATGGAGGTCTACTTACATACATTAACTTGTTTTCATGGTCAAAAACCTCCTAGTTGCTGTAAACGAGCCGATAGAAATCCTCTTTTCTGACGCCGTTGCCCAGCCGCGATATTTCAGACTCAACTCTCTCTCACCCAGAAGACAGACTGTCTTGTGATTGGCCAATACCCGGAAGTGACATATTCAGCCCGCCTGGTCTCAGTCAGTGCAGCTCCCCCCTCTGGAACGGTGGATGTACTGCTACTCATTATCAAAACATTGTTTTAACAATGTTTAAAAATAGCTTCTTCACAAATCCCCGCCGCAGTCCCTTTTATGACTTTGACCCAGAGTCACTGTCGCTCGTGAAACACCTCCACAACGGACGTTCTTCTTCTTCTGCGGTTCAATGTACGCAACCGGATGTGCCCGGACTAGTGCCCGGAGCAGGAGGATCTGCTGTTCCGGAGAACCGGTGTTTACGTAACCGGACCGGGTTTTTTTCAGAGATCTCACTGAGCCCCAGATTACAATAAAACACAGTGTTCTCAGCAGTGGCTGAACTGTTTGTTTAGAACCTTCAGGGCTTCTTAAACAAGGTAATGATGCAGATACACACTAAAAAACAGCGTTTTTTAATAGATTTTTGCCATATCTTCCAGGGGATTGTTTGAAGGGGTGATGACCAAGAAGACCCTATATACGGAATCAAGCTGAAGCAAGACAGTGGCAATGGGCCCACTTGGACGGTTTCCAGCGACAAAGTAATTGCAGTCCTATATATGCTTGGCCATAACATGTTGTTGCCGTAGACGTTAAGTAATTAATCATTCTCAGGTTTAACTGTTGCGCAGTTTGCTTACCCCTGCAAACGCCTGGTACCTAATCGGGAACTGTCCGTACTCTTGCCGTGCAGTTTTCCCCCCAAGTACTGATACATAATTAAAAAAGATATCGGTCCTGGTACCTAAATAATGGGTGAGTTCAAGTGTAATCAGTTACACAAAAGTGAGATTTCATCCATCGAGTGTATTTAACGTGTAAAATAGAAAGCATACCCGATTTTACGGACCATCCGAAGTAGGTTTCGGACCCCAAGGGAGAATTGGTAAACAGAGTTGTACATGTGAAGGAAAGTGAACACTTGAACCTAAACACAAGCTAAGGACGCTAACGAACGAAGGAGGAGACAGGTGGAGAGCCGGGAAGGAGAACCCCCATGTGAGGAGGATGAATAATTACACAGGGATGCCAAGCGGAAAGGGTTGCCAGGTTCTCCCCCCTCCCAGGTCAAGGGCTGTGGTACCCCTGAAGCAAGGTACCCAATCCCCATTACTCATAATTAATTGGACACTCTAAATTGACCCCGCCCACTGGGGAACATCAAGAAGGACTACACACATGCAGGTGTTTGCTAACGTTAGCTGTTAACTAGAACTAGATGTCGACTCCCGCAACAACTCCTGACTCAAAACCCCCATGATGGAAGACTTCCACCAATTGCAGGGCAGTTCAGAGTGCGAGAGCAAGAGGGCGCCTCCTATTGGCCAATCAATCATCAGCAGTTGCACATATACAACCTTTTTCGTGGGAAAAGGAGGTTCAGCAGTTCTTTGAAATCCGCCCGTCTCTGTTGCTCTTTCCTCGATCTACTGCAGCCGACAGAAGTCAAGGATGTCCTGAATGACAAGAGAATCTATCTCGGAAAAACCCCCAGAGCAGAGCGGGCTTTTATACCGTAACCTTTATGTAGATGCGTAGCGGCAAAAAAAAAAAAAAAAGGACATGGATTTTTATGAAAATGTCACCGCTCAGTCTCTTCAGGTCCCGAGCGGAATCCACCGGCGGGGGGAGGACGGGAGTGACAAAGGATGGCAAAGGGGAACGACCTGTTCTGTCAGTTAACTTATATTTAAAGTTCACGTTGTGCAACCTCAAAACCCTCGCGGGAAACTCCCGTTTTTAGCGTTTTTAGTGGGAAGATAACTCACAGAATTGACATCTGAAATTAGCAATTGAGACCATTAACTGCTCAGGAAACTGTTTACCGACATCGCAAATCAAGTAAGAAGGAGGCTTACGTTTACCCATTTTTCCCCATCTGTTCTAAAGCTAAAGCCTTCCCCTTTCAAACCATCAAAGGCTACATCCATGCATTATGCACAACCCTATGTTCTCTACTTTGCTTCTTTGTCTTGTTGAGAAGAAGTTAAGTTTGCCCACTTTCCGTCAAAATATCCGTAAAGTCATCTTCTCGGGTGTGTAGCAGCCTTGATACGGACTCTTCTAACGTGTGAGATCATTCCATCCTCCTCCTAAGATTCTTATTTCACTTCTCCCATGAAGTAATAGTTTGTTTCTGCTGCTCTTTTGTTGCTACCTCTTCATTTCTACTTCCCCCATTGTTCCCTTGGCCTTCAAAAAGCATCACACCTGGAGGTTGTTTTTTTTTCTTCCTTGTATCTGAACTAAAAAAGAAAAATAAATAGCCAACCATCTGGACTCTTTTGAAGTTCAGTATTTCACTGAAGGCGGGTAAAAAAAAAAAAAAAAAAGTTTTAGGAATTTGCTTGTGCTGTACTTAATTCACAAGGTTATGTTTTTTTTGTCGTCTTCACATTTCGTCTCATCCAGAAACGAGGATGGAAAAGACAGAGTAAAACAGAAACAGTGGGGCTGTAAATTGTGGAGCGGCAGTCGCCATCCGCAGAGGAGATGACCGTAGGTCAACCTGGATGAAGCTTTAACAACGTCGCAACTTTTTTATACGGAGTAAAGTTTGGAAGTTTGGATGAAACTAAATGGAGTGGCTGCTTTTTTTCAGCGCTACAGTTGAGACAGGAGTCTCTAAAGTAACGCTAAACACAGGTACGCTGGTTATTTGTAGCTGTAGCTGCTCTTTTTTTCGTTTAATAAACAGACCGCTCCAGTTCCACTGTAGGCGCGCTAACTGCGCTAAAGGAGCTAACGCAGCCAACGGAGCTAACTGGTAAACGGTGCCTGGACAAAAAACTGCATTACTTTAGAGACTCATTTTAACAATCGGTAGTCACGTAAAAACATGACGTCAAGCGCGTCTTTTTTTGGTCAGTCGTCATGGAAATGCGTCATACATTTGCGTTAAGCCGTTAGCATGCCCAAGATGTATTTAGACCGTGACATATGCATGATTGGAAGTTGACAACAGCAGCATAAATACGCCAACGTTATATATTATTATTTGTGGACTTGATTTCCCAAAACTCAATAATCCATCAAGTAGCCATCACTTAGTTAGCTCAGATCAGGTAGCACTCAAGCCTTTAGACTTGGTCCCATGGGGACCGTATCTATGTTCCCCCGGGTCCTATGTTCCCCGCTTTGTATGTGACCGGGGAACATAGGACCCTTTCTCTAAAAAAGGGTTATATGTTCCCCGCTGTTCACCCAAAAAGACCCGGGGAACATAGGACCCTACCCCTTACCCAAACCCTACCCTACCCTACCCTACCCTACCCTACCCTACCCTACCCTACCCTACCCTACCCTACCCTACCCTACCCTACCCTACCCTAACCCTAACCCTTTACCCTGGAGCTCCACCCCCAGGCTTCCACAAAGTGGGGAACATAGGACCTTTTTTGGGAAAAACGGGGAACATAGGACCCGAGTAACATAGGTACAACCTGGTCCCATGACCCCTGTCTCAGGTCCTTTTCTAGTTCTCAACTCTCCATAAGAATTCTTGCCTTCCTTTTACTAAAATTCATTTTTTATTTTCTCAGTCATAGTCTCCAGGTCAAGACTCTACCGCACCACAGATGCAGTAACTCGCGGAGTTTGCTGAAAATAAGCTGAGTTACGGAAGTAGGACTGGCAGAACTTGGCAACATCCAACAGGCATTAGCTCCAGTAAAAGCTTGCCCGTATACTTGTACACAACATGCTCGACACACTCCTTCTGCCATCCCCTCCTCTGTTAGCCAACAACACGAGTCTTCTCTCTGAGCTCATGCTAAAAAAGGTTTTATTGAGCTTTAATACAGGCCACAAAGTAACACTGGGCTTTGTGAGGCAAATGAATCTTTGCTAAAGCGATGCAAGGGGCCCCGATGACCACACCGTCTGAGCGTTGTAGCTACCGGGGGGTGGGGAGGTGAACCGAGGCCAACGAGACGAGCTCGGAGAAAATAACACCCGATTGTGTATAAAACTCTGGAGGAGAGTTAAACTGACAGGTGTATTGTATTCCACTTTTAATCAGATGGTTTTTAAATACATGGGAGAGCTCCCAGTACAGTATATTGCTTTGTGTTTAATCAGGCAGGTTTATACGTTAGAGGGTTGGGGGGGATAAAGAGACAGTTGCCAGTTTAATCAGGCTGCTTTTTCCACGTAATATGAGTTTAAGAGGCGACAGATGTAAACCGTCAGCTGTTTAATGAGGGCGGCCATACAAATAAGAAAAAGTTTGTCGCTCACTTTGGGCACAGCCAATGGGATTATCACTTCCTACAGACTATATTTTCTGGAAACAGATTAGCTGTCAGGTAACCGTGGCCACACGGTGGCGCAACGGCTGGCATCGCTGCCTCACGGCAGGAACGTCACCGGTTTGGATCACCTGTGCCACCACTTTGTGCGGTTGGGTTCTTCTCCGGTTTCCTTCCACTGTGCAAATACATAGATGTAGATTGGGGATTAGGATTAACCGGAGACTCTAAACTAACGCTAGGTGTGAATGCGAGGGTGAACGATCGCTCGTGTACCCTTTCGTCGCGTGATTCTCAAAGGATTAGGGGTTAGCTGAAAAAATGAAAAGGAAGTCAAAGTACAGATGCTCTGATTATACTGCACGGACAACAGATTTAAATATACTGGATTAAATCTGGTAAAGATGTCCAAGGCTGGCTTTTTTTTAAACTTTGAAGCACATTTTCAAGCCAATTCTCAGTCAATCCACCTCTGCATACATTTGAGTTAATGCAACTTTGATGTGTTTATATTCAATAGTTGCATAAGTTGGATGAAAAACTGTTGTTTTCAAGCATGTGACATGAACGCGATGCCTGCTCTGGCTTCTGCAGCTCACTTCCAACTGTATCTCCACTCTCTATTTCATATGACAGCTGCTGGTGTATGGAGGTTCATTAAATGATCAGATGTGTGTGTACGCCTGTGGGTATACACGCGCCACATGTGTACGCGGGTGTGTGTGTGTGTGTGTGTGTGTACGGTTCCGTGCTCGCCTCCACCCTGCCTGCACTTTCTCTCCCATGGTGTCAGAAGGCAATTAATGGAAGCCTTGTGTTTTCTTATCCGCTACCTAGCAACCGTGACTGTTCCACCCATCGCCCCGCGGCAACCGCTACTGCTCGCTGTAATCGATCGCTCGGAAATGTGGGACCGCGTATATATCGCACTGAAGCAATGACCCGCATGGGGGTAGAAAAAAATAAATATATATATACACACATATGTGTATATATATATAAACATATATACACGTGTATATATATATACACACATGTGTATATATGTTTATATATATATACACATGTTTATATATATATACACATGTGTATATATATATAAACATATATACACGTGTATATATGTTTACATACATATATACATACATAAATGTATATACACATATATACATACATGTATACACATATACATACATATATACACATACATACATATATACACATATATGCATACATATATACACATATATGCATACATATATACACATATATACATACATATATATGTATGTATATATGTTTACATACATATATGTGTATATATATACATATATATACATATAGATACTGTTTATACATACATAAATGTATATACACATAAATACATACATATATACACATACATACATACACATACACACATATATGCATACATATATATATATACATATATACACATATATGCATACATATATACATATATACATATATATAAATACATATATACACATATATCCATACATATATACACACATATATGCATACATATATATATACACATATATACACATATATGCATACATATACACATACATACACATATACACACACATATATGCATACATATATATATATACATATATACACATATATGCATACATATATACACATATATACAAATATATATATATTTATATACACATATATGTATATATATGTCAAAAATGAGCAGAGTCACAGTCGTGCACTGCAAAAACTGTGCATCGAGTCAATAAAGGAACTCTTTAAGCCTTTTTATATCTTAACTAAAGGGAAATCCCGAGACATGACCTGTCAGACTCGGCTCATCTGACGACAGTGATTGATCGATCACACTGTACATTCAATAACCATTTCCTCACAGATTTCCCTGAACCGGCATACGGAGGCAAAAATCTATTACAGTTCTTAATCAAAAATCTCTTTGCTCGTCTGCAATCATCGTATTTATTGCTGCTTCCACTTATTGAATATGTGAGTAAGAAATCCCCCAAAATAGGGATTCTGGCAGCGGCAGAGCGATGGAAACGAAGATGAGCAAGACAACGGAGAGAGAAAACACACAAAGACTCACATTTATCGAGCGTAATCTGAGCAAAACGAGCCCCTGGAATGACACAGATGCACAAAATCCAACACAGCAGCAGCCTTAATCCTAACATATACAGCTGCTTCCATTCTCTCTCTCTTTTTTTTTATTAAATTTGCAAGGAACGAGCACACAGAAATCATAAAAGCGTTTCCCTCGGATCATGCTCTGGAGTTCAGTGACTGCCAAGCAGAAACGAGGGGTGACACGCGGCTGCTTTTCCCTCCTACGATATTGCTAATATTTAAAATGCTGAAAAATAAATGAAAACTTTGGATCATAAGAAGCTGTTGGGTCACACGTATACAGTCGTAATTGCAAAAAAAAAAATGAAAACGAATTGAACTTTCAGTCAAATAAAAGCGCATATTTATGACCCGAGTGATGAATTTGCCACAGGCAAAGGACAGGAAAGTGGAAAACTATGCATTTAAAAGACAAAGATAGTAGTTTTCTATGCATTTAAAAGACAAAGATAGTAGTTTTCTATGCATTTAAAAGACAAAGATAGTAGTTTTCTATGCATTTAAAAGACAAAGATAGTAGTTTTCTATGCATTTAAAAGACAAAGATAGTAGTTTTCTATGCATTTAAAAGACAAAGATAGTAGTTTTCTAGTAGTTTTCACATATTATGTGCTCTTTCTGGAGATTGTACATATGGAGTAGTAGTTAACATCAGTTAATGGTCTCAATCCCTAATTTCTGGCCTTCTCCAATGCCTTTAAATATTGTTTTTATTTAGAAGCATGGACCTTTTTCAAGCATGCCACAATGAAAGCATGCATACATTGAATTGAGTGTGCAAGGACAATACGTCGTCCTATAGCTGGATTTAGTTTTGTGCAGATTGAGCAATGCATATAAATAACGCCATTATAATCCATGGTCCATTTTCCAATTTTTTGTAAATTATTAAAGGGAATTTTCCAATTCAGAGAAAAACCGAGCGGACGCCAGCGTGATTGACAGCTGTTCAAACGTCGTCCAAAAATCACGGATTTTGAGGCCGATGGGATCACGTCGACGCCGCGGTCCATGAAGTTAAAGGCGCCATATGTAAGAATGTGGCCAAAAACGGTTACTACATTCAAAATACCGAGGTTCTTTTAGGTTTCGTTTTCTGACGTAACTGGCAACCCGTGGTTGCTCGGCAGCTGAGACTCTACTGACTGCAATGATTGGTAGACGGCGTGGTAGGTGGCGCCACATGCTAAAAACATGATTTCAAAACCTAAACGTGATTTGCAGTCTGCAAAATATTTTTTTTTAATGCAAATATTTTGTCCGTACTGTTGTTGTTGGTGAGTTCAGTTTGTTAGATGAACATTATTCCTGAGTCTCTGTGACATATTAGGAGGATTTTACGGCCAGTTGCTTTAGATTTATTACATAATGCACCTTAAAAGTTAAAGTTACTTAACCCGGACTTCATGCACTCGCGGTCAGAGTGAACGCTAACCTGCTGTGCTAATGCTAATCGGAGCAGGAAGTAGAAGAACTGAAGTCTAAAGGAACAAGCTAATCCACTCAACCAGGACAATGAAGAAGATGTGTGTGTGTGTGTGTGACTATGTTCTGCACGCATGAGTAGGTACAGTATGTCAAATGTAGTGTGTGTGTGTGTGTGTGTGTGTGTGTGCGCACAATGGTGTGACATGCGATCCGTGTGTTTCGGCTGATTGTTTGAGTTCCGAGTGCGAAATTACGAGCGCGCGTATGAAAAAAAAAACGGTGCAATTACAACCTTCGCTCGTGCGACGGAGCATGAGAACAAGCGACACACAGACAGACGGAGAGTGTGTGTGTGTGTGTGTGTGTGTGAGTGACAGCGAGCGAGTGAAAAAGCCACAGCCTCGTTGTAGAATCGTGAAGACTTGAGAGGCAGATTAATTAAAAAAAAAAAAAAAAAAGCTTTAGATACCCAGTCTCAGCCGTCACTCCCCCCGACAGAACAGAGCTTCATAGCAAAATCCCTACAACACACACACACACATAGAGCTTTGCGCCGACTCCCATTGACTTCCATTCATTTGGACAGCGTCATACAGAATAAATGTAACTAAACGTAACCAAACATAAAGTAAAAATACATGTAACTACTCCGTAACATATTGATAGATAACTTTCTGTATTTATTACATGTTACAAATATGACGCATTATAGATGTAACCCGGTCACTCTAGTGGCAGGATGCCGTCACTTTGCGGGTAACGCGATCGCCGTGCATTGTGGGAAATGCGGTTTATGGTCAACGCACGCCTTAAATCAGCATAGACCTATTTTAACACAGATTTTTAAGACCAATTAATCACCCCGCGGGGGGCCACATAAAATGACGCGGTGGGCCACATCTGGGCCCCCGGGGCCTTGAGTTTGACACATGGTGTAAAACAGAAAAAAAAAAAAAAAAAGAAAAAAAAAATTATCGGGAATCTCCCAACCCTGGCCTGAACCTACACTTAAAATGAAATGTCAGAAAATGAAGTTCTGCCCTCCTTAGGACAAGGTTTTGGTCTCCGTGAGGACTCCTACTGGTCCTGGCAAGGTCAGCGTCCATGTGCCACACACACACACACACACACACACACACACACACACACACACACACACACACACACACACACACACACACACACACACACACACACACACACACACACACACCACTCGGCCTCGTGTTGAGGACGCGCTCAAGCAGAGCAGAGTTGCCAGACAGCGCGAGGTTGTTTGAAAGCAGATAAAATGAACACACACACACATATGCAACGGATGATACAATTCCCCGCAGCAGAGCCGGTTCAATCTACCAAAAGGACACACACACACACACACATATACAGACACACACCATTAGAAGGACTTAGAAACAACAGGGACCTTGAAAAGGCCAGTGGTGACAACAGCTTCCTTGTGTGTGACAGGCACATTATCAGCTCCTGAAACACCAAATCACAACTCTGCACCTACGAAAACAACGGTCGTATTAGCGAATTAGCTCAGTCAAAGGAGGTTGTTTTGGCGGTTTTTCATGGTGTTGACAGGATAATAAAAAAAAATCCTTAAAGGTGCCATATGTAAGAATGTGGCCAAAAACGGTGACTACATTCAAATTCAAAATAATAATAATTTTGGGGTTTATGACGTAACTGGCAACCCCGTGGATGCTCGGCAGCTGAGACTCTACTGACTGCAATGACTGGTAGACGGCGGTAGGTGGCGCCACATGCCAAAACGTGATTCCAAAACATAAACATGATTTGCAGTCTGCAAAAGACATTTTTGGCTGCACTGTTGTTGTTGGTGAGTTCTCTGTGACATATTAGGAGGATTTTAAGGCCAGTTGCTTTAGATTTATTACATAGCGCAGCTTTAACCGATTATCCTGAAACTTGGTAGGAATGCAGGAACAACCTGAAAGAAGAATCCTTGAAATGATGGAGCAGCTCTGATTAAAGTGGGAGATGCAGGGACGCATAAGATTTGGTACAAATCCAGATGCGATGGTTTGTGCTCTTGGAACACCTTCTAGTTAATTTTTTTTTTAAATATAATACTTAACTGAATGTATGCAAGCTTGTTTCTTTGAGTTCAGACAGATCAGAAGGACCCCACGACGTAGAATTTCACAATAATGCAATTTCAGGTAACACAGTATACCGGACATCATGAGTGAAATAGTATAAACACAAACTGTTGCAAAGAAAAGAATGCAATCAATTATACAGGAAATAAGTAAATACATCATAATTATTTAAAAAAAACAAAAAAAACAACACAAAAACAAACATATAGGTTGTTGGGTTTATTTCTACAGATGTTTGGTTCCACTCTCCGCCTGCGAATAGAACTCGCCAATTTGGGCACTTTTTAAAAGACCATTTTGTAAACGTTAGAAATATTCTGTCCATGTTTTGTGTAGGCAGGTGTAAATATGTATGTTGTGTGTGTGTGTGGGAAGGTGTTTGTGTGTTTAAGTGTGTGTGTGTGTACTGTAGGCTAGTTAGGCAAAGTATATGTTGTGTGTGTGTTGTCTCACATTGTCAAGTCCATATAGTGTAAAGTCTACTCTATTCAAACACGTACAGTATATTCATTGATTCTCTACATCTATGTTTGTGCATGTGTGTGTGTGTGTGTGTGTGTCTATGAATGTATGTATGTGTGTGTTTGTCACAGTTGGCCACCGGTAGATAATCCTCCATTTTTTTTTTTTTTTTTTTATGTGTGTGTTGGTTTCACGTCTCATTTTTGGGGTTGACGTAAAAAAATAATAATCCCGCGATCGGGAGGTCAACCCACAGAGGACTCGACAAAGTCAAACGACTCACGCCCTCAACAGCAGACAGACACACAAAAATAACCCCAAAGGTTTGCGGTTAAATCGCAGTCCTGCTTCTGCTTTAGCGCCAGGGAAAACTAGCCAGGGCCCCGAGGTCTTCAAAACCTTCTTGTTCGGTCTGGAAACAACACGTAACCATCGGCCAAAACCAGATTTAATGTCAAACTTTCCTTGTAGCATTGTGCACTTGTGTCATAAACCTACAGTAGTTACGTGTCAACTCATCTTGGTAGCTGATAGGCTAAAGGTGGCGATAAGGAAATGTGAAATTAGCTTGGAATGAGCTAAGTTGAGCTATTAAGTATGTGTCGGGTTGGAAGTGGTGAAGGTCACTGAATCGGCTAGAAATCTATGTTCCAAAAACCTTAAATATTACATAAGCACTTGCTAGCTAGAGCGAGTTAGCTTGCTCATTAGCAAAAGAAAGCTATGGTGTGAACCAGGCTTTAAACCGTGAACAGGCTTCGCTAATGCTAACAAGAACAAGAGCTATCGAGTATCTGTATGGGGTTGAAAGTGGTGAATGTCTGAATCGGCTATAGACCTATGTTTTAAAAAAAACTTAAATATTACATAAACGCTTGCTAGCTAGAGCTAGCAAGGCTAAAGACCTATGTTCCAAAAACCTTAAATATTACATAAATGCCTGCTAGCTGGAGCTAGCTAGCTTGCTCATTAGCAAAAGCAAGCTGAGGATTCTATGGTGTGAACCAGGCTTTAAAGTGTGAACAGGTTTCCCTCATTTCCTAGTCGCTAATGCTAACAAGAACAAAAGCTAACTGTGCTTGTGAAGGTTGTGGGGTGTGTGGTAATTGTACTAATTTTAAGTAATTAATATTTTCAGACTGTGTTCATATATATACATATGTATATATATATACATATATATACACATATATATATGTGTATATATATACATCCTGAGATAAACTGTAAATCTGCCTTTCAGACGATATGAAGACTCTTTTTGGTGCTTCCGAAAAATAATCAGCAGCTAACCATTAGCTAATCACGCTAGCTTATCCCACGCTAACTGACCCTGTATTGTATTTGGAACTATGATACCTCCTGTCAAATTGGAGCATAAAGTGAGAGGATGTAATAGAAAGTATACATCAAAGCCCTGGCTAATCCGGTTTAGCCCTATGGCAGAAAACAGGACTGTACCACCCTGTAGCACTTGTAGCACAAAAATACTTTCACTCGCTTCAAAATCGCACCAACCTTCAGCTTCAGAAAATGAATCTGATGTAATAATAATAATAATAAAAAAAAAACAGAGAATAAAAAAGAAAAAGTATCGTAATTTACATGTTTACAACGTAAATATATTATTCCGTTTGGCAGAATTTCATAAGCGGAGATAAATGTATCAGCGAGACCCGGGTGGAAAATGAAATTCTCTGAGTTTGAGCGTCTCCTCGTCTTTGTCCCCAAGACTCCCACACTTCTTATAGTAATATTAAATTCCCAGAGAAGTGACAAAAAGTTATATTTCACAGCGCTGGTTCTCGTGGTCCATTAACTCGGGTGATGATCGTGAAGGTGGAATAAGGGGGATCGGAGAAGAGGAATGCTTCTGTGTTTTCTCCTTTCTCCGACGGTTTAACGTCTACACCGCAGACCTTCTGTGGATTTAAGGTGGTTAATTAAACAGTCGTAAAAAAAAAAAAATGACGACGCCGTCTCGTTCCTACGCCAAAGATTCGCGACGCGAGACTCCAAAGGGAGGCGATCGGATTCAGGCGGCGCCGTTATTTCCCGCCACTATTGATTTGTGTTTTTCAATAAGCCCACACCCCCCTTCCCAGAACTTCAAAAACTGAAATGAGAAACTGAGTCCCAGAGGCGGTCTGCGATATTGTCTAGAAGATCGTAAAAAACCAAGATAGTAACTCCACGTCTTAGCGGAATGAAAAGTTTGTTGCTTATTCAAGTACCTGTTGAACACACCCGTCTGCACACGTACTATTGTTTTAAAGCCTGATCACCAAAGAAAGGGGCTTAAAACTCTACTCCTCAGAAACCGCCGCGTTGTTTTCCTTCCGATCGCTACCACGCCGATTCATAATTGTTTTTAATTGGCCAGACTTGACACGGCGTCCCCTAATGCTACGTTACATCTGTACGTAAGTCAGTCTCAGCTCGTGGATTCTGGCCCCCCCCCCCCCTGAGAACTTAAGAGTTAGACGCCGCTCGTTTCCAAAACAGAACGGGAGATTAAAAGCTTTAGCTGTCAAACTGGAAAATGAAGTCGTGCCGCGGACTACGGTAAGTTCGCTGTAAAGGAGGAGCAAGCCTTGGCCGGCGATTTAAGTGCCTCAAAGCTAATGGACCGAGCGAAAAGTTTGGAGAAGAAGCCAATTACAGCATGTAGATCTAAATATAAGTATGGAATTAGCAAATTACGGCGCACACACACTGTGCTTATTAATAGCTGAGCTAATGTTTTTCTTTACATCTCCAGATAAAGGCCTTGAGGGTATGTTCAGGTACCGTCAGCTCGATCCCCCCCCCATTCGTCCAAATGAAGCCATTATTTTTTTAAAAGCTTCTCCCCTTGCATAGCCTGTGGTACTATTCAAAAACTAATTAACTGGTAATTTCTTGAAGCTGCACAGTAGAATTTGAACAAAGGGCCGAAACAGGAAAGCGGGTGCTTTATAATAACGGAGAGGCCGTCCGAAAGAGTGGCCCCGAGGGGATTCAGCTCTGTGTTTTTTTTTATTTTGGTCTCACCTGCACGAATTAAGTTCTATTGATCTGATCGCAGAATAATGACGTGCCTTTAACATTCCCATTGTGAGCGCTCGTGGGGGTTATTGGATCGGCTGCCACAGGTGACATAGGGGAGGTCAGAGGGAAAGCCATTACTCAATATGAAACACAATCGGAACGTTAACGGCACGAAAAAAAAGTCGTTCGGGAGAATAAAAACCGACAGCTTTTCATTACGGCTTCATTAAATGGTCGGTTCGGAAGGTTTTTTGAGGTTCTAATGAAACGCGGCGTGCTATTTAAAGCGAGGGCTAGGCGACACATTGTTGGCGGTATGGATCAATAATTCCATAATGACATTTTGGAATTGGCTAGGCTCAAACTTAGGGGTATTTTAGCCCATGACGACCAATCAAAGGGTGTGAAGAAAATGGATCTGCAGAGCAACCAACCAATGGGAATTTGTAAGAGAATAAGTAATATCGCCTCAGGTCAATGAAGCATGTGCATCTGTGCCTCTTTGGATATTAACATAATTGTATTTGGCGGAAAATTGAATGGACTGCATAACTTCTAGTCCTGGTAGACGGGGGTCCTTCCTAACAAACCGGACTCAAAACAGGAAGGATAACACCCAGAGGGGGTTTGTTAGATCACAGACCAGCTCACCTTGGCCTGCCTATAACCTGCAGAGTCATGGTGAAGCATAAATCTGGCCACAGTTTTAGGTTCAACACAAAACGGGGATGGGAGGGCGGCATCTAATGAGGGAGGCAGGGATACACCGAGAGAGAGAAAAATAGGCATTGGAAGGCACCCGTCATTAATTTCAATCAGTCTCCCAGTTTGGCAGAGTTAATAACATCGGCACACTCTCCTGACCTGAGATGATAATACAACATCAACCTCCAGAAATTACTCATTAATATACCCCCATTAAGTTAGACAGAGGTTGTGCTTATGGGGGAGGGGAGGGGGGGAGAAAGAAACTGAAGGGAATTAATTAATTACATGCTTTTAAAAAAATAATAATTTATACCATGTCAATTGAGACGTATCACAGAAGAGGAGGAGGAGGAAGGGTCAGGGTGACAGTGGCAGAGATAGGGTATAAAGAGTGGGCATAAAAGGAAATAATTAATATGCATGGATGATGATGATTCAGAGCGAAATTTGTAAAGATTTGTACATTAAAATGATCAGCGTGTATGATTTCCGTAGCGCGAGGCCTTCGTTTTCAACACACAAAACAAAGTATTCAAGCCCAACAGACAGAATCTAAGTAGGTCACTTACTTACTTTGCTTGTCAGAACTACCTTGTCCCCTTGCGAAACAGAACAGAACAGCATCTATGTATGATGAGTGTGATTGGGAACTTGTTGAATCCAACCTCCCCCGGGGCACTTTGGTCCGTGGCAAGCTCCCACCCAGGTCTGTACAAGGTCATATATGTATGCACTAAGTGGAGAGTCATGCAGACTGAGGCAGGGCACGCGTCCCCTAAGGCCTTCCCCTTCCTCTCGTACCATCCGTTTGAATCGTTCGTGTTGTGCAGGTAGGATTTGACATTGTTTTGTTTTGATTCCGTCTCGCCTTGAGCTGATCCGTATCTACTTTCTCAACACAGGGCGTGTTCAGCTGCCCGTAAAAACTCTCTATTCCGCTATGATTACTGTGGTTCTTTAATATCTGAGCCACCTCCTCGTCTTTTGCTAACCCTACATAACCCCAGCCTAAAGTAATTTCTGCATGACTATCTGCGCTATTGAAATGTAAATGTGCTACAAGGTAGCTTCCCCTTATCAAAATAAATTGGCTCTAACTGTAAATCGGGAACGGGCGAGCAGACAAATAATGCCTGCAGGGCTTTCGGGGTGTGTGTACTTGATGCTATCAAGCTAGGCAGACATGAGACGTGAAACTAGCTAACTGGCTTGTTAGCTATCCGCTACGCTGCCACAGTAGGAGACAGAAAATGATTGAATACTCTCCAACATGCCCACACAAAAGTGAACATATTGAGTTAGGTGTTTCAAATCGATAAACATGCTCAACACAAAGCATTCCTGACCTATCCTTATACTGGCTAATTGCTATGAAGACCAATTAGCATGCCAAGTATCACTTGCATGTCTTTCCCAAAGTCTGAGAACACAAATTCAAAAATAAGTGCATCTAATTCCTCATCCTGCGTTCCTCGTTATCTTTGCTAAATGACGCTTCTATACGAGGGCCAGGTGTTGGCGGTTCCGTGTGAATGGCAGTTTGATGGGATTAGGGAAGAGAAGGATGGTGTTTAAGTCCTGAATGGGGGGCTGCCTCGAGTGAGATAGCTGAGCTACAGTGTGCCAGTAATGAGGTAGTAGACACTTGCTTATCACCACCTTTTTGCTTTGCTCACAGAGTGTATGAAGTGGGGTCTGTGGAAGCCTGTGAGGACCAAAGTGCCCAGTGTGAGGCAGTCTGGTGAATAGTCATCGTTCAGTTTTGTGCTGAAAGCAGCCGGTCCTCGTAAAATGTTCATCAATTATTACAGAATCAATTCCAAAAGAAAAGAAGGAAACCCACGGAGAAACCGTCTTTAACTCTGGATCCAGCAGATCCACATGAGCCATGTCACCGGATACCACAGAGGAAATATAATTTTTCTGTCTTGCTACATTAATATCTATTCCCTTTTTTTGTCTGCTGTTGGCATCCATCTTCGCAATCTGGCATCCATTTGAATTTCTCCAGCTCACAGCTTCTGCTGCGCAGAAACCCCCTTCCAGTAGTCCAAAATATCGTGAAGGTCCTCGTCCTTGGCAAACTGCACCTTCTTGCGCAGAGCGTGACCTGCAGCTATATAGGAGGCCTCCTCTCTGGGGCTTTTCTTGTACGGTCGGAATCGCTCCCAGATCCGCAGTGTGCTCTCGGATGAATACTCTGGACTGGAGGAGTATCCGGAGTTGTAGTTGTGGTGGCGAGAAGGTGAGAGCTGGGAGTAAGCGGCCGTGGCATCCCTCTTAGTGCGCCCCAGCGGCTTGAGAAATGAGGCCTTTTGAGTGGGCGAGGGCGATTCGTTGCCATCCTCGTAGTAGAGCGCGGGAAAGGAGTGGCGGTGCTCAGAGCTATGGTAGTCCGGATGAACCTCCAAATGGTGCTGCTGCTGCTGCTGCTGCTGCTGCTGTCCAGGACCGACCACTCCACCTCCGCTCCCGTTATTACAACCCATCCCGCTCCCGTTCACACTCACGCCACCGCCGTTTATGTTCCCCATCCCGTTCCCATTGCAACCCCCTCCTCCTCCACCACCACAACCGACAGGGCTCTCCTTTTCGGTCGGGTACTTGGGAGGATCGCCGCGTTGATCGGGAATATCCACACTGAACACTCGGGCGCTCTTGACGGATCCCACAGAAGGAGCGCCACAACGGTTCTTCACCACAGCAGTGTCTGCGCTCAGCTGCCTCTGAAGGGGCCGCACGGCGTTCGCCGGAGGTGGATCGCGGTACGGCGGTGAGAGGAACCCCCCTCCACTGATGCCAGGCCGCTCAGACAGGGGCATGACCAGGGGCACTGGGGCCATAGAGGGCGGATGCGGTTGCTGATGCAGCTTAGGGTGCAAATGTTGCTGCAGGTGCTGCTGAGGATGAGGCTGAGGATGCGGATGAAGCTGAATGTGCGACTGAGGATGCGGCAGGGGTTGAGATTTGGGATGCACCTTTGGGGACGAGGCCATGATCTGATCTCCGGGGTGTCCCGGAGAGAGGGGCAGGAGGTTGCGGGGCAGCGACGCGATAGAAGCCGGAGGCTGCGAGGAGGATTGAGAGCTGGCGTTTTCAGCCGCGGTCACGGCGTTGGCCGAAGCGTCCAGCTTGAGTGCGTCGATGCAGTTGTTGATGATCTGGTTGACCTTGTCCACCTCCTTGGCGATCGTGGAGATCTCGGATGCTGAGCCGCGGCCGTCGTCGTCATCAGAATCCTCCCCAGCCTCTGTCCCATTCTCAGCCCCTCCTTGCAAGTCCACGACGACTTCTCCCCCGACCCCCCCAGCTGGCATTCCTCCCTCCCTCCCTTCCCCTGCCACTCCTGCCGTCCTCACATCCATGTAGTTGACCTTGCCGACTTTTGCCTCGTTGAAGGCGCTGGCCATTTTCTCCACCTGTGGCAACGAGGAGAGGCGAGAGGAACTGGTGTTGGTCGAGCCGTGGAGCATGCCCGTGCTGGAGGAGGCAGATTGGGGGAGCTTTCCCCCTGCCCCCCCTGAATGATGGTGCTGGTGAGCCTGCTCCTGGAGACGCTGCATGGCACCTGGGTCATTAGTCACCGCCGCCGCTGCCTCCGGACCATACCTAAAGAACGAGAGAATCACTTTGGAATAATCCATACATTTATTTTAATTATCTCACATTATGTTGTGTATGTTAATTTGTAAAGGCAGTTGTAACTTTGACAGAATACTGTTTTTTGTAACGCCTTGGGATGATAAAATCCTCGCTGTTTTAATTAAAGGTCAAATAAATTATGAAAAATTAGTATGGTGAGAAAACTGTGTAAACATGAGGCTATTCAAGGATTCAAAGCAAATTAATTTGTTAAGTAAAAACAACTAAGCAATTAACAGACATTGCAGTTATTCTGAATATAACAAATCAATTGTACATCAATACCAAAGACACATAGCTGTTTATGTTTCAAGAAAAAGTGACACAAAAGCCCAGTACCTCATCTCCAAAATTGTTTTCTTCACACTTATAGCCTTCTCCTTTTCTTCCTGTATGCGTCGCCGTCTCAGACAGTAGTAAACAAATCCAAGCACAATGACCATGCCGAACAGACACCCCAGGATGGTCATGATGTAGTGCGTGGTCGTGGACGGATTGGTCCGCAGGTCCTCCGGTCCCATCGCTCGCGTGGTGAAGGACACGCAGGTGTGGTTGTAGCGCTGAGATTTGCTCATAGACGCCACGCAGAAAGTGTAGTTGGTGTGCGGCTTGAGGTTTTCCACGGTGATCAGCTCCTGCCTGTTTTTCAGGGGCCGGATGTCGGCAACAAACGTGTGGTTGTACTGCGAGAGCGCGTACATCTTGCTGTACGGCTTCGGGATGTTGACTTGTAGCGAAGCCGAGTAGAGCGAGACAGTTTGAACCTTCATCGAGATCTGATGGTTGTACGTCGGATCGGCGGTGGACGATAACGTTGGCTGGTGGTAAAGACCTTGGTCTGGGTTGTCCAAACCCATCCCCGAACCGTCTTGCTCTGGTAGCTGTGCGTTCATCCCTGTGCCGCCATCTTGACACTTGGACACAAGCTTATAGAGGGCACTCCTTCCCTGTCCGGGAACCGGGCTCAGCAGAGGATATCCGTTCATTTCCGGAGGGGTTTCGCACTGGAGACGGTCGTAGGTGTGCGTGACGTTGTTGAACGCCTCCAGCCAAGAGAGGAAGCTGTAGAGGTCGCAGCCGCAGTGGAAGGGGTTCCCTGCCAGTTCGCACACCATGAGCCTGTTGAGGAGAGTGAAGGTGGACGGTTCGAGCCGCGCCAACTTATTGGACGACAAGTCCAGGCTGCTGAGGCTGGGGCACTCCCAGAAGGCGTTGGTGGCAATGACCTCGATGAGGTTGTGTTGCAAGAAGAGACACTGCATTCGGCCCAGGCCTCTCAACATGCCCTCCGTCAGGTTGGTTAGCTTGTTGTAGCCAAGCTGGAGAACCTGAAACAAGACACAAGATCTATGATCTATCTATCTATCTTTAAAAAGAAAATTACAAAATACAAATCATACACAATGTTTTTTCCTTGGCTTCAAACCTGCAGGTTGGCCTGTCCGGCGAAGGCCCCGTCCTCGATGTAGCTGATCTCGTTCTTGGTTAGATTGAGGTCAGTAAGGTTCGTGAAGCGATACATGGAGGTAAAGAGCACAGCCTTGAGTTTGTTCTCATTCAGCCGCAGGTCGTGAACCTGAGAGGGGACAGGAGAGCAAATGACTTTCCGGCGATGCATCGCATCCGCTGGCAGCCGCAAGAGCAGGAAACCTTTGCTTTATGCCAAAAATAGCCGCCATCAGCATATCGCGCACTCCAAACGCGGCGGTTTGACATCTCATTTCTTTACGCAGTTAATACTTCTGGACAAAATTAGTTTTGAGTTGATCAAAGCCTGAGTGGAATGGAGTTGTATGTTTACTTTTTTTTTTTTTTTTTTTTTCAATTTAAAGTAATTTATGCTGCAAATTAAATACAAACTTCAAATAGAAAACAATTTGATGAAGAAAAAACAAGCTTTTTTGAGAATGTTGGCGATATGATGAATTCCACACGGACTCATTTAGGAACTTAAGCGAGGTTTTTCTTCTTTCCTATAAATGCTACACACCTTTTACAGTAATTAGAACTGCCTCAAGATAGCCAGCAATCAGTTTATTAATAACAACTTAACTGCATAGCAATTACGCCACAAGTGCGCCTGCTGTCAGCCTCATTAGTCGTACGAATGCGACCTTGTAACTATATTGGTTTACATGAACGTTCCCTTCATGGTTTTATTGTCTAGAAAGTTGAAAAGTAGATATATTATCGTCACTGTCATACTGTAATTTCACAATAAACCATATGGAGCGCGCGCTGACTGAACCGCATTGTATTCTTTTGGCGGGGGTCCGTGCCGTGATTAATGGCACGCGGAACCTTATCTGACGGTGGTTTGCGTAGACGGGTGCTCATACTGACCGTGCTGTTAATGTGCTGCGGGATGGTCTCGTACGGCGGCTGGTTCTGACTGCAGATAGCCAGCCAAACGTAGCCCTTATCCCCCTCTATTAGCCAGCAGTCGCCTTTCGCCTCGCCGGGCAGGTGGAGGAGCAACAGCACGGGGAGCATCCGGGAGAGGAAGTAGTAGACGGCGGGCGGGGGGGACGACAAGCGGAGTCTTCTGGCCATGGTGAAAGATGAGGAGTGTTTGCAAGTTGAGAGGGAGTGGAGGGAAAGAAGGCGGCAGCAAGCGGGGGGGGGGGGGGGGGGGGACGGGGTTGTTGAAGTCAGGACGTGCTGCAGGGTCAGGTGCGAGTAGACTAAATGTGCGCCGAGGCGGAAGGTTAAAAAGCGGGCGGATGTATTCAAGGCGATTAGAGCTGAGCTTGCAGCATGTTGGCAAATCCTGTCCCCATCTTAGGTGTTCCACATGGACGGGTTTTGGACACTGTCAACCCCGGCTGTCACTCATGGCCTCGGACAAACGGTCGTCAGTCTTGACAGCGCAGATGTGGAAGTGCCGCTCTCAAAGACAGGACCTATATATACATATATATATATAAACACAAACAAAGAGAGAAAGAGAGGGAATTAGCGTTAATGCTGGCTGATTAAGAAATAGCATAACATTGTGTTTCATATCCCCAGATGATGGTTTTAAATACCTAAAAGCACTTCATCATCATAATAATAATAATAAAAATTAAAAACAAAAAAGGAATACATGAATCTAGTATCCCTCTTAGGTAATGCACCATATTAATAAATCCATTTACTGACACTGTGATTTAATTAAGTCTTAATAAAGCCCACAGAAACACTTTGTGACTTTGCTTTTCAGAGCATTTCCAGCGTTTCATGTTCCTGTAATTACGAACACGAAAATCACAGCCTCACATTGGCATATGATGCACCAATAAAAATTAAGAAAAACACCAACAGTAGGAGAAAGCGAGAGAGAGAGACTTTTCTTTTGTGTTTTTGTCAGCATTTACAAGCTCTATTGTTTCAACTTTGAGGTCCACAATAAAAATGACACAGCTGTATTTGTATAGAGGTGAAAACAGGTTTGCTAAGTGGGGGGAAAAAAAAAACCAGAGGAGAGCCGTTGTAATTTGCATGTTTTAACAGGATAGTCGCTGACATTTAGACATTTACCTTTCTCAGGGGATTAACCGTGGATTAGGCTCTAATCCAGCGTAAAATATTATGTATCTCATCGCCGCAGCTCCGACTCTTAATTTGTTTCCGAAAGTTTTGATTTCGCTCCCAGGGAAAAAGTTATTGAGCCGCAATATGAATGACGGGGCATCGTTAATGAGAGCGACGAGTGAGCGATGGACTCTTCTTAGGGCCCTTTTCACACCTGGTGCTAACAGAATCGGTCGATTGAAGATAAAGACAGCTTCACTGTTCACACATGGCATTAAAATGTTTATAAAAGATAGATATACAGATGCGTTTTTTGTCCTTTGTTGATGTGTCCGCATGAGTGACAGACTCTAAATTAGCTTACAATACTGTTTGCAAAAAAAAAAAAGTAAAAAAAAAATCACTGCTGCAATAGAAAGAAATGTTTTTCGAATACTGAATGTCGAATATTTGAATATTTCAAATTCCAGTGCATTAGAACTAGTGGAATCAGTGCAGGGTTCGTGTCTGATGAGCTAAAAGGACCAGCTAATGAGATGCATTCATCGACCCCGGGAAATGTTATCTTACAATACTTTTTTTTATTACAAAAAGTTATAAAAAAATCACTGCTGCAATAGAAAGAAATGTTTTTCGAATACTGAACGTCGAATATTTGAATATCCCAAATTCCAGCGCATTAGAACTAGTGGAATCAGTGCAGGGTTCGTGGCCGATGAGCTAAAAGGACCGGCTAATGAGATGCATTCATCGACCCCGGGAAATGTTATCACTTCTGCAGGATCTGTAGCGTATCGAGCTTAGAGGAGCGGCTTCAAGATGCCCTCACGGAAATCTTTTCAACTGCATCACTTCTGCAAGAACACATCAACTAAAAATGCTAACCGCTGTTGCCACCTTGGAATAATAGTTTCACAATTTGATGCATTCGACCAAAATGGTTGAGTAGTACCTTAAAGGGTTAAAACGAATATTACGAAGCTATGCTATGCTAGCCTGCTAATGCTAGCTTTTCCCCAGCTTTAACCATCCCATCCCTAATATCCTGTTCCACTCATCCTGTGCCTCCTTTGGCCTCGACAGTCACTCCGTACGTCTGTCGTGTCACACCCCGTGCAGCTCTCTCTCAGTCCTCAAAGAAATTGATATCGACATTTCAATCGCTCCACCATGGGCTTTCAATTTATCGTTGACCCAGCACTGGTGTCAAAAAAAACAGAAGGCCCACAAACTAAAGCAGACAAACTCACAGCTTTTTAGAACTTCTCATGCAGCTTCCTCATATTTTCTTCAGGATCATGTGTGGATTACGTAGAAGAAGAAGCAAGCGACGTGAATTATTGATCAAACAACATTGACTATAACGACCCCGCGCACACTGACACACATTCTGTCGTTCCTTCTTTCATCCCATCTCTAAATCCCTTCTCTTCGCTCCTCTCTTTGAAGACGACTCTAGTGGAAGTCTAGTGTCAAAATAATAACGATATAGAATCGTCCATACCTTGCATAACTGTGGGTTTAAGAGCAACCTTTCCAATAGGGGTCTCCAGCATAGTTCTGTAACTTATTTAGTTCTCATCTACTCTTTTCTGTGTCCTACTTCCTTGTGTCTGCGTTGTTTTAAACCTGCTTATCTCTGCTGCCGTCCAAAAGCAAACACCCAAATATGCCTCACTGCCAAATCATACCCCGACACCTTTTGTGTGCAGTCACCCCACCCCCCCAACCCCTCCTCACTGCTTTTGCCATTGGTTTTATTTTTGACAAGAAGCCAGAAGAGGAGTCAGCCGAGACTAAGGCTCTCTCTTCTCCAAACCCAGACTGTTATTTTGTGTTTAATTACTGTCGCTGATAGCCGGGCTTTAATTAAAGCTTTCGCATCTGACAAAACAACGCTAATGATGTCAGGTCACAGAGGCAAAATGGAATGTCTCCAAATTAAGCAAAGAATGGGGCTGAAGGCCTTCCCAAAGGGACAAAGGGAAAAACCTTGAAAATAAATAAATAAATAAATACATAAATGAATAACAGGCATTTTCAGATCTTGCAGATCTCCGAGTGACATTAAAAGCAACGATTTAACGGGGTTGATGTCAGAATCTGTTTCCATGCTCAATCATCAGTTGTTGTTACAACAGTGTAAATATAGGCGTTAGCATCATAATAAGTACACTACTGTTCAAAAGTTTGGGGTCACTTAGAAATGTCCTTATTTTTGAAGGAAAATCACTTTTTTTTCAATGAATATAACATATTAAATTAATCCGAAATACACTCTATACATTGTTAATGTGGTAAACGACTATTCTAGCTGCAAACGTCTGGTTTTTAATGGAATATGTACATAGGTGTATAGAGGCCCATTTCCACTGTTCTAATGGTACATTGTGTTTGCTAATGACGTTAGAAGGCTATTGGATGATTAGAAAACCCTTGTGCAATGATGTTAGCACAGCTGAAAACAGTTTAGGTGGTTCTTTGACGAAAGCAAAGTTATTGTTTTTGAATAAAAATCATTATTTCTACTGCTGCAAACTTTTTGGCATTGTAGATCAACGGAAAATAGCCTTGCAAGCATTCAAGAAACCTCAAAAATGCATAAATAGTAATAAAAACAAATAGTATCACAATGACGCTGTGTTTTGATTTGGCACTAGACAAATACAATCTATTTCATGCGATTCAGTTCGGTTTCAAAGTTTAAAAAGACCTTCAACGAATCTCAAACCAGCCAATCAAAGACGTGGTAAGGTAGACGTGCTGAAGTTCAAACTGAGCATCAGAATGGGGGAAGAAATGCAATTTAAGTGACGTTGAACGGGGCGTGAGATAAAACGAAACACACAATCATCTATATTTCTTCCTCTGGTGACGATAAAGGCAATTTAATGGCAATCCATCAATGGCTGTTGACATATTTCAGTCTAGACCAAAGTGATGGACTGACCAATCCACTGCCAGTTGGGTTTTTAAAAAGTAAAACCTCAGGCAATGGGTGAAGACCAAGTGACTGAATGAAAGCAGCATTGAAATAACGGCTTTTTTTGTCGGATACTAAGAAACAATGGTTTCAAAAGCGGAAATGAGCATTTCAAAGTTTGAGAAACTGTGAGAAAGTCATAAGCTATAATCACCCTCTAAATGCCAAGGAATCACACTTCACAGCCTGCAGGGTGAATAATAGCAAACATTAGCACATCGTTGAACTCTAATGATATGCAAACCTTTCTCGACGTCAGTTGAACTATCACCATGTTCCCAATATTAACTGAATTCTACTCATCCATTGCAGATGCAGCCTTAAGAGGAAAAACAGGACAAGATCCAAAACCAGACCAAAGCGTGATCTGTGGAAGTGTTTGGGGTTCAAATCTGTAGTGTTCAATCTCTTGTGACCATAGCCTGAGTCCTAAGACAGTAAGCGAGTCATTCTACACTTGAAACTCTGGGAAAAGGAATCTAAAATGGTTCGTATTTGTGTGCGTTCGCTGAAATCGAAGTCTCCGACAACCCGTCTGTGCTGCGAGACTTGAGAGGAGGTCAATAACGAGGCAGGACGAGAGTAGCTCGGCTCCCCTGGAAATCGGGTCGTGAACCTTTCCACTGAGTGAGAGAGAAGATAGACGGACAGATAGACAGGCCGCGGGGAAAAAAAACAACAGCTAAGGCAGCTAAGACGGGAGGGGAGACGTGCTGAGGGACATGAACTCAAACAGATTTGTCCACGGTTTGCCAGTGAACCGTGCCCGTCGAACAGACCTCTGATTGAAAAACCCAGCAGACCACGGCGCCTTCGTCCAGGAATTTCATCATCGCTCAGACCGCCATCTTTCTCGTTTTTGTCAAGTCAATCCATGCTGCAACCCATCAGGCAATCAGGAACGTAGGCAGTTAGCGAGACACACACACACGGGCAAGCTTAGGCCTTGAGGATCGGCCAGGAAGCCGGTTCACCGGTCGGTCATTTAGCCAGGAGGCCCAGTGATGGAAGCACCACGCTGCCCGTTGCCTATTAGCGGTATCTGTGGATCCCAGCTGCTCTGCTGTACCTTCAAAATCCAATTTCTCTCTCATTTATTTCTTTAACATTCAACCTTTCATGAAGCCAATGCATTGTTTCCTTTCAAATCCTGTGCATATGGCTTCTCTTTATGGTTTTGCTTTCATTTAGTCTGCTTGTGCTTATTTCCTCTCTTAAATGTCTTTGGTAAGTTAATAGAGCATTAAAATTGAATATCAGATACACGGAGGTATTTCCACCGTACACTAGCAACTTGAATCAATTTTATTCCCGCGTTGCTTTCATCACCTCTTTCCCCGAGTCCATCCCCCCGTTCCCCAGTCTCGGCACAAACTCTACACCGAATGTCTTTCTCTGCAGGTCTTTCATGTAACATCAAATTGTGCCCACTTTTGTTTCGAGGGGTATGGAACATCTGTCGCTGTCGAGCAGACAAACTCCCACAGGAATAGCTGGCCGAGAGAAGAAGTTGTCCACCGCTGAGTGCTTTTAGCCACTCGCTTTGTTCAGTGGAAAAAAAACTGCGGTGGAATTTGCCAACAGAAACTGTTCCGACAGAAGGGAAGAAATAGAGGCAGATTGTAGGTTGTAGTTGCATCAATTGTGCATACAATCGTAGTTCCTTACATCCTTTACGCTTATGTGGATGTATAACACAGCTGATATACCTTCCTTAATCCTCCGTATATCACTTAACCTCTTCTTCACGGTTGCCCCCGGGACGCATTTGGAGACCGGGGTGTGATTATACCGGTTTGGTGGTTTAAAATGTGCTGTCAATCACCCTAATTGACCAAGGTAAGCCAGAGCTATGGCGCTGCGTAACTGAAGACGCTGCAGAGTCACAGAGTTGTTATTACGCACCGCACAGAGAGCATCGATTTAAAGTGAGTTATCATCGTTTTTTTTCAAAACAAGCTCTTTTTAGACCTGTAGTGACATGTAAATAAAATTAAATGGGTTTTTAAAATAATTTGGTACCTAAGAAATCTCAAATGGCACAGATGGTGCCAAACTGTGCCAACAGAGAGAACGCCTAGACATCTCTTTACTAAAACCTCTGTAATTTCACTCTGCTTCATTTCAGCAGCATCAGAATTTGCACAGCTCATGTCCACATGTTGTTACATGACCTCCATGTGTTTTTAAGCTCCTACTGCATATTTTAAAGGTGATATTTGCTTTAAAATTCAATATTTTTTTAGGCGAGAGAATAAAATCCTTCAGTTATGCTGTGTTCCAAGTACATTTACTCTGACACAGTGGCATCTAACAGTGAAACTTACACCTCTGGTGGAATCTCACAAGTGTTATCTTTATTTTGATACCAAGATAATCCACATAGAGCTTGTAACTGCAGAGATTTACTCTATTTAGTTTCTATTTAGTTTCTATTTAGTTTGGGCATGTCATTTTCGAGCAGGGACTCCAAAAAGAGGGTCAGGGAAGAAGTGGTTAAACCACTGGCTAAATTATAATGAAACAAACAGAATACAGTCAGATTTCTGTACCTCTAGCTCTATAGCATTACTAGCTCAGATTGTACAGCCTGTGGGAAATATTCATTAAAACGACAGAAGTTTCTACTACTACTAAAATCAAGAAAAAGTCATCTTTTTACGGTCTTGGATTTGGCTCGGATTAGGGTTATTAAAATCACTTTAGTTGATTAAAATGGAAAATCACCAAGTCCTTCTGCAGTCAAGTCCAATTTATTTAATTAGGTTCCCACTCAAACTTCACTCCTCTCGTTTTACGTCAACTGTGGTTTCCTGAATTTCTTCGAGTGGACCCCGCAGACCACGCACGATCGCCTACAAATGAGCCGTGAGGGCGAACCAATCGCAATTTGGATCTGAGATTTTTCGAACGTTTGACTGCAGTTTCTTCAGCTTCTTAGGAGCCAATTAGATGACCACGAACCCAGTGAGAATCCATTCCAATCTTTTTCCTCATAAACTTAACCCACAGGCACACCAGAGGGCATTCTGCTCAGTGTGTGTTATCTTGTTCCTCTCTCTTTGTGAGGACATAATGAATTATAGATCTTAGAGGTAAAGACATTTTTAATTCTAAGCATTTAAGCCAGGGTCCTGTAGTATCTGACTTCACCATCGGGTGGCGGTACAAGTCTGGACGCTGGGAATCGGACACTATGTCTGGTTCGAGCGGCCCACAATCGAAAGGTAGGAGTCGAGGGTTGCCAGGATGCCTCGGATGACTATCCGTGGCGACTACTACTACTATTATCTACCTATGCTAGATTTGGGAATACGAGGAATAAGCTCCGCTTCCTGCCTTTTGGGGGAAAATCTGGCCGATGACTTCTGAGAGATTTCTGACCAATCACAGGGCAGGACATAGCGAGATGGGCGCTCTCATTGGCTATTCTACGTAAGTTAAATTAGCATCAACTGCCTAAGCTGTAAAGAAACCTACGTAAGTCAAAATGGTGAGCTCATCCGTTTGCGACATGTTTTAATTCAAGGGTATCTTCCATGCTAGAACAACAAAAATATCTTACTGCGCATCTGTAGTCTAGAAAAGAATGCAACAAAAATCAATATACCATAAGTATATGGTAAGTAAGTAAGTAAGTATATATATATACATATACATATATATATACATATATACATATACATATACATATATATACATATATATATACATATATATATATATACATATACATATATATATATATACATATACATATATATACATATATATATATATATATTTATACATATATATACATATATGTATATACATATATATATATATATACATATACATATATATACATATATATATATATATATATTTATACATATATATACATATATGTATATATATATATACATAAATATACATATATATACATATATATATATATATATACATATATATACATATATGTATATATATATATACATAAATATACATATACATATATATACATATATGTATATATATATATATACATAAATATACATATATATACATATATATATATATATATATACATATATATACATATATGTATATTTATATATACATAAATATACATATACATATATATATATATATATATATATACATATATATACATATATGTATATTTATATATACATAAATATACATATACATATATATATATATATATATATATATATATATACATAAATATACATATACATATATATATATATATATATATATATATATATATATATATTTCCTGACCCCAGAGTGAGGACACAGCCGTCTGGTGTTCACTTTCTCAGGTCTCCTTGCAAATTTGCATCTCAGTTTTCCCCAGACCTATTCAACGCGGAACCGACTTCAAGTTCACAGTGAGGATTTTTCTTTCATGATTTTTTTCCTGTATAAGAAGAAGAAGAAGAAGAACTCGTTCAGAAACTCATTGTGTCCTTTCCATTCCAACGTCCTTTGTCCGGGAGTTTGACTTTGAGATCTTTTGTAAGCGTCAGTGCCTTTGATTTATTTGGGGGACACGAACTATGGACTCGCAAAGAATATCATCAACAGGAAATGAAACGAGGGGGAATATTTTATACACATTTCATACAACTCCGTGTGTTGACTTCAGTCCATGTTTCTTGTTTCTGTCTTGTTGGTTTGCCACAGAGCAGTCTCCAGTTTACAGTGATGGATGACCACACAGGTGGAGCTCAGGGCCCCCCCTGACCCCCCCCCCCCCCCCCCGTCACTCAAGGCGATTGAATTAGACCCTGTCAAAGCTGCGTAGGACTGTGACGACTTGAACTTTCAAACCAGTGGAAAGCCAGTGCTTTAGGGTCGGAGATATTTCTCACTGCACAATATTTCCGTGTGGCTCCATAACATAAGTCCTGCAGGCTGCTGCTTCACCCTCGTAAAGCTCCGGACGTCGTGTGACTCGGTTTGTTTACACTGCCGTGTGTTGGCAGGAAGCAGCTTTAGCATTCCCAACACTGTCTTGTCACAAATGTTCTGCAGAAACTACGGAAGAGGATTAGGGCCACGCAGGGAAAAACAACATTTGAGAATAATGGTCATTCTATCGATATACAAAGTACAGAAATGATCAGGTGTCAGATCCAACTCCTGTTTTAGATCACACAAATGAAACGAGTTGGAACAAAAAAGTCTTACTTACGAGATGTAAAATTCATAAATATCAGATGAAAAGTCATAGTTATGAGATAAGAATTCATAAATTACGAGATAAAAATTCATTATTATGACATAAAAAGTCATAAAAAGTCCTAATTATGAGATAAAGAGGTAACTATGAGATAAAAAGTCCCAATTCTGAGATAAAAAGTCATTATTATGAGATAAAGTCATAAATATGAGATAAAAAGTCCTAATTATGAGATACAAAGTAATAATAATATAAAAAAATCATCATTATGAGATAAGAAGTAATTATTATTATGAGCTAAAAAGTCATAATTATGAGATAAAAATTCATTATGACATAAAGTCATTAAAAGTCCTAGTTATATAAAAAAATCATCATTATGTAATAAATAGTCATTATTATTATGAGATAAAAAGTCGTAATTATGAGATAAAGAGGTAACTATGAGAAAAAAAGTCCTAATTATAAGATAAAAGTCCCAATTATGAGTTAAAAAGTCATTATTGTGAGATAATGACATAAAAGTCATAATTATGAGATAAAAAAGTCATAATTATGAGATATAAAGTCACTGCTCAAGCGTCTGAGATCTTCACAAGAAATTACAACCTCCACTTGCATTTTCTTACAGTTCACATCAGGTTCGCTTCACTTTTCCCCAGTTCTTTATTCCTCTGTTCCTGCAAAATTTACTGCCCCACCTATTCTTTACAGTCCTCCGAAGCATCCTTCATCTTGGCCTAAAGACCTTACCTCACTTCTCTACCTTCTCCCATAATTACCCCCCTGTCTGCACTCTCAAAATTCACGACTCCTTCCTCCTCCTCCTCCTCCTCTTCTCTTCTAGTTCTTTTTGATTTCCCCAAAGTTTCCAAAAATGCCACCCTTTTCATCTCGGGCTTCAAATTAGTTAGCAGTGGTGGTGGTGCTACCTCGTTTTCTTCACTCCTCAGCATCTCCTCACATGATTCACCACCTCTCTTTCCTCACTCCACCTCCCACCCAAAGGTTTTTTCCGGACACCTGCTTTGCTCTTCTTTATATCTCCCTTATTTCATCTCTCAAACCCCAAAAAATCAATCATCCAATACTCTTCTGTCCACACAGAGATTCCTGGACACATCTGGGCTTTCCTGTGACACTACGTTCCCCCTTTTTTCTCTCTCGCAAGTATGTCAAGATGAAAAAGGCCGAGGCCTTGTTAGCGGGGCAGCAATAAAGGGGTACAGCATCAGCATCAGCAGCAGCAGCAGCAGCAGCAGCAGCAGCAGCAGCAGCAGCAGCATCAGCCCCCACAGTCTGCTGACTGGCCTCAACTGGGCCAACAGAGATATGAAGGTTTTTCCCCATGAATCGACTCAGAACTTTCAGAAACAGAACTTCATCAGAGGAATTTTGAGTCACGCTGAGGTCACGGCTGTCAGCTACAACATAGTTGCCTCAATTCTGTAGTGAGCACCATCGTGTGCAGGTACAGGAGACTGAGCAGAAGAAGTCGCATTGGGTTCCATTCATTACTTGGGGGGAAAAAAAAAAAAAAAAAAAAAAAAATGTACTTTTTAGTTTAGTGTGATTGATTCCAGGAGGCAAAGTTCTGAGCTCCACTTCACATAATAATATTGGATATTTTATTTTCTCATTACATTTGCGGCAAATCAGAGTTCCTTCTGCTGCTTACTGGGCGTTTTTTGAAACGATAATATAGAAGCCGTTAGAGGACAGATACGGGTTATTCTATGGTCAGACACTGTATGTGATGACTGTTTTTGGTAAAAATGTTCCCTTCATTTGATAAAATATGACTCTTAAAGGCGCATTATGTGATAAATCCAAAGCAACTGGCCGTTAAAATCCTCCTAATATGTCACAGAGACTCAGGAATAATGTTCATATAACAAACTGAACTCACCAACAACAACAGTACGGCCAAAATATTAGCATTAAAAAAAATATTTTGCAGACTGCAAAATCATGTTTATGTTTTGAAATCATGTTTTGGCGTCAGGTGGCGCCACCTGCCGCCGTCTACCGATCACTGCGGTCAGTAGAGTCTCAGCTGCCGAGCAAACCACGGGGTTGCCAGTTAGGTCAGAAAACGAAACCTAAAAAGACCTCGGTGTTTTGAATTTGAATGTAGTAACCGTTTTTGGCCACATTCTTACATATGGCGCCTTTAAATAATAAATGATAAGACAAAATATATGTTTTTAATCAACTAAATAATACATATAATAATTAGGCTTTGGTGCACCATAATTGGCAAAAAGCCTATGTGTGTACTTACTACTTTTTTATGTGGAAGATTTTCCTTGTCCGGCTTTACTTCCTGTCCTCGCGTTTGCCCCGCCCCTAATGTGTCTCGCCTGTGTTCGATTGTCTTCTGGTTCATTTCCTGTTTATGTTCCCCTGTATTTTTTGCTAATATCATGGCTGTCCTCTTATTCATTACAATAGAAATTGTCGGGTTTTGTGCTCGTGTCGGATAAAGTTCTCCGTCCCAGGAGAGAAGCTGAACATCTGGGTGTGAACGCAGTGACAGGAGGTTTGACAAGACTGCAGTCTGTTTTTAAAAGTATTTTAAAGTATATATATATATATATATATGAATCCCAGCATGGGGCAATTTATAATAAAACGTCAGCTTTTACAACATTTCCCTGGAGACATGTCTTCTGTCTTCAGTGGCAGACGTCCTGCAGGCTGCTGTCCAGGGTTGTTGATGATGCCTGTGAGGCCCAGTCTGCACACTTTGTTTTTTTCTTTATTGTCCCTGAATGTCACTCCGGCTCTTAAGACGTGACATGAGGAAAATTAGCACCTTCTGTTACTGCTGTGATTCAGCTCTGCTGGAAAACGTCTAATTATAGGATCTCAAAGTATCGGCAATCGTCGAGATCAGGGAAACAAACACGCGACAGAACCGGCCATGAAACGAGTTGGAACTCTTTCTGTCGAGAGAGCGTCGCAGAGTTTCGCTGAGCATCTGCGACCACAGTGATAAAAAGGTCGTAATCATGAGATAAAAAGTCATTATTATGAGATAAAAAAAGTCATTATTATGAGATAAAAAGTCATTATTATGAGATAAAAAATCATTATGAGATAAAAAATTCCTAATTATGAGATAAAATGTTGTAATTATGAGATAAAAAGTCATTATTATGAGATAAAAAGTCGTAATTATGAGATAAAGTCGTAATTATGAGATAAAAAGTCGTCATTATGAGATAAAAAGTCATTATTATGAGATAAAAAGTCATTATTATATGATAAAAAGTCATAAGTATGAAATAAAATGTTGTAATTATGAGATAAAAAAGTCATTATGAGATAAAAGGTCCTAATTATGAGATTAAAAGTCATTATTATGAGATAAAAAGTCACTGCACAAGCGTCTGAGATCTTCACCAGAAATGACAACCTTTAATTACATACTTCTGAGCTTTATTATTCCGTATTATGTCCCTTCTTTTTTTTTTTTTAGGTGATGTTTGTTTATTTATTTAAATACAAGAAAACCAATTTTAATAAACTGCTCGTGTGTGTATGTGTTTATACACGGACACAAGTGTGACAAAGCAATGCTAATGTATCTTATTGCTTCTTTTTTTTCTCCATATTCTGTAGTTAATATGTGTATTTTTTACGCATTTCATAAGCTTTTATTTTGTATTATAAGCCTGTTCCTCACGTTAGGTCTTTCAAATATTAAACATAAATAAATAAATAATTAAAACACTCACGACTTGAATGAACGTGCACTGGATTCTCTATATTTAACGGTCTGTGTGAGACGGACGATGCATATGGATGAACTTTTCTGTAAATATGCACAAGTTTTCCATTTGTAGTACACGGTTTTATGTTTCAAGTATATCTGTGTGTGTGTGTGTGTGTGTACGTTAATTTGTGTGGACACTTGAATGAATATATTCAGTGTGTTTGTGTTTAGTATGATAAACAAGGACGGTCGTGTGCATGATTTACGCCTGATTATGTCCATGTTACATCTGTTTTCTTGTTTACAGCACTGAGGGAAACATATATATATACATGTATATATATATACATGTATATATATATATGTATATATATATACATGTATATATATATGTATATATATATACATGTATATATATATGTATATATATATACATATATATATATATATATACATATATATATATATACATATATATATATATATATACATATATATATATATATATACATATATATATATATATATATATATACATATATATATATACATATATATATATATATATATATATACATATATATATATATGTATATATCATGAGGTGTGTGTTTTTGCCTGGGTTGCCTGAGATGGATGAGGTGTCTCTGTATAAAGTAACCATTCAAATGTCAGCGCACTGGGGATGTTTTTCTTTTCTGATTACTGGAAATATCACCGTAAAGAAAGAACTGCTGAGTGGGCAACACACACGCCAGATCCTATATATATATATATATACACATATATATATATATACACTATCAGCAATTTCACATATGATGTTCTTGTAGTTGTACTTATTATATAGAGTTTCAAAGTCGAGATCTCGAGTTCCAAAGTCGAAAAAAGTTTGTTATATGAGCATTATTCCTGAGTCTCTGTGACATATTAGGAGGATTTTATGGCCAGTTGCTTTAGATTTATTACATAATGCACCTTTAAATTAGACAATTTTAGGGATGTTTATTATTATCAATTAAAAAAAACATTAATTTATTGATTTAAGTATTTTGGGCGGTTTGATATTAGCAAGGATAACATTTCTGAGACAAAGTATTATAATTGTGGTTAATGATGTTATTGTGTATTATTCATTCTTTAAAATACAATATTAATATCAGCAAAAACAAAACATTTTTTTCATTTACATGTGACTCTGCTTTGCGAGTCGATTTAATGAGCTGAGGAGGAAAAAAAAAACCTTTCACTTTGTTTTCACGACTAATGAAGGAAAAATTATCTCTCCAAAAGTAACTCTACCACTGACTACCACCATTATTTTCCCATAGCGATAAATCCATTATTATTATTCCACCATTTGGTTTTTTTCATGACATTTGCTGAGAATATAATAATAATAAAATAAAAAAACACGCAAAAATAAATGACAACTCCATCATCAAAGCTCCACGCCAGGAAAACCAGAGGAGGAAACACGTTTAAGATTCAGATATGCGAAGCAATCAAAAGTCTCTCTGTCACAGCGTGGAGGAGAGTACTGCACTTTAAACAGCTCGCTGTAATAATGCAGTAATAATGCAGTAATAATGCAGTAATAATGCAGTAATAATGCAGTAATAATGAATGAAGTCAGCTGTAGAAAGACATGAATTATTTCCTCATTTCCTGGAAGATCACAAGAAAAGAAGCCCCTCGTGTTCACGACACGAGAACATAATATACAGAGACTCTGTACGTCTGCATGTTGACTCTTCCTTTAATCACTGTGGTACGGAGGAGCGTTAGTGCCACATGTACAAAAAGAATAAAATATAATAAAAAGGCATGAATTCTGAGATTAAAGTCAGAATTCTGCAGGGTTTTTTTTTTTTTTTTTTTTTACATGTGGCCCGAAATTAATCAGAGTTCTGACTTTTTTCAGGCCACGTGTATAAAAAAAGAGGCTTAATTCAATCTCAGAATTAAAGAAGATGCTTTTTTTCTATAATCTGACATTTTTTCAGAATTCTGAATTTAATTTAATTAGACTTTTTTTCTTGTGGCCCGAAAAGGTCAGAATTAAGAATTTTTCAAGCCACATGTAAAAAAAAAAAAGGTTAGAATTCTGAGAAAAAAAGTCAAAATTCTGACTTTAACTTCAGAACTCTGAATTCTTCTTAATTCTGTTTATATCGACTCGTTTGAAAAACCTTATTTCCTTTATACATTTTTCAAACGCTTTTTGCAATAAAGGCGGTGGCGGTGTGTGTGTGTGCATCTGTAAAAAAAAAAAATTCAATATCCACTCACGACACGAGGAGAAGCTTTTGGTTCACGGCGTCACAGACAAACAGCAATCATCACGAGCGTCGTGATGGCAAGAGATGAGAAGCCATTGTCCTGTATCTCTCTCTCAGACGGTGGTGGATGTTCTTTTGTGTACGAGAGGGCTTTGGCTCTCGTGTGGGGATGATTCATTACAGCTGAATCACACATGATCTTGTGTTTTTTTTTTTAAAGCATAACAACATACAAGTAACTGCACTAACCGACACTCAAAATCTAATCAACTGAGCAGGGAATCTACCGCCCAGGGCAACCAGTGGACAACACTTTCACAAAATCATTCATACGAGCGTTGAATGAAGTGCAATTCTTATGTTGTAAAAGGGGCGATTCATTATTTATCTTTTGCGAGAAAGAGTTGTCCTGAACGTGGAAAGTTTTTGTTTGCAGGACCTTCTGCAATCCTTTGAAATCAGACGACGGTGACGGTACCGGTTAGTTATATGCAGCTGTCAAACCAGAAAGAGAAAGCCCTGTAATGAGCAGCTTATCAATAATCCAAGCCGCTCTGCAGGAATAGAGAGGTGGTGCTGAATATTCATTGTGAGCATAATGAATATTCGCAGGGGCGATAAACACACAGAGAGAGGCTGGAGTGACGTTCATTAGCAGGTGCTGGAATCACGACTTATGAAAAGAGAGAATGCAGATGTGACGGCGGCAAAGACAAGTTTTCAAATTCAAGTTAATTCCCGACCGACTACAACAGCTCATTGTTCATATTTTTAATCCATTCTTTTCATATTGGACTGGATTTTTTCAAAACTTTCACAACTCCCTTTTGAGAAAGACCGGGTTCGCCACACGTCAGACATCAAACATCAAACCAAAAACCTCACATTCAGAAGAATATAACTTAGTTTATGCAGTAACACAACAACGCAGGACTCTTTTAAAGGACACACATTGTGGTTTGAAAGAGGGTTAAAGCGGACCTAGACAGGAAGTTCCAATTAACGCTGTTTTTTAGTGTGTATCTGCGTCATTACCTTGTATAAGATGCAAATATTTTGTCTGTACTGTCGTTGTTGGTGAGTTCAGTTTGTTATATGAACATTATTCCTGAGTCTCTGTGACATATTAGGAGGATTTTAATGGCCAGTTGCTTTAGATTTATTACATAATGCACCTTTAAGACATCAGAAAACCTTCAGTTCATCATAGAAACGTGTTGCTTGGTTGCTTATTGAATGAGTTGTGCTGTCACATACACTACAGCTCAAAGGTTTTGGGCTCACCTATACAGTTTTTGTTGTGTTTTCCATTAAAAGTCACACTTTTATTCATCAAAAGAGTTTGCAAGAAGATGCCAAAGAAACAGAGTAGACACAAGTAATGAAAATGCCCCCAGAAACCATTCGTATATATATATATATAGCGCAAGATTAGAGATTCGTCTCAGGGACGGATAATGAAAGAAGAGACAATGAGGGTAAAATGAGAGACTAAGGTCGAACACATCTAATGATAGCGAAAAACAAGAAGTTGATAAAAGACATGACGTGGTTACGAAATGTTTCCGATTGTTCAACTCTTTCTTGAAAGCAAATGAAAGTATATTATTGAAGTATCGTCCTCCATCCGTGGCTCGTATTTAATGATCAATCTGATTAAGGGCGAGTGTGACGCACATGTGGGAAAGGCATGGACAGCAGGGGGGGAATATTATCCCCAAGGTTTGGTCTCATTATTGGAGCGAGATGGACGAGGTGGTGCTGACAAGAGAGAGAGAGGGGGGGGGGGGGGGGGGGAACGGGGTTTGACGTTCAATGTCAATTGGGTTTTTTTTCGGTAAAGTAAAAGCAGAAGAGGGGCAGGTGTATGGCTTCCCAAGACACTGGGATGATGGGGTGTAAGGAAGACGGAGCATGACGAACATTGGAATGGATCAATCTCCCCAAAACCCCCCTTGATTTCCTTTCCCTCGGTCCCTCGAACCATGGGTGATTTATAACAGAGCCGGTTATTAATACTCGGGCTGATTTTTTGGATTATAGATTATTGGTCAACATCACAGTTCAACCAAGAGAGCTAACAGGAGAAGTTCCAGTTTGGGGTCACTTAGAAATGTCCTTATTTTTGAAGGAAAATTTGTCAATGAATATAACATTAAATGAATCAGAAATACACTCTATACATTGTTAATGTGGTAAACGACTATTCTAGCTGCAAACGTCTGGTTTTTAATGGAATATGTACATAGGTGTATAGAGGCCCATTTCCAGTGTTCTAATGGTACATTGTGTTTGCTAATGGCGTTAGAAGACTATTGGATGGTTAGAAAACCCTTGAAAACCCTCGTGCAATGATGTTAGCTCAGTTTTACTGGTTCTTTTTTGAATGAAAATCATTATTTCTAATCTTGTCAATGTCTTGACTATATGTTATACTCATTGTGCAACTCCTTTGATGAGTAAAAGTGTGACTTTTAAAGGGTGACCCCATTGGACGATTAGAAAAACCCTTGAAAACCCTTGTGCGATCATGTCTTGACTATAATTTCTATGCATTTTGCAACTCTTTTGATGAATAAAAGTGTGACTTTTAATGGAAAACGCAAGAAATATTGTACAGGTGACCCCAGACTTTTGAACTTTCTACTACTTCGGGCAGTTGCTGGATAATGGACTTCATTGCCATGTGTAAAAAAAAGGCAGAATCCAAAACAAACATTTGTATTTTTTTACAATTCAAGGTTACAACTGTCACTGAATGACAGTTTCCTGGAGAGACACCAAAGGCGAAAACTATCAAACCAATCCTCCGTGAGGAGCTTGTGTTCGTTTTATTTTTTTTACCCCGGTTCGTCGTTCTGTTTCCAGAGATGCTTACACACTAATTATGGAGCAAAGTGTCTTTTTGATTTGGCTATCAAGCTAATTAGGACAAAACCTCCTCCAGCGTAAGTGCTCATCACCATCTCGCTGGCCAATTACCAATTGGAAGGAGGGAATTTGTCTCCAAGTGTTTGTGGAGCATGTGTTCCTTTTGTGCGCTTATTGATTTCCGTACGCTTCAATGGATATTTGTGTAACTACAGAAACTACAAATCCTCTTTCTGTTGTAGGGATCTGATGCGTTTCATCCCCCCCGTCTGCCGCGATCGTACACCATTCGCTCTCGGTTGAGTTCTGTCGAGTGACGCCAGAGGCATGTGGGGACATGTCTTTGATACGCTAACACTCTAAATACACTGACATTTTTTTGCTTTTTGCTCAAAACTAGCCTCGGAAAGCTGAAAGCAGCATGCACACAACCTTGAATGAACACTCGAATGGGTCGCTGAGACAGATAGCGCCCCGGAAAGACGTTTTATCTTGAAACAATAACTCATGCTAACACAGCACCAAACAAATAGCTTCCCGCTAACAACAACACCAGACAAAAACGAGGTTTGCCTTGGCCACAGCGTTCTGAATCCGACAAACTTTTCAACAACATCTCATCTTTGAGGTTTCTAGTACAAACTGGCAAGTTTTTCTTTAGCGTTGCGCACGTTAATGTGTTAACGGCGGAGAATGGCATCAACGGCGTCAACGCAAACGCACGTAAAAGCATGACTCGTTTCCGTGGCGACTGACCGCAAAAAGAGTCACCACTTACCAGTTAGCTCTGTTAGCTACGTTAGCTGTGTTAGCGCGCCTCCAGTGGAACTGGAGCGGTCTGTTTATTAAACGAACAGAGCAGCGCTCCCAAAAAAACAACAGCGTATCTGTGTACTGCACGCTAACGGAAGTTATGGGCGTCAACGTTAACGCACATTAACGCATGCCGCTTGTGACGTCATGTTTACTTGCCGCGGCACCGGAGTCCAGACACCGTTTACCAGTTATCTCCTTTAGCTCTGTTAGCTCCTTTAGCGACATTAGCGCACCTCCAGTCGAACTGGAGCGGTCTGTTTATTAAACGAAAAGAGCAGCGCTACAAAAACAAAAAACAGCGTACCTGTGTACTGCGTATGTGTGCCTCTGTTTAGCGTTAACAATCGGGAGTCACGTAAACATTACATCACACGCGTCGGTCATTTTTTTTATGTCGGTACGACAAACGCGCCCCGACAAGTTCGCTCATTTATGTCAGGTGCATATTGCCCGAAATGGACGCTAAAAATTCAAAACGGCCGACTTCCTGTTGAGTTGAGGCCACGGTTACGGTCGACTTTTTTGTTCGTCTCGGTCGATCACGTCTTCCCGTCGAGTTTCAAGAAATTCGGTGAAACTCAATTTTCCCCCAGACCTGACCTCCGTGCCAACTTTCAGGATGTTTTAGGCACGTTTACCCCCTCAAAAATGACCGGAAAGCCACCGATATCATAACAATAATAATAATAATTTTAAATTAATTAAAGGTTTAAGTGCAAATCACATGAAATATTTAAAACTTCCCCTCTCAAAACTAAAGAGAGAAGAGGTTCGACATGTGTTCAGTTTCATTATATCTGCTTTGGGGGGGGGGGGGAAAGTTACTGTTATTCCACTAAAATGTCATCCACTAATAGCAGAACTGGATGTCAGAAAGATAATAAAGGAGAGAGACGATGATGCCTAGCAACGTACGGAAGGATCTAACGTCAGAGAAAGATTGTAGGTCGTTTGAGTCATCGTTTTTAAACTCACAAACTGCTATGGCAACGAAAAGTAGGAAATAGTAACTTGTGATGTTATGATCCTCACCTAAAGTGCATATGATGCTTATTTAAATGACTTTAATTCCAAATTTCTAAAATCACATTTTGCCAGATTATGCCGGCCCATTCACAGAGGAGAAGGTAGGTAAAAAAAAAAGTAGGCGTTGACTTTTAAAGGACATGCATTAAAAAAATGGGAAAACTTGTACTTTAATAAATGCCAGTGGGGATAATTATTTCAACAATCGTGAACCATCTTCTCTGACATTATTTCCTCGCGGCCGCACTCAGCCTTGATTTAACCACATTTCTCAAGATCAGTATTAACACTGTTGAACCCGGCATTTTACATAATCGTTAATGGCTCTCGACCAAACTTCCACATTCGTGCAGCGCTGTGATCCGAGCCCTATACTTACGGTGCTCTTAATGATAATTTTAGGCCAATTTCGAAAAAAATTCATTTTCATCCGAAGTTTTAAGGAAAAAAACGAGGTGATTTCTTCTCAACTTTTGACTTTTGTGTGAGATAATAACATGTTGTCTGTCAGGGGTTTTTAGTTGCTTTTGACAGCACACACACACACACACACACAGAGGGGAGAAAGTGCACTTTTATATTCTTTTATGACTTAAGTGCAGCCTTTTCATACAGTAGATTATGCAATTTTACTTGAACATTTAAAAAAACAGGGTTTTTATCCAGGGCCCTGCACTCTCGCTGGTTTTCGTATTAACTTTATTGACAGTTTCCATGACGACTGACCGGAAAAAGATGCGTGTGATGTCATGTTTACGTGACTCCCGATTGTTTCTATGAGTTTCTAAAGTAACGCATTTTTTTTCCAGTAGACCAGGCACCGTTTACCCATTAGCTCCGTTAGCTCTGTTAGCTCCTTTAGCGCACCTACAGTCAATCTGGTCTGTTTATAAAAACGAAAAGAGCAGCGCTACAAATAACCAGCGTACCAGTGTACTGCGTATGTGTGTGTTTTTAAAGTTTAGCGTTACTTGAGAGACTCATTTTTAACAATCCGGAGTCACGTAAACATGACGTCACGCACGTCTTTTTCCAGTCATTGGTAACGTGCCAATGCGTTGATTTTCCCAGCATTAGTTTTCATATGGCGGTACGACAAACGCGCTCGTACGAGTTCGCTTTATGTCAGGTGCAAATTGCCCGAAATGGACGCAAAAAATTCAAAATGGCTGACTTCCTGTTGAGTTGAGGCCATGGTTACGGTCGACTCTTTTGTTCGTCTTGTCGATAACGTCTTCCCGCCGAGTTTCGGGAAATTCTGTGAAACTCAAATTTTCGTATGTGTGCCTCCGTTTTTAAAGTTTAGCTTTACTTTAGAGACTCATTTTAACTAACGGGAGTCACGTAAACATGACGTCACGCATGTCTTTTTCCAGTCATTGTAAACGTGCCAATGAGTTAATTTGCCCAGCATTGGTTTTTATACGGCGGTACGACAAACGTGCTCGGACGAGTTAGCTCATTTATGTCAGGTGCAAATCATCTGAAATGGACGCTAAAAATTCAAAATGGCTGACTTCCTGTTGAGTTGAGGCCATGGTTACGGTCGACTTTTTTGTTCGTCTTGGTCGATAACGTCTTCCCGCCGAGTTTCGGGAAATTCTGTGAAACTCAAATTTTGGTACGTGTGCCTCTGTTTTTAAAGTTTAGCGTTACTTTAGAGACTGTATTTCACACAGTGGTTAAAAGTCAATCAATCGCCAATTTACACCAATCGTTCGTGCAGGACGATCAAAAGAGAAAGACGCGGCAGACGGAGTTGAAATGAGTTCCCTTTCGCTTGCGTCTCACAAGGACAGGACGAGGACGACCTGAAGGCAGGTTGTGTAGATAGCAGATATCTCTGGGGTTGTTTCATGTCACCGCTTAGCCCCCCCCCCCCAAAGTCAGACACCATTGCATTGCATGCGGTCGGTGGCGAAATGCAATACTGAAGAATCGGCGGTAAACAGGGGGTCGTTTAAGGACATGGGTGTACGACGCCGACGCCGACAACACCGAAGTCACACGTTAAATAAGAGCTTGCGTGGGAAGTGAAAAGAAAGGTTAGAGGAGAACTGAGTCAGGATATTGCTTTTTTCCCCTCGGTGAGTGCTCCGGATCACCGGGTTTAAGTCACTCTCTCCTGCAGAGAGCCACGCACAGGACTGTCAGCTGACAGTGAGTTGCATTCACAGAGGTTTTTTAAGGGGGATTTAATTGAACTGTCGCGCATTTTGCTCCTGGAAAACGTAGGCGTCGGAGAAACGGCGTCAGATTTTCACTTCGGCTGTTAGCAATGAATCCTTCTGTGTTTAATTTTTTATCATGCAACCTGATTACCCAATTTCTTAAATAGTCTGCAGGGACGGGGGGGGGGGGGGGGGGGGGTGCGTAATCAGATTTTTGCAACAACAGGCTTGGACTTTGTTTAATGAGGCTAAAATAAATGCCGTTTGAAAGCAGCCACGGTCGTCCTCGCACACAACTGCTAATGAGCTCCAGACGAACCAGTGGGGGAGAGAAAAGCATGTGAATCTTGTATAACAAGCAAAAAAATAATAATTATTAAAGAAAAGGCTCTGAGTTATTTATTTTTTTAACGTGTTTAATGCAAACACTGATTCATCGAAAACCATGTGCGCTCCAGGCTTTTGTACCTGCCCAACCAGGTATATAGAAATAGGTCAAGACGGATAAAATATAAGTGCATTTTTTGGAGTTAAAGTTACAGAGAATGGTCCGGAGAGGAAAAAAAGAAATGGGAAAATAGTTCTTTAAAGCAAACATGCCTCGTTGATATGAGATCATTCAGAATTCAGAAGAGAATGGACAGACTGGTTAAAAACGATAAAAAAGCACAGGGAGATGGATTTGAGCGTCTAACTGTGACCAAGACTGCCGTTGCTCAAACTCCCAACAAAGATCTTTCAGTTTCAGGAAATAAATAACAGTCACCAGGGCCGTTTCTAGCTGTTTGGGGGGCCCTATGCAAGATACTATTTTGGGGGGCCCCTATCAAACTCGAGGTAGAGATTCCTAACTTTTTCTGATAACCCCACAAACACTTACATGCTTTGCAAATTATATGCATTACGAATGCATCCAATACATGCAAAAAAAAAGACAAGGACTTTTAATACTCAAAAATATAATAAAATATGAGTCTGAACTTGCAGTTTGGGGCGGCCCCCTGGTGGACGTGGGGCCCTATGCAGCTGCATAGTCCGCATATAGCAAAAAACCGGCTCTGACAGTCACAGAAACAGTTAAATACGAAACTTTAAAGTTTGAAACTTCGGCAGCAATCTATCGCTCAGTTTTTTGTTTTTTTTGCTTTGCTGCTGCAAGCGCTATCTTGCTATCTAACTCTTGCAGTTCAGCATCCAAGGAGTGTACAGGTTGAAATGTGGGAAAAATAACGCAGGGGAACTCACAACAAGTCAAATATTCACCTTATTGTGAATAAGGAATAACTTATAGTTGATGTTTTCATGGTAAATTCTGCAAAAATCGTTTTAATCCTTATATTTGGGACTCTGGAGACTCTATGTTTCGGCAAAGTGCGAAAAAAAATTGTGTTTTTGTGGTCCGAGTCGCGACGTTGACTTCTGCACTCATCGCTACGTCACAATGAGAAATTCCTGGAATTGTTGTCTCGCGGCGCTCCGCTTTGTCCGTAAAAAAATGCGGGAAGAGCGGAAGTGTTCTATTCTTGGCTGCACAGTGCAGCACAGAGTTCTACACAAACTTCCAGCCTCAGAGGATTTTACATTTTATATTTGACGGCAATGTGTGCCGGCTAGAGTCGGCAAATTAACGCTTTTCCAAATGCTAACTGCTGTTAGCTGCCCGGAGCCTCAGTGACGCCGACGTGGTTTCCTGTGTCTTTGTGTTTTTGTGGTCCGCCTATTAAACACGCGATGTTGACTTCTGCACTCATCGCTACGTCACAATGAGAAATTCCTGGAATTGTTGTTATGCGGCGCTCCGCTTTGTCCGTAAAAAAAATGCGGGAAGAGCGGAAGTGTTCTATTCTTGGCTGCACAGTGCAGCACAGAGTTCTACACAAACTTCCAGCCTCAGAGGATTTTACATTTTATATATGACGGCGATGTGTGGCGGCTAGAGTCGGCAAATTAACGCTTTTCCAAATGCTAACTGCTGTTAGCTGCCGGAGCCTCAGTGACAGGCACTCAAAAGTGAGCGTTCTGAACAGGGCTGTTTTGGCAGGGTGATTGAACTGTGCTGTGGTGATTCATCCTTAAGGTATTTTGACCAAAGGGGAACTAGGTTCACTCGCAGAAATAGGGTATAATACGTCTCCTTTAATGTATGATCTGCAAATCCGTACCAAACGGTACACTTCCTCTTCAGGAACATGTACAAATATAGGGCTGCTCTCGATTTATAATGTCTGTTTTTGTGTTTTCACCAATAACGACACATTTCACGTCTTCAATTTTCTTCAACGAACACCGCACCTAAAAAAAATGTTCTCCGAGTGTGTGTGTGTGTGTGTGTGTGTGTGTGTGTGTCTGCCTACAGGGGATGCTGTGTAGGGCTGATTGGGTTGGTGGCCTGCTCTCTGAGAATCTGCTGTAATGGTGCCAAGGATGATTTATACCATGCTTGCAAATGGCTGTGTGTCATGAAATCACACACACACACACACACACACACTCACACACATGGAGCCAAACTGAAAATGTTGAAGCTACTTGAAAAGTAAAGTGTAACAAGCTCTCGCTCTCTCTCTTTCTTTCTTTTTTTCCCCCTCCTTCATCCCTTTCATCTCAATATCCTCCTCCTCCTCTCACACTAAAAACAAACGCGACGTGAAGGTGATTTTTTGGCGTCTGGTGCTTCGGCAGAAAGACGTCCTCCGTCGTCCGCCTTCTCCTCCCTGACATTTTGAATCTGCGTCTCAGTCGCTGACTGACCTTTTTTTTTTCTTTCTCCACACTTGCTCATTTTATTTCCCTTTCTTTATCATCATTCTTGTCAGTATTCTTCTCAGCACTCTCTTATATCCGTCCTCCTATCTGCTTCTCCGGGTCTCTAACCCTCTTCTTTGTGTCCGTTTGTGGCTTTTTTCTTGGTATTTTTTACACAGTTGTAACTGACGTTTCTGGCTGAAGCCTCCTCCGTCTGCCTCTTGGGTCTTTTATGCCTTCTTTTCTTCCAACACTTTCATTTCCTCTATGGTTTCCTTTGTTTTTGGTTAATTTATCGATAGCTCCATCGAGTCCAATGTCCTGTTGACTGTCCTCGCTTTGGGTCTCGTCTCCTTCGTGCTTTAGTCGATCAATTCTGATCATTTCTTTCAGAATACATGGACTGATTAGTTGGTTAGCGTGTCCGTTTAACCATGGATGATGTCTTCACAAGTTGGGCGAGCAAGTTCTGGGGAAAAATGGGTGCGAATCTATGGCCAAAACTCATTGTCATCATAACGGACGACAGAACCGCTGCTCGTTGGACGTCCAGGTGGTAGGACAACATGGTATTGCACAGGCTGAGCTACTTCCACGCTTGGCTCCAAGAAAACGCTATTGTGTTCATTCTTTGGCAGTAAAGAAACCAATCAGAGCCTGCGGAGCTCTGCAACACACGCCTGCCTCTGTTCTCCTTGGTCAGGTTTTATTGGCTTCTCCGTTTTCTAGGTGTCGCCAAAGGGAATCAACGCATATTTCACTGGAAGCAACACTAGGAGTAGGAGTAAGAATCAGTAAGAGGGTTGGGTCACCTTGATATGTCACGATGATTCGGACCAAAAAAAGGTAGGACATCCCGTCTTACCGACCCCATAGCTTCCATTGGCTTAGTTCGAACTGGAGTGAATGGAGTTCTCTAGAATATAAAACTCTGACTGTGGGGAGAAACGTGGCAACAGTGGCAGGCCACAGGCGTGTTTACACAGTAAACCATCTCAAATCCTTCCAGCAGGGTCCGGTCAACACAGAATACATCATCTGCCCGACTGTGTCTACACACAGCGCTGCGAGGCAACAGCCAAGCGGTGCTTTCTCCCCCTCTCTCTCTCTCGCGTCCCGTGGTTCTCGCCATGGCAGTTTCTGTCTGAGCGGGGATGCGACTCATCAAAGTGGGACGCTGTGTGTCTGCGGGCACTGCTGGCAAGACGCTGCGACGGAACTCAGCAGGTGGACGGAAGGATGGCGGAGAAGATATATGGACGTCCAAATATGGACGTAGTACAGTTGGGTATGCTCAGTTTTTCCGTGTCCATCTTTGACGGACGGATACTGCATTTTGGGGCGCACCACTTCCCTTAGACCTTCAATTTAGGACAAACTGGACAACCTTTAGTTTAGTTGTTTGTCAAGGATGGGTTTACTTTAGTTTGATACCAATTAAAGGCATTTGTTTAAGTTTGTTTGGTTTGAGGTTTTTCGGAAGAGACTCCCCTCGACCCCCCCCCCACTGTGGACAGAAGGAATTACACCACCATTCTGCCGCGTGTTGCTGTGGATTTGTATGAGCTGTATGAGTCCACCTTTGAAGATATACAACAAGCTATGAGGAAGAGGCTCAGCTTGGCGCTGAGCAGTGGTGCCCAAAAGTAGACGGCGGCTGCTGAGTACCAGCGGAAGCTAGCGCGGCTGGCAGCTGCCCACGGAGCCGACCTGACATCAGCAGAATGCTAACGGGGGAAGTGAGTTATACAGCTCTCACTTGTGGACAAAATTCCACCCGAGTTGCATCTCTGCTAAGTCTTTTCAACTTTTTTATTACTTCTGTGAGAGGAGTTTGCCTCTTTGTTTTCCCTCCATGAAGAACTGTGACATTGTTACTTTGGTAACACTTTGATATCATTATCCAGGGTAAGTGACGGTGATGTGATGATGTCTGCTAGGCGCGTTGCCGTGTGAACCAAACACCTTGGCGTCACAAAGAACCTCATCCGAGAGCTCCAGTTCAAGCGAATGCAGCGTTTGAGCTAAATGTCACCTCATGCTTTGAATGGTTAGCACCTGGTTCGAAACAGTGTGAAAACAATGTCATTTGCTTATCACGCTGTGCTACTTATTGCAAATTGGGCCATATGTGAATGACATGATATATATACATACCGTCAGAGATGTCAGAGATATTTTTTTAATTTACTGTCATACAGTAAGGTCCTTTTACCGTATCATTAGAAATTATATATATATATATGTATATATACATATATGTAACTATGTACATATACATATATGTGTGTATTTATACATATATATGCATATATACATATATATACGCATATATATATACACATTTATTAATAGTTCCACATATACATATATATGTATACATATATACATACATACATATATGTATATATATATACATATATATACATACATATGTGTATATATATACATATATATATACACACATACAATTATATCTATATATACATACATACATACATACATACATATGAATATACATATATATACATACATATGTATGTTTCTACATATATATATATATATACATATATACACATGTACATACATATACATATACATACATACATGTATGTAGTGTTGTAGTGAGACTACATCCCGCTATCCCGCTAACTATTTTGTTAACGTGAACGCTGTTGACAAAGCCACAGCTCTATGTGAGCTACGTTACATATCCGCATGCGTAGACTACGTAGACGACGTAGACTACGTAACTACGAAAACAACTCAGGCAACTTGTTTGTCCTCATTTGGAGTGAAATTGCTTCCTCAAAATTCAACTCGCGCCAAAGTGCTAACTAGCACTATAGACATGTTTGTAGCATCAGACATGTGACCTTCAGTGGTGGAAAACTGTATAATTAAAAAGTCCTTTAGCCTCGAACATGGAATATGATCGTCTTTGATGCAAATAAATGCATGTTTTATTCGCCCAATCCTCAACTCCTTCCTTTCCCACTTCTAAGGATTCAGTGAAAACTGTCCAAGCTTATCAACTTGTTCGAATGTAGTGCAAAAGGTATGTGCTTATCCTCTTATCCCCGCTCCTATCCCTTCTCTTATCAGCACTCGGAGGGAGAGCGGGGATTAACAAGTCCTGGATAGAGGAGGGTAAGTGCAATAGAGGTAGATGGCAGAAAACTCTAATACCTTGTAAATTCCATGTTCTTATCTGGTCCCTAGCTTTGTATCTGATCTATCAGTTTGCCCATGGTGTTTGATTTATGTTGATCCCAACAGTGCCAAACAGGAGAGCGGAGACCTCCAGTGCAATCGCTGTGTTATGGCTCTCTTTCAATAGAGAGTGACAATTTTTTTCAATTATGTTTCCAATGTATGGCACATGTGCATGAGCATCAGTGTGATTGACAGCAATCCAGTAGCTATCAATCAAGCTAAACGCTGAAAAAAAAGCTGAAATGGTGATGGCCAAATCGCAAATGTCAAAGCTTCACAATGGGAGTTTGTTTCCCCAAACGCAACACTATAAATTGATATTTTTAAATACAGTCTACGGTGACGTCAACGTGCCACGTTCACACTCTGAGTCGAGAGTGACAGCGAGAAACGGAAAGTAAACAATGAGGTCTCGGCTCCCGGGAAAGCAAAGACGCAAAGAAATAACACTTCAGCTTCGAGTACTTCAGCGCGAGTGCAAGCGAGTCACTGAAGTGGGAGGCGGTCGACGCCATGTAGCATTATAGATACTGCAGCTCAGAGTTAGGATACTTAAAGGTGCTTTCTCTGCTGATACATGGAGCTGACCTTGGGGAGGACTGAGCAGTAGCGTCATTTGCCCCATTCCGGTCAGGCTCAGCGAAAACATGAAGAGACGAATTCTGTAGACAACAGACTGGAGCCAGTGCTATACCGAGGTCGCTGTGATTACGACAGTTGCGGCAGGCGCCGTCCTGAATTGTTTAGGCTTGTGCTTAGGAATGGGAGCTGATTACTTTAGAGAAGGCCGAATAATGTTTTTCCCTTTCAACATTTAATCGACTGTTTCCTGAGTGTGAGGATGGTAATACTCATTTTAACTGCTTTCAGGAATGCACTGAAGTCCAGATGTTCCTGCAGTTGTCAGGAGAGGCTGTATGAGGAAATCAAAAAAAAAATATCTGCAAAAGTCAATGCAGACATTTTCTATCCTGCCAGCTCCCTATAATAAAATCTCCAGGTAATCGTCCAAGTGAGACCAAAACACAGCAGGAAAAACCTCCAGATAAGTTACCACTAGGAAGTAGATGAGTGTTCTACCTCCTGCGTCCAATCCCAGGTGGGTCCATGCACCCAGACGCCACCTGCCTGGATAGTCCAGACATTCTCCTGCTGTCGTGAACACCCATATTTGTTGTGAACGGCAAAATTCTCCAGAGAAAACAGCTCGTTTCCAGCAAGTATGGCCTCTTTAGTCTGGATCGCAAGTTGCACCTGTGCTTCTGCAGAAGATGATGCAAATCCTCTTATTTATGACATTATAGAAGTGGACTCCAGTGTAACCCAACAGGAGCCTTCGAGTTAGTTTTGCAAAAAAGAAATGACTACGTTCACTGAATAACGTACGGCAGCGTTCGTTCATTCATTCATTCATTTTGCCGCTATGTTTCGTCCTGACTGAAACATCTATCATCATTATCATCACTATCCAAGGAGCCATTAGAAGATTGGACAGCCACGCTCATTAAGGGACAGACATGGTCACAACAATATGCAAAATAGTCTGCAGCGCTCAAACATTCATTGATTGGTTTTATAGGCCCAAAGAGTGCCATTCAGTCCCCAACACACCATCGCAACCACCAGCAGCAGCAGCCTGGAACACTGACAGAAGGCAGGTTGGCTTCTTAGTTGTGTGCTGTTGATGCCAAATTCTGACCTGACCATCTGCCTGCCTCAGCATAATTCCAGGTCCATTAGACCAGGCTATTTCGTCTTCCTCTTCCCCCGTTTCAATCCGTTTTGCTGAGTTTTGATGGCCGACTGAAGAAGACAACATTTCTAACGTGCATTCTGGGGTGTTTTTCTTGATACCGTAGGTGCGAGATGAGTTGATTTACCATAGTTTCAGGCGGCACTAACTTCTGATGCGACCGTTTAGTGTCAAAATTGTAAAAAATCAACAATTTCAGTTGTGCCACCTGGTCTAATAACAATTTTTTTGATATCAGATGTAAACGTCATCAAAGCTTTACCTGTGGCTGCTTATATTGGCCAATTTTTACGATTTGCACAAACAAACGGATGTACAGGTGCTGCTAACTGAATAATCTATACATCTACAAGAAGAAGAATGATGTTCTGAGCTGAAACCTTCATCACCGACAAAACTTATGACTTTCTAATGGTTTAAGTCGGAGCTAATGTTTGTCGCGCAAGCTAGCACCGGTGGGTGGGGGGGTCGTACCTATGTTCCCCGTTTTTTTCCAAAAAAAGGTCTTATGTTCCCCACTTTGTGGAAGGGTGGGTGTGGAGCTCCAGGGTAAAGGGTTAGGGTTATGGTAGGTTTAGGGTTAGGGTTAGTGTTAGAGAAAGAGAGTGAGAGAGGGAGTTTCCCGGTTTGTTCACGACCGGCAACAGTGGGGAACATAGGACCCTTTTTTTAGAGAAAGGGTCCTATGTTCCCTGGTCACATACAAAGCGGGGGACCGTACCTATGTTCCCCGGGTCCTATGTTCCCCGCTTTGTATGTGACCAGGAGGAACATAGGACCCTTTCTGTTACCCTAACCCTAACCCTACCCTTTTTCAAAAAAAGGGTCCTATGTTCCCCTATCACATAGAAAGTGGGGAACATAGGACCTTCTTTGGGAAAACGGGGAACATAGGACCCGGGGAACATAGGTACGACCCCAAGCGGGGAACATAGGACCCGGGGAACATAGATATGTTCCCACTGGGGGTCAACGCACCTGAAGCTAATGAAAACATTACACCTGCTAAACATGGACATTGTTAGCTTTGGAAATTAGCTTGCAGCTGACGGTCTGAAACTAAATACTAACTGTACAAATTGATAACAGCTCAACCAGCCACATAAAGAGACTAGCATCAATGTAGATGTCATATTATTTTTAACGTAATTGGTTCGTTTTTGCTACTTGAATGAAACTGTCAGCTGGTCCGCTTCAACCCCAGACATCTTCTGTTGAACTATAAAGAGCCTCGGTCTAATTGTTCAGGTCTCAAAAGATCATTATGGTTTTACTTGACTACTTCTCATGCTAATATCATGCTTTTCTGAGATATATTTAAATGAACACGGACATTCTTCAGTCTTTTTTTTTTTTTTTTCGCCCATTAGCATTCATGGAGATGTATTCGCGTTCACTGTAGCTGAACTCATTTACATTGGTATGCAAACGCTTTCGGAGCTGACGTGTGATGTCGATAATGAGGAAAATTAAGTGAATAAATGTTTGCTTTGTAATTAATGCAGTAAAGTATGAGTGATACGGGCGCCGGGAGCAAAGATGGCAGGTGATGAAACACACAAGCTGATTCTTGAGTTTATTTTTGTCGGTTTGTACCATTTTTGTTGTTGTTGTTTTAACAGTATTAAAGCTGGAGTTGAGAGCTGAAACATTGATCAAAAGCTCCTTGATAACCTTTGAGAATAATCCAAATGAAGTGATCGGAGGCAAAACTGGACTTTGTTTACTGGCAGTGGAAACACAAGACAGATCGGGGTTTACTGTTCGAAAGCAGACAATTGCGAGCCGAATCTTTATCCAATCGCGTGCCTTCTGTGAAAAGGCCGCTGTTCCAGTTTTTTTCCTTGAGCAGCTCGGCTGCATTACGCATACTTGTTGTGTCAGTTAATGAACCTCCCTTACACTGTTTTAGCCTGACCCAGAAGTAAAAGTAGAAGTAGAAGTTGATGTTCCTGTCAACAGGTAACACCAGGGAGGGCCTGTCGCCTCTGGGTGTCAGCACTGGGTTGCAGTTGTGTGCGATGTCACATCCCTGGAGGTAAGAGTGTGAAATGTGTGCTTCCGTGACTGCGATCTCCTAAGTCGCTGAAGCCTGCGGCTGCATCTCCGACGAGCGAGTGTTGCGCGGAGATAACACTTTGAACTTATCCTGCATATTTAAAAAGGACGAAACGCGCGTGCAGCTCGCCACGCGTCGTAAGAACAACACTCGGGGAAAAATGCTTATTCCACTCGCTCGCTGTGTATATTTGTTCTACTTTTAACCTCAAAGTCAGATACATGTTCTCGCTCCTGTACGCATACTTGTAAACCCAGCAATTATCGCTCTTGAGGAGCCGTCACCCTTAAAAATAGGATCGAGCCCAAGGGTTGAGGCGAGACTGGCAGGCATAACACCAAAGCAGCTCCAGGAGGAGAATAAGAGATAATGGGGCTAATCTGTGTATAAAAGCATAGTCCTGCCTGCTTCCTGATCACTGTACTGAACAGATTTGGAAAGCAATTTATCTCCAAGATAGGTCATTTATCTGTGATCGAGATCAGGTGGTGATTCCATTAATTTAAACCTGGCATTTGGCCAAACTGTTGGATAGTTTTATTGGAGACCATTTCAGTGTTGTACTGGTCGTTTTTGGTCGTCAAACGTCTGCGGCTTCATTATATCTCGGATTTCAAAAAAGGAGAAAAAACAGTCATGCGTATCGACACGAGCAACAAGCGGCAACAATTGGCCGAGATCAAAACGTTCCTACATCCAAAAGTTGGGAACCCGCCGTTTCGTAGCAACAAGCGACCACTGCAGTTAGTGTGTGTGCGCGTCTAGTGAATTGATACCAGTATATCATTATAGGGCTGTTTGTCCTGCGCCTGCATCAAAACGAGCCGAATCGCATTCGAATGCGAGTCGAGCTATAAATAACTGACCTGGATCACACCAGCCCACACCACTCCTGAACTCCTGCGGTTTTCGGATAGCGATCGACTGAGGATGCATCTCATTAGCTCGGGCCCACTGGAGACCTGTGCTACTTCTAACACCTTCTTCTATGCTGCTGCTGCTGCTGCTGCTGCTGTTGCTGCTGATGCTGCTGCTGATGCTGCTATAAATAGAAACCAATCTGCAACTCCACCTAATGAGCACGACCTGCGACTAGCCACTGTGTGTGTATATGTGCCGTGTTCTATGTATGTACGTACGTACAGATTCAGCTGAGCATGCCGTTTTTTTGATCATGGGTCCGGTGCAAAGGAAAGTGTGTGTAAAGGTGGGTGTGTGCACACGGTTGCTAAAAATAGATGAAGCAATTTCCGGAGTTGCCTTGGTAGGAGCGGGATACAAGCAAAATGCACCGGTCTGCATCTTTACTCACCATTATTTGTGTTATTTCTTCTTCATCTCCATCATATGTCTTTTGGTCATAAAACTTAGCATCAACGATCCTCTTCCTCAAGCCTAAACTGATTTATTTTGATTTTGGCATGGCGCTTTTTCAAGTGACAACTTGACAAAGTTAAGCACGTCATTGCACAGGTCAGTTCTTAAGGGGGCTATTCATGATGTCCCTGGTAGTTTTATTGGTTTTTGTGGAATAATTGAATTGGAACCATCCAAAATAAAACTACCGTATTTTCCGCACTATAAGGCGCACTGAAAAGGCTTTAATTTTCTCAAAAAACGACAGTGCGCCTTATAATCCGGAGCGCCTTATATATGGATCAATTTGTAAAAGTTTGACTTTATCTGTTTTGTTGACATTCCCTTTAGCACAGCTCCATCTAGTGGATGCGTAACGCAACCCCAGTCAAACGTTTGACTGCAATATCTTCTATTCTATGCGCCTTATAATCCCGTACGCCTTATAGTGCGGAAAATACTGTAGGATGTTTGGAAAAACCTGTGTTAAAGACTCTTTGTGCTGTTTAACAGCCATAAGGAAATACAAATTTGGGGTGGCTAATAGTTTCGTCAAGTGTACATGTGCTAATCAGTGTTTTGCTAACGCTAAAGGGCAGATACGCCTACAGATTGTCGTTGTACGGGCCGCTAGCCAAGCAACCGCTAATATTAGGTGAACCATTTTTAAACTGGAGCAAAATTATCCTCTAAATTCTTCCCCAAAACAAACAGATTTGGTGAATAAAGCCTGTAAATTTTAACACAAAATTGGCTAAAGCAATTTTGTGTTAAAATCCACCGTTTCTTCACACTTAGACGACAGTCCCCACTAAAATGTCGCTAACTGGCGCAATAATATTGGTCAAAACACGGCTTCCAGTTTGCAATTTTCTCCCACTTCTGTTTCTCAGACTCATTCTAAACCAGGCACTTCTACAACTGTAAGACAAACAAAGTGTTCATTATGCTCTAAATATAATAACGCAATCCAAACAAAGTTACAGGTTAGAGGCAATTTGACCCAAAACACTGAATTTTTTATGCAGCTGTGTTCACGACAGACAAGACATTTAACAAGCAGCAGTTATGCTTATTTTAGCTTTTTCTTCCGAATCTGACCTGTTGTTCTTGTGTTTGGGAGGAGATATTGATTGAATAAACCACTACTTAGTTTGCAGTTGGAATGCTTGTTTTTCGGAAGCTCCGGTAAACACGGGGATGATGGATCTGAATGTTGAAACGAAATTACGCGGAAAGGATATCAGCAGCTGTGGCTGCTACACGACGACGAGAAATAACACATGCAGCTCTTTGTTCTCAACAAACACAATGCTCTCAGTCCAGTACGGTAATCTTTTGTGTAAAAAAAACACAAGCACTTTTGGAAAAAATAAGACTTTCTAACGAGTTTCTGAACACTGAATACTGACAGAAATACGGTCTGTGTTTCCATCCAAGATTTTTATTAATTTGAATATGATCAAAAGAAAACCCTAGACGAAAATGTGATAATCACATTAACTCGGGTTTTTTTTGTGCTTGGCAGTGTTGATTTAGCATGTTTCTATATTAAGGATGACACATTTTGGCATGTTTGTGTTGATGAAAGGTCCCAGACATTGGCATAGAACGCTCTGGGAGGAATCTAAAGCTGGTTTGAAGATGAAATAATTACACCTGGCATTAGAATGTGTTTTCTGTGGCTTCACCACATGCATTTACAACTGCGTCTCCAGTGTCCACATCAAGATCCGATTGCTATCCATATCAACAACAACAACAACATATTGCTAACCCAGAGACTGTTCATTAACTGCGTCAACTTCCGCTCAGCTTCAAATCTGGTCACAATGCGTCTCCGAACAACTCCCAACGCGGTTTTACAGATCAGATACCAATCCGTCCTCGGGTGTGTTTACACCTGTACTCACAAGTGGTCAGGCACTATCCGATCCATGCCGTCCAATCACAAGAAAATGCATTTTATTATTATTATTCATTACATTTCTAGAGCGCTTTTCTAGACACCCAAAGCGCATTACAAATTACCCATTATTAATTAACACTTTCGCACTGGTGGACGGAAGCGTGGCTGCCAATGTGCACCAAACGGCCCCTCCGACCACCCCACGATCATTCGTGCATACATTCGTCCATTGCATGTTTTTTTAGAACTGTGGGAGGAAGCCGGAGAACCCGGAGAAAACCACTGGGAGAACATGCAAACTCCTTGCAGAAAGGCCCTTGTTCGAACCGGTCTTGAAGTTGTTCCAACCGGGGTTTGAACGCAGGAACTCGGGTCTTCTTGCTGCAAAGGCGAGAGTGCTAACCACTATACACCAACCGTAAGGTGGTCAAAAAAAATGCCTCACACTCACACATAACTTCATTACGACACACAATCACCTTTGCATTGTTTTGCGGAGCTTCTACAACCTCACAAGAGTCCAATTTTCACCAACATCTTGTATTGATGACAGAGCTGGAACACCGTGTTCGTTCTTCTTCTGCAAATCCCCCCCAAAACAAAACATCTCAATGGACTTAAGGGCTCTGGACTCTGCGGTGGCCAAAACCATGTGCGAAAAATAAATGATGACTCATGAAGCTTCCTGAGCCATTCTCTCGCAACTTGTGCCCAGTGAATCCGAGCGTCGTCATCGTCTTGGGACGCGTGTGCGAAAAACAAACTCCCGCTCGTTGGGCAACATTTTGGTAGACGGCAGACAAATTTGTGTTTTGGGACTGTTTTTTTTTTTTTGGACGATAACTCCGTTTGTCCCACTGCGGATTGTAAGACACACAGTTGACAAAGACGAATCGCTCACTCATTCACTGTTAAGTTTCGCTGTGAGACACAAAATAAGCAAGAGGTCTATTCCCAAAGAGAAATGTGTCACGGCCGCAACATGCTGGACATTTAAAGCTGTCTTTAACGAACATCGTTGCTTTACTTACGCTATGTGTTTCTTCTGTCCTGCTTTGCTCATAAAGTCATAAAGTCAAATTAAAATCCAATGACTATTTGTTTTACCTTGAAACCTTTTGTTAAAATACTCAAAATACTGGCTTCTATCAGAACCCGTGCTCGAGGATTCAGCTTTGAAGGAAATAATTGCACCAGCCCAGCATTATTTATTTTGTATTTTTACCACAATATTATCGAGAGCGCATAATCAAGATTGAAAAGAGGTCCGTGTTTAAAGGCCACAATGACTGAGCACAGCTGGGTAATAATGCGGCGCAACTGTGCTATTTCAACAGCACGCGGCCTTATTTGGACAATGGTCCCGGCACAATTCCACTCCTTTCAAAATACAAAAACCTTAACGCGGCTTCCTAACAGGAACTATTCATACAAAGAGCATTTGCTGCCACTTGACATTACCATCATAATTTAAAAGAGATTGCTCAATAGAAGCCCACTACGAAGCAGAATGGATGACCAGCAGCGGGCCGAGCGCACACACAAGTGTGTGCTATTAACTCCCTCAGATAACACTATAGACCTGCCAAAGGCATTTTAGCAGGGCACATTATTTCAAAGGTTTCATTATGATATATTTTCCAGATCTACACACACACAAAGCTTTGGCGACAAAGGCAAATGTTTTGTTTTGAGATGGGTTTTATTCTGCTTAGAATGAAAAACTAACCCCTGACATCCAGTTTGATGAGCATAAAAAGCCAACAACTGTGCCACTGCTGTGTCACCCGGCAACAGGGGAAAGCCAGTGAAACGATAATGATGATGATGATGGTGGTGGTGTACACCGTTTTAAAAATTCATCTTTGAGTGACCTTCAGTTAAAAACTCTCACGAGGACATTATATTATTAATGCCGCTAAACAAACTGCAGAATCAGCAGCCTTACAGCAGCAGTTAACTTGCCTTATACCTCCAGAAAAGTACCTCAAGTTGTACATCCAGGAACTCTTTCAATGAAATATTAAAAAAAACCACACAAATACGATTCACAACATGCTGTTCCACTCCAATTCAACAGGTGGCAGTATGGCAGAACAGTGTAGTGTGAGTAATTACCAAAAACACCTCCGAATGAAGTCTGCTAGAGGCGTAATCCTTGGTGTTTTCAATCATACTGAAACTTTAGGAGTGCGATGCACAGTAGCTGTTGTGCTTCCGCCTTGATGTAAAAGTAATCACTTCCTGTGTGCAGCACAATAATAATAACGAGAAAAAAACACCGCTCTACTGTGAAGCAACAGACGGGGAAATGCGGAGCTTCATTAGCGTCGTACGACCTCATTTACAAAGGATATGCTTTCGTCCAATGTGACAGGATTTTTCAGGATTTACAGCGACAGCGAAAGTCCATAATTCAACATCTAAAGCAATAATAAAGAGACCTGCGTTCTCCTACGGCCTTTATCCTGGTTTTCACTTATTATCCGAGCTCTCAAGTGGGAGACACACACACACTTATTCCAAGAAGTTCACACGCTCACACGTGACATTTTCTCACGCTGATAAGTGATAAAACTAAAAAAAGGCAGATTCATTAAGCCGCCTTGAATTAGCAAACCTATCAGCCCAGTCATTTCTTATTAATGGGTTTACCACTGCAGGCGCGTGTTCCAAAATGAAAATCTGCCAATTTGGGGGACAAATGTCTCTTTGATCCATTTGTCTTTTTTTCGATGTAAGCTAAGCTACAAACTTGACAGTTATTTGGTCGCAATTCAACACCAAACAGCGACTTCTCGGAACACAGAGGTTGTGTCTGTCGAAAACGGAACAGCGTTCACGAGCTATTGCGAGAGCTAAAATGCTCAAGTACTCGAACAATCGGATACCTTTCGCATTGCAAGCTACACCCCAAAATGTCCCTGTGGTGCCATAGAATAAAAGAATGGGATACTTTACATATAAAAAAATAGTTTTTCAGAACTTCATACAAACATACGGTAAGATGGTGACTTTTCCCGCCAAAAAAAATACCGTAAAACGTGTTTCCGTTAGCATCACGGGCCACGGCGGCGTTCGATTATCATAGTGTGTCCTTAATGACGGACCTGAAACCCGCAGTGCTGTGGCGATTGCCTTTGTGCAAGCGCACAGGTGTGCACCTCCATAATCCGAGGCGGCTACAGAGCAAACAAAACAATGAGAGTAATTACCGTGAGCTCGACGTTTTCTCAGATCATCTGCCAGTCGTTCGCCGCCGAGAGCCTGCAATAGAAGCGAGAAGAATCGAGCCATTAGTGTCGTACCACGGGAGGACGGCGATGGTTGGACAATTAGAATAACGGGGCGTCCCGTGATTGGTGCGTTTGTCCCCATCAAAGAGAGAGTAAATGAAGCAGCTGGGCTGGCTTTGCATGGTGGCAGCAAGAATCAATTATACATATATTTAAAAAGGAACTCTGATGACGAAAGGGAAGATTCTGTGGTTTTGTAGCATGGCGGCATTTAGCCTAATAGCCGTGATGTGCTATGTACAAAACAACATTTTCAAAAAGCGTAGTTATTATATATAAATGGGCCTATGACGCACACACCATTGGTCGGGGCAGCGAGGCACGCTGGGAGACTCCCAGGCAAGGAGAGCGAAAATGCGTAATTCGGACTTACTTTGCCAAATAAGCACCAGCGGAGTGCTCTGTGTGAGGCCGCCGCAGCCGCAGCAGCAGCAGCAGCAATGAAACACTCCCCTCAGTATGAATCAATGAAATGGAATCGGTGTGAGACGGAGCATGAGGTTCTCCAGTCGTCCTCCTGCACCGCACCGTGTTTGGGATTTACAATAAAAAATGACAGAGGAGGCTCTTGTGGTGCATTCAGAAAACTTTGCTCTACTTTACTTACACTCTCCACTTTGAGCGTCACAGGTGAGAGCAGTTTAAAAAAGGTCCAATTTGGCCCTGATTTACTTAACGAGACGCTAAGTGATTGGACGGTTGCGTTCGGGTTCGGTTTTGATCCCATTTGTTCAGCATATGCGGATAATTTTTGCAGGTCCAATGTGGCAGCAAAACATTTGTTATTCAAAGTGGATATTCATTTTTTATTTTAGATTAATAGCTGCTTGTCCTTGCTTGTCCTGTACACCAGCCAGCTAAATAAAAAAATATATTGCCTATCATCTTGTAGATGGAAACATGCTACTAAATGGACAAGGCCAAGAAGACCCAAAAAGTGTTCAATATTTAGGATACTGTTGTTTTTAGGGATCAGCCCCATGTAAGCCTATATTTATAAGCCCAAATTATATTTCAAAATAATCACCATTTCCTAGTTAAAGGTGCCATATGTAAGAATGTGGCCAAAAACGGTTACTACATTCAAATTCAAAATACCGAGTTCTTTAAGGTTTCGTTTTCTGACGTAACTGGCAACCCGTGGTTGCTCGGCAGCTGAGACTCTACTGACTGCAATGATTGGTAGATGGCGGTAGGTGGCGCCACATGCCAAAACATGATTTGCAGTCTGCAAAATATATATTTTTAATGCAAATATTTTGGCTGTACTGTTGTTGTTGGTGAGTTCAGTTTGTTACATGAACATTATTCCTGAGTCTCTGTGACATATTAAGAGCATTTTATGGCCAATTGCTTTAGATTTATTACATATTGCACCTTTAAGGATGCAAAATATTGGACACTTGCCATATATGTTGACATACAACATATATGTGTGGATGGAGATAATGTCTTTCCTCCCACCCCATTTATGGAATTATGGTTTATTTGATGCATAGGACACTATGCTTTACCTGTGCTTTAAGGTAAAGATCGTCGTAAATGACCATACCTGTTATTTCTTTGTGATTACAGTGTTGTTTCAGACAATGCGTTCAATGCACATTGAATAATCCACACCTCCCGCCTGTGAGTCGAGCAGTGTTTTCCATCCCAACAAATATTAGCTGCTCGACTTGTATCCATGTTTCCTTTCACCCCAACCTCTCTAGGCAGATAGCCACACACAGAGTTTTTTCTCATTCCACTAGTTCTCTCTATAATGTTAGGTCTATGTACAGTGGTCACACGTTCAGGCTTTGAAAATGTGTTGAGAAGTCGCAAAATTAGACCTTTTTTGTTGTCTTTTTGTTCATAAAAACGAGCCAAGTGAACTTTGAACATTGACATATTTCCAAACTTTGAGTACTTTTTGCTCAGGTGTCTTTATATAGTTGGTGGGAATATATATTTTTTTCCATCAGATTGCCAACGTTGTGCTGAAAAACTGGTTATAAGAAACTATATTGCACATTCTTATAGCCTCTGTATACACTGTATGTTTAGGCGGTTACACAATATTGGTATTGCGTCAAGTGTTGCAACAAACTATCTCTACCAAAAATCCACAAACTCTTGACTTTCAAATGGTCAAACTGAGGGAAATTGAGTCCCCCAGTATATCATCCTGAAGGTTACCTGTGGTTCCACACTCTACTCTACAAGGAACGTCCGGTGTGTGCTGGGAACGGCTCTGGCCATACGGCAAATCGCTGATTGGTCATCAATCAAGAAGCACCTTTTCAGGCCATTCATCAGTTTGACCGAGTGGACGGAAAAGCTGAGGTCATTTGTACTCATTGGACGTAGATATGAGTTTGACATGAAGACAATGACATGAGTAAACACCAAGACACACACACACATAATCTGCTAACATTTCAACTGAGCTACCTGCTGATTTATTACGATTACTGTCCCCGTGTTTTGACCTCGGCGAAGCCATTTGTGTCAAAGCAGTCGTCGGTGAAGGCTCGGGATGGATGTGGCTGTGAGGATGATCCATGAGCCGAGAGAGAAGTGGCCGCTAGTGGTTTCACGTAGCATTACAGTTGGGGCCACAGTTGCACAAGATGCATGCCTGTCGGTAACATTACTACTTTTTTTTACTCATAGCTGGTGCAATAGCAAGCCCCCAGCTCCTCGAAACAACCCCCCCTCGAGATGAGATGCAAATTCATGCTCTCAGGAGTGCTCATTATGGGCCAAACACTTTGGCAACAAAGTATGTGCTTGAGAAATGAATGTGCAAAAAAGGCAAAAAAAAAAAAGAAAAAAGAAGCTATTCAAGAATGTGCATGGCATAGTAATCATAACAAAAACTGCTTCCTGCTTTGCACAACCAGGGGGGGAAGCAGGGTACGGAGAACATATTGGATTGTATCCTCGACATTGTCTTTGTTTCAGAAATGATGCGTCAGGTAATAATGGTAAGAAAGCTTAAGAAATTAATTCTCAACAGTGATTAAATGTGAGGATTTTTGCACTTTCTTGCCTGTGCACTTGCATGTAATCTCAACATCTTCATAGGACATTCACAATGTTGTCTGTCATTGTGTTTTTATGGCGTTTTAACCTTTGCTGCATTAAATACACCTCACGGTGTTCACAAAAGAAGCCACTGCAGCAGCCCTTCTTTAGGTCGAGTATGTACAGTACTTTTAAATCCAGGCCACAGGTACAGGATGCCCCAGATGCAAACTAAAGAGGCGTTTCATCATTTGGACCACAAGGGTTAGGGTTACGTTACAGGGTTTATTTTTTGCACCTTTGCAGCAAGAAGACCCAGGGTCCCGGGTTTTAAGCGGACCTAGACCGGAAGTTCCAATTAACGCTGTTTTTTAGTGTGTATCTGCGTCATTACCCTCGTTTAAGAAGCCCTGAAGGTTCTAAACAAACATTTCAGCCACTGCTGAGAACGCCGTGTTTTATTGTAATCTCCGGCTCAGCGAGATCTCTGGTCCGGTTACGTAAACATCGGTTCTCGGAACAGCAGATCCTCCTGCTCCGGGCACTAGTCCGGGCACATCCGGTTGCGTACATTGAACCGCAGAAGAAGAATAACGTCCGTTGTGGAGGTGTTTCACGAGCGACAGTGTCTTCTGACTCCGGGTCAAAGGTCATAAAAGGGACTGCGGCGGGGAGTCGTGAAGAAGCTATTTTTAAACACTGTTAAAACAATGTTTTGATAATGAGTAGCAGTGCATCCACCGTTCCAGAGGGGGGAGCTTCGCTTCTGAGAGCGGGTGTGCTGAATACGTCACTTCCGGGGTACTGGCCAATCACAAGACACTCTGTCTTCTGGGTGAGGGAGTTGAGTCTCAAATCTCGCAGCTGGGAAACACCGTCAGAAAAGACAGATTTCTATCGGCTCGTTTACAGCAACTAGGAGGTTTTTGACCATAAAAACAAGTTAATGTATGTAAGTAGACCTCCATAACTAACACATATGTGCAACAGGACCACTCTATGTGAGCTTTAAGCCCCGGTTAGAACAACTTTGAGCCCCGGTTGCAACAAGGGCCTTTCTGCAAGGAGTTTGCATGTTCTCCCCGTGTGTGCATGGGTGTTCTCCGGGTTCTCCGGCTTCCTCCCGCAGTCCAAAAACATGCAATATCGGGATTAGGTAAATTGGTCACTCTAAATTGATGACCATAGGCGTGAGAGTGTGAGTGAACGGTTGTTGGCGAACTGTCCAGGCTGTACTCCGCCTATCACCCTATGAGATAGGAGGATAAAGTGGTAGATGATAGATGGATGGATGGATGGATGGGTCCGACACATGATTTGGTGTAGAAGTAGAATATTCCGTTTCTTCCAAACAAGGATTGTAATTCCACTTTCCACAAAGTTCGGACTATCTCATTTCCACCCCCCCGTCATTAAAGCACAATGAATTCAATTCATTTCCTTCACTGTCAATAAACCAAACATGTCTCTCACTCTCGTTACCGACGTTCATCCACGTCGTGTGAATTGATAACCAGTTTTCAAACAGACAGTTTGCTTTTTTGACATAATTTGATTTCACCACTTCAGCCTATTATTTATCCCCCAGCGTCGTCAGAAAATGTGATAATGACTCGCGCTGTGAGGATCGTTTGGACGGGAACAATTGATTCGAAGCTGCGAGCGATGCGCGAAACGTGCATTTTAACCGCCGTAGTCGCACGAACCCCGGGCGACGAGCGTTTGTGTTCCTCTATCGTTCGCATTTTCAACAAAATTATGCTGAAATTACGGCCATTATTGCATTCAAACTGCTCATTATGAGAAGATTGAAGCGCAGTTTGTCAATCGCATGAAAATAACTGCTTGAATGGAAAAGAAACCGCTCTGAAAGACAAACTAAACGGAGAGGACATCACAGGATACTGTATTCACTATAGAATTATCTGATTATTACCATAAGCTTATTTTTACTGACTTTATATCAAAGGGGGTAAAAAAAACAAGAGATAATGCATCTCATTTTCAAGGAAGTCCTGTACACGAGATAAGATAAGATGTACTTTATTAATCCCTGGAGAAATTCAGTCGTCCAGAGGCTCAAAAATAACAAAAGACGTGTAAATATATACAGAAAAACAACTAATAAAAGCCCAGATTGATAAAACAGGCCGTCCTTCAAACTGACCCATTGGTCATTCACAGAGCAGCTAATATGAGTTTTCCTTATCTGCCACCTGAGTTGTAATAGCCTGTTTAAAGCTTCTGCCAGCGATTCTGCTAATTTATGGGCAAGGAAATGCGATAATTATGTAAAACTGATAACATTTTTATGTAATCAGTTTTACATAAAAACATTTTTTTTTAGCATTTTAGCATAAAACTAAAGCTAAAATCAGGTTTTTATTTACAAATGAATATTGCCTCTATCGCCGAGCAAATATCGACCAGGAATTCGTCAACTTCGCAAAGGCTTCGCTGTCTGCTGTGTATGTTTTCTGCAACGCTGTTAATCAAAAACTGGCTCCGCCCTTTCGGACAGCTCCTCCAACTGCTCCATTGACCCCTCCCCCAGAGAAGCTGAGCTTCTGCGGAAGCGAGGATTTTGCCGCATTTGTCCAATCACTGCTGAGCTCACCGCAGTGAAAAAACAACAACTATTCTGTGCCATCCCATAAAGAACCCTTGAAGCTGAGCCTCAAGTGCTTTACCTCAGTTTTAGAAGCTATCTGCATCTATGCTAACACACAGTAGCGAACCGTGTAACCATTCAGCTAGCGATTTGGCAAGTATGTGTAAAAAGACACACAATTCTCAGGCTTATACATTTAAAACAAAAGGCTAACATGTAAATTTGCCACAAAAAGGCACCAGTTAGACCGTTAAAAGAGTTACAGGTAGCTACACAAAGTCATTATTTAGCTTTTTCCTGACGTCTTTATCTTTTTTCCTTGCCGCCTGTAAGTAATGTTATGCGTCTCGTTGGCTTTCGTGAACATAAAATACCCAAACAAATCTACATTTCGGAATAAATTCTACCTTCACTGAGTCAGCACACACACACACACACACACATACACACAATTACCCCGTCACCAACACTAACCTGAAACTTTAACGTAAAAGAAAATCTGTGGAGATTCGACACGAGGATTTGACGAGTGTCCAAATTCTGCTCTCTTTTAATGAATGCGCCTTCCATAATTAATATGCGGCTCATCAGCGAGGCAACAGATGGTGTTTCTCATGAGCTTCACGACCAAATAGAGTTATGTACTTTTAAAAAAAGTACCAAGAGAACATACAGTATTTTTCTACCATGGCAACAATGCAATTTTTTGTATTTTTGGGGGGTAATTATGACTGATAAGAGTCCATATCGAAAAAAATTAGCTCCAGTCCATTTAACAAGAATCCGGCGTCCAACAAATGTACAAAAATGGCTAAGTTGTTCACTGTAAATGTCTCCTCCAAAACATCTCCCATGCACCACTTTCTCTGCACCTATAATCCACGACTGCCTTAATGAAAGAAGCACATAAAACCTCGAGCGAGTAAATACATCCAAGATATGTAAAAGGACATTTATTCACACCAGTGATAAACTTTTAAGTGGCGAGAAAAACGCTTCCCACTTCAGACAGAGCCACACAATAGGAGACGTAAACATTTATTCGCATTAATGTTGTTTGCTCTACTTCAGTCCATTAAATAAGAGAATCGGAATAAAGAGGAGTTTATGTTTATGGGTTTTTTTTTTTCAGTCGCATAGCAACAGACGTCCACTGCCTGAGAAAGACGGGGACTGTGAGGACACAGAACTTCACACCGTCCTTTACACCGGTGCAGCGACACATAATGGGTGCATGGGATACACTTTGGTGTCCGGAAAGGTACGTTGTGAGGTGCAGCAGAGAGCGAGGTAATGACTTGAATTAATACTTTGCCTCCTGGGTAAGCGTGAACTTTTAAAGCTTGGAACCCACACTGGAGACATGTGGGACACTCAAGAAACTAAAAAAAAAGCCCATTTCCCTCCATCCATTGGTCAAATAATGATAATATGGGAGCCATCCATGATGGAATTTCCCCAATTTGGTTTCTTGAAAGCAGAAATTCACACTGTACTGTCAATCACACTATAGCCACACCCACACCCTGTTTTTCCCCATCTATTCGATGGGGTCAACATCCCCGAAAATGTACATTGTTTTGAAGAAGACCTGGAATTAGTCATTGTGACCATACATTTCTGCAGTGAATATGTTCAGTGGCATTCTAATAGACTTAAACCATTATTGTTGCCCCCTGGTGGCCAATCAAGAATTACTGGTTGCAGGCACTTCCACGTTGGCTTCACTTTTTGAATCTGCAAAATGTGACTCTGTACACTCTTAGAAATAAGGGTTCCAAAAGGGTCCTTCTACAAGGGCTGAGGTTCTACCTGGAACCATTAGATTCTGAAAAACCCTTTCCCGAATAAAGGGATTTTCAAGGGTTCTTGGTGACACTAATGGTTCCAATAAGAACCATTTTGATCCAGAGAACCCTTTAAAACCCCTTTCCTGAATAAAGGGTTTTAAAAAGGGTTCTTGGCGGAACCCACCAACAGGGTTCCTGGAGCCGAAAAGGGTACTTAGCACTTTTATTTCTAAGGGTGTATCAATCAATTCAATCAATCAATTTCCCATTTAGGCATTGTTTAAAAACCCTCCATTAAACGAACACATTTTGGTGTAAATGAAACAAAAAAACAATACACACACACACACCACAGTCACACACACACACAGGCACAGCACAAACATTAATCAGTGCTGTATAGAGGGGGAGGGGGGGGGATCCAACAGTCAGTGTATTTCCCTCAGGGCAACAGATCTTATAGTGTTTCAGCTCAGCACCATCACTGAGTAAATGTTGCTTTTTCACAACTCGGAAACAAAAGTCTGTGCTCCCTGAGAGTGCCTTTGAAAGGCTGTGTGTGTGTGTGAGTGTGTGTGTGTGTTGTGTAAAATGTACTGCACTCTACAGAATGATGCAGTGTGTCCTGAGATACTAACACAACAAACCACATTTCCTTGTCACGTCCATTATTTCTTTTTCCGTTGTTATTATTATTATTATTGCAGGCGCCCGAGCCAAGAGGTTATCTCGGACACGACACTTTTATTATCGTAAATACACACACACACACACACACACGCACATTTATTTGCCTGTGAACGCCATGCTAATAAGTCACTGTGGACTTACAGTCAAATATGTGGCTTGTTTGGACAGTTTTAGTGTCACTTCATCAACAATATGTGGTCTGATTGGTTAGGTACGTGCTGCAAAGGCAACAGGGCATCCAATGCATGCATGATATTATGATTTAAAGGGGACATATTATGCAAAATCAACTTTTTAATCATTTTAATACTTATATTTGGGACTCTGGAGGTCCTATGAGTAGGCAAAGTAGGCAACCCCAAACCCAACCCCAACCTCAAACCCAACCTCAAACCCAACCCCAACCTCAAACCCAACCCCAACCCCAACCCCAAACCCAACCCCAACCCCAACCCCAACCCCAACCCCAACCCCAACCTCAAACCCAACCCTCAAACCCAACCCAAAACCCAACCACAACCCCCACCCATACCCATACCCCAAACCCAAACCCAACCCCAACGCCAACCCTAACCTCACCCTAACCTAACCACAAGTCAAAGCTTAGCCCTGAACGTAACCAGTTCCTCAGAAATTAGCATCTGCCTTATTAAAAATTTTAATCATTTTAATACTTATATTTGGGACTCTGGAGGTCCTATGAGTAGGCAAATTGTGAGAAAAAGACGACTCACTCATGTCCTCAGTCTAAGTACAGGAGATAAAACACGCGATGTTGACTTCAATGTTGACGCTCAATGCTACGTCACAAATTCCTGGTATTGTTGTTTCGTGGAGGCTCCGCTTTGTCCCTAAAAAACGCAAGAGTGGAGACGAGGGCGATAGTATCCGGAAGAGCGGAAGTCCTGGAAGTGCACAGTGCAGCACAGAGTTCTACACACACTTCCAGCCTCAGAGGATTTACATTTTCTATATGACGGCAATGTGCCGGCTAGAGTCGGCAAATAATGGCTTTTTCCAGATGCTAGCTGCCGTTAGCTGCTGGAAGCCTCAGTGACGCCGGCGTAGTTTCCGGTGTCTCATTTGCATATTTAAAGACACAGGCGCTCAAAACCGAGCGTTCTGAACACGTTCCTTAGGACACTAGCTTGACTTGTAGGAATAGGGGTATAATATGTCTACTTTAAACATGTAGAACATGGACACTTGAGTCCATACGCTTCAGACGAACATTACTCTGGTTCGCGTCGGGTTTGAGTCACGACGCCTTGGCCAGTCTGAGTCCATGTGTGCCGCCCACTCTGCCTTTTGCAAACATCAAGCCCATGTAAGTCCGAGCTTCTCGCCTCCGCACCGAATATAGAGCCTCCTTTTCTGCGCTAATGGTCAATCACACACACACACACACACACACACACACACACACACACACACCTCAGCCTCTGCTCTCCCACTGTCAACGTCACTGTTGTTTTTGTCCACACCGTTTTCTTGACCTTCCTCTGCTCTCGTTCCTTTTGTACCAGTGTACTCAGTCACTTTCCGCCCTGCAGTTACAGAGTACATTAAACTCAGGGTTTTTCCCTTTTCTTTTTTTTTTCTTTTTCACCTCATTTACCCACCTGTCTCTCTGCTATTTCTTGTGACACATAAACATGCAGTAGTACAAAAGAAGCCTGTCCATTCATTTCACTTTTACACTTCCTTGTCTTTGTGTCCTCTTGAACACCTTCTCTCTTTTATGTGAGTGTGATTGACGGCTAATAATTGTCCAATAGAGAGTCTGGATTGTCATCGTGCCAGTCAAATAAAAATTTGTTTTGCGACTCATACACAAGCCACTCAATCTCAATACATTTTGTGCTGCATGTACAAACGACGAATTCAGCCATATTATGTGTCGAACACTAAGGATAGAATAAGAAGACGACTGTAGCCAAAACAGAGCAACAGACAAAAATGTGCAAAAACTGTTTTTTTTCCCTCTCCCTCCGTCATATTTCCAATTACTGTCACACTTCACTTTTCACTATAAAAATGATTATCCAATATGCCAACTTTTAATCAGCTTTCACTCCCCCATTTCACCGTGCGCCACAAAAAAAGCTGGTGTATGGATGTTGTGACATTGATTTCAGTGAAATTTGCGACATTTTTTTTTAACGGCAGACAGCACCCGGGTCATAAATCATGCCTGGGTAGTGTAGATGTATGAGTGTGTGTATGCTAACACACACACACACACAGGTTTGTGCAGCTATTCTTCTTAGGACACTGCATTGACTTCCATTCGTTTGGAGAGCCAATGGGTTATCCCTAAACTTAAAGTGTTATCTGTAACCCTAACCCAGGGGTCTGGGGATCGAACCGGCTGGTATACCTGGACTGGACCACCAGCACCACAAGCCGGATTAGTAGACCTGTGCACCAGAATTATAACCTTCTAACCTCTAACCCCAACCTCAAACCAAACCCCAACCTCAAACCGAACCTCAAACTCAACCCCAAACCCAACCTCAAACCCAAACCCAACCCCAACCCCAACCTCAAACCCAACCCCAACCTCAAACCCAACCTCAAACCCAAACCCAACCTCAAACCCTAACCCTAACCCAACCCCAACCTCAAACCCAACCTCAAACCCAACCTCAAACCCAACCCCAACCTCAAACCCAACTCCAAACCCAACCACAACCCCCACCCATACCCCAAACCCAACCCCAACCCTAACCTCACCCTAACCTAACCACAAGTCAAAGCTTAGCCCTGAACGTCACCAGTTCCTCAGAAATGAGCATCAGCCTTATTAAAAACCAGGTTATCTGCCAATCTGCAATTCCTCTTGCATATTTGTGTTTGCACACAACGCAGGTCACACTTTTTAAAAGCCGCGTGCTTTTAGCGGCGGCGTCAACGCCCATAATTGGAGCGTTTCCAGTCAACGTCGGGAACAGTTCAAAAGGAGTGTCACCGAGTGCGTTTGGAATAGTGACAGCATTCGCATTATTACCAACGCGAGCTGGCACATTTGATTGCATTTCATAATTGCCGCCCAATTAGAGAGCAAGAGGGGTACAGAGTCTGTATTTGCGTGTCACACATGCAGAGTGTAACTGACATTTAGAAACAACAAAGAGACGCGGGGTCTCTCTCTCTCTCTCTGCAGCCAAGCAAACACTCACGGTCCATTAAATCATAATGGACCGTGAGTAGTTACTCGTGTCGGGGTCAGATCCTATTGGTGTTGTGCTCTGGGGCAGCTGCAACTGCGAAGAGACGGGGGTTGAAACGAATGGAATACCATGACCAGGAAAATACATTTAGTGAAGGATAGATCCACAGATTGACGATTAATTAATTCTTATTTAATTTTTGCTCTCATTTTGGGCTCAAATTGCAGTAGAAACCCACAAAGTTGCTTGTACCGTCTACCTTCTACAGTCACATCCTCCAGTAACCACCTAGCAGTAATGTCTTGCATAGGAAACAGGAGAAAAGCCCTGAGAGAGAGCGCAAACCAGTTTTCCACAGATTTGCCATGTCTTGCAACTGTTTTTTTTAAAGAAAATCCTGAATTTGGATGATTTTTTGGGAATTCTATCAAAACCTAATAATGTCTTCCTTTGGGCCATAACCCCAACCAGTAAATTTCATCCAGTTAAGTCCTACACTTTTTGAAATATCCTCAACTGCATTCCCCCTGCGTGTCACTCGGCCTACAGTCTCTTTCAATTTGGTTGCGCTTGGAAAACATCCTTGTGATTGTATTCATGAAGCATTGGATGCTCAAATCAGCTCCAATGACTACCAGTAAATTTAAAGTTTCTCCTCAAGGCTCTGGCCTCGTCTGTCCCTGACAACCAATTCTGGAGTTCATCTCATGCTCCATTTTACCCTCTGTTCAGGATAAGACCCCAGATACTTTAACCTCAATTTGAGGCAGTGGTGCGTTTTTTTCCATTTAGGTCACGTTGGGTTTCCCCATTTTGCTCTCATCTCCCAACAGAGCGTTTATGTACTGTATGTTTATCTACTCTTCTAGGGATATTAGAAAGGGAAAAAAAAAAGAAAGGGCTAACATGCCAAAGGCCAAACATCAATGTGCTGTAGTGAAGAGTCTGAATCCCAAGACGAATCAAGCTAAATCATAAAAGATTCAAACGGTGTGGAATCAATGGAGCCCAATGAAAATACATCTCCTGCTGTTGCAGTTGCTAAGCAGAGAGATTCTTCATGTTGTTTCTAAATTGGACAACACAACAACTTAAACATCCCTCCAGCTTCTGCAGTTCACAGCACTGGACTGACGAGGAAACCACAACCTTCTTAGACTTAGCGCAACAGGACCGTCGGTGACGGTTGCATATTATGTTCACCAGAGCTGCAACTAACAATTATTTTTCATCATCGATTGCTCTGTTGATTGTTTTTTTTCGATTGATTGAGCATTTGTTTGGTCCAGGGAAATGTCAAAAAATGTCGATTGGTGCTTCCCAAGCCGTTTTAATGATATCTGTGTCAAATGGAGCGAAGAAATCGAGACATACCGTATTCAAAAATATCAGAAAATCTTGTTTTACATTTAAGCATTTAGCAGATGCTTCTATCCAAAGCAACATACAAAAGAGGAATAAGCTACATAGAAGAAGTCTTGGAAAGAAATCCATTATATTTAAGGAACAGTGGACTGGCAGAAGGAGGTAAGTGTAAGAACTACACTTTTAGAAGTAAAAGTGCAAAGTAGAACCATATAAGGTTCTTCGGCTTGTCCTCATAGGAGAACCGTTTTTGGCTCCAGGTAGAACCTCTTTATAAAGGTTCCACCAAAAACCCTTTATTCAGGAAAGGGGTTTTAAAGGGTTCTCTGGATCAAAATGGTTCTTACTGGAACCATTAGTTACCACCAAGAACCCTTGAAAATCCCTTTATTCGGGAAAGGTTTTTTCAGAAGCAAATGGTTCCAGGTAGAACCTCAGCCCTTGTAGAAGGACCCTTTTGAAACCCTTATTTCTAAGAGTGTAGGACAGAAGATGCTCTTGGAAGAGCTGGGTCTCCAAGAGATGGGTTTTTTTTAACTTTACTTTACTATACTTTAGTATATTCACTGCATATTCCACCCAGCCACAACGATCATGCTGCACACTTCAACGGGAGAAGACGCCGGAGGAGCCATTACATGGGCGGATGTCCACTTTCCAGAGCAGCTACTCTCTGACTCAGTAAATTTGAAATTCATCAGGCAGAACTGATGAAATTTAGAGGAGCGGCCTACTTAACCTTGCAAATAATGAACTGACGCTAACTGTTTGCTATTTTGCTGCCTCATTAAATCACACTCTGCTTAGACCCATGTGTGTGTGTGTGTGTGTCTGTTTACCCAAACGCTAACGCTCAGCTATCTTAGACACGAAGCGCCACGCCTCTACACCGACAAGGGAGTAGAGACACAACTCAGAATCAACATGTAACGTTGAGGACTACCGTGTTTGACTTGACCCTTTATCCTGAAACCTGGTGCGAAATCAGAGGGCGATTTCAAACAGTGTCAAAGATACGTTGTTTGAAATGGGCAACTACGGGGTATGAACTTTCCAAGATAAACAAAGCTCATGGAAGCAGCCAAACTTTCTGAGCCTCCTCTGTGCAATGACATAGGCGTAGGAAACTGGGAGTGAGATTTCTGACGGAAATTTAAAGTCAGACAGTTGTTCGGCGGTGTTTTACGGCATTTGGCATCCATTAGCTATTACGGTCGTCTGCGGGAGTTAAACCTCCGCGACCTTTGTTTCACGTTCTTCCCGTCTCTTTGACCTTGAAAACTGGCAAGCTGGCTATTAAGTTCTTTCTTCCTAATTTGATCTCACGCCCTCTTAATCTCGGTCGATTCCCAACAACAACAACAACAACAAAAAGGCGAATAGAAGAACGTGAGGTTCACCATTCAGTCACACTATGATATCGTCATATTTCCCTCCGGCACACACACACACACACACACACACACACACACACACTGGTGGCACTTCATTAGTTTCACATCTGGTTTGTTTCTAAGTTTTCTAAATAACTATTTCCCTTTGTCTTTTATTGGATTGACTCCAGCAAATACCTTCACACTGTGGCTGACTGTCATTATAGAGTCAATTCTTCAGTTTATCATTAAAAATCTCGTCTCTGTTCTCCGAAAAACATTAATTATAGATTTCTAGAGTAGCTCAAATTTGTTATACAGCTCAAAATGCAATACATTTTTTCTGAATAATTAAAAAAAACAACCTTCTGTGAAGCTACTTCACGTTTCTTGGCCCCCGTGTATTGATTTTTCTTCCAAACAAAAGCTTCTGTTGCTAAGTCTCTTGTGTGCGTCTCCTTAAAGATGAACCAAACTCTTCTTCTTCTTTTCATTTTGTCGTCTATCAAACAGGCCGAATTCACCATCAGCGAGCATTAGAGTCGTGTTAAATTCCCCTCATAAATGGGTCTATATATTACATATTTACATACGACACATCTTCTTCTTCTGCCACATGTTCATTGTCTTCACCGACTGAATTGGTTGCGTTTTCTGGAATAATTCTGACTGCCAAAGCCACAGATGGTGGAAGTATGGAGAGAAACTTGTTCAAATAAGCAATAAACATTTGAAGCCAACTTGAGACTTACTGTATATGCAATATGCAGTGTTTGGAACGCTACAGAGACTGACACTGCTAAAAACTTTTACTTTAAAACTGCCAGAAGTTTTCTCAATACAAACAGGCGCTACCGGCTCCTTATGAGAACATCTATTAACAACTGAGCAGCAATAACAAACTCTATTATACTCATATTCGACTGTTTTTTAAATTGAAATCATTCATTTTGTTCCAGACGGCGTTGAGACGATCAAAAAAAGTGGCACCGAAAACGACCGAGGATAATTTAACACAAATAATCAGAAGAGAAAGTGGTGTGAAATGAAAACAATGCCATTGTATTCTGTTCTATTCTAATTTTAGGGCTGCAGTTTCAGGGCTGAAATTTACTGGGATTTTCAAGATTTTCAACAATCTCTCTAGTGTTTCCACAGAAAAACCCCAGAGAAAATGTCCAGTGAGCAAAAGCATCAACTCTAGCATCAACGTGACACTTTCACCCAGAGAGGGAATGACATTCTGAGTGTCTCAGAATGACAGAAAGACGACCGTCTCTCAAATAACCTCTCTTTACAACCAAGGTACACTACCGTTGAAAGGTTTGGGGTCACTTTAAGACACAAATGTCCTTATTTTTTTGAAGGAAACGCTCTTTTTTTCAATGAATATAACGTTAAATGAATCAGAAATACACTCTATACATTGTTAATGTGGTAAACCACTATTGGAATATGTACATAGGTGTATAGAGGCCCATTTCTAGTGTTCTCATGGTACATTGTGTTTGCTAATGGCGTTAGAAGGCTATTGGATGATTAGAAAACCCTTGTGCAATGATGCTAGCACAGCTGTAAACAGTTTTGCTGGTTCTTTGACTATTATTTGCAATAAAAAAAATCATTATTTCTAACCTTGTCAATGTCTTGACCATATTTTTCTATATTTTGCAACTCTTTTGTTGTATAAAAGAAAAGAAAAGATTTGTATAGGTGACCCCAAACAGGTGTTCAGTGTACCTATGGCTTACCCATATTTTATGCACCAAATCACATCCCTTCTTCGGGCCTGAAATCAGGGGATAGTCTAGGATAGGCATGTTCACAACAACAACAACAACAACGGGAAAAGGACCAGGAAAATCCAGGCACCTGGCTTGAGAATACAAGAGGCAGGGACGCCTCTTATATCCAGAATATTTGGCAAGGGACCTTGTCCAGAGCCTGCATTTTTGTTCTTACATGCAGCCCCTCTGGGAAATCTTAGGAAAAATGTCTGAAAGCAGCTTTTGGAGACAGCTGTTTAACCTCAGGGGCGCAGCGAGGTGCGATTTTTGAGGTCGAGTTGTGGAAACTGGCCGAGAGCATTTACACTTCACGTCGTCGGGGGGGAAATAGCGGCTCGGCGTAAAGAGGCGGTGCGGTTTGTTTTTGCTTCATTGACAGCTGTGGCCAGTGGGGAACAAGTATTGATAAAAACTATTGGCTTCAACATAATCACTGACACCTTAAATTTGCTGAACAACTGTGTTATATTTGCGCGTGTGTGTGTGTGTGTGTGTGTGGGCAATGAGGTGTCTTCCTTTTGCAGTGTTTTGCTTCCTAATGCGAGGAGCTCGGTGCATCTCGCCAATCAATGCGTTTCCTCCCTGTAATCAATGCGTGTTGATGAGGTTTGATTGGACGCATCTCTCAGGACGCCCGTAAGCCGCGCGCGTCGCGCATCACCGATCTGCGCAGCACAGGAATCGCAGCAGGATGTACTCGGGGAAAAAAAGAGAGCTGGAAGTAATACGAGCAACGCGGCTCATCGTTTCACGTGCGACTGACGTGTAAATCATTCGCGAGGCGTAAAACGTTTACGGCGGCAGAGTTCTGCGGGGGCGTAGAAAACGATAAAGCGAAAGCCCGGAGGTGTCGTTATCCCCGACGCGCCGTGATTAAAAAAAAAAAAAATTGTTGCGAGATGGAAGCGACATCCTCGGGTAACTGCCGCTACAACATAAGCAAAAGCTGTCGATAACAGTAGAGATAGTATAGAACGAAGCTGAACGATTAAAACACTGAGTCCAGGTGTTTAACGCACTTTAGGAGCAGTGGTGTTTAAGCCGTGACCCTGTGATTTATAGACAGGCAGATAGACTGCTGCTGTCCAAGAGCCAGATGGTCAACGGTGATGGGAAAAACGACAAAACCTTTGATGTCACACACACACACACACACACACACACACACACACACACACACACACACACACACACACACACACACACACACACACACACACACACACACACACACACACACACACACACACACACACACACACAGTCTGGTCCCCCATGACTTCAAAGCATTACACTGACTTACATTCATTTCCTGAAGTAAAAGATGCAAGAAGGATGTAAACAATCGTTGTTCGCTGCAGTACATATGCCAGCACTGTAGGGGGCGCTGTGACGTTACACCAAAAAAACAGAGAAGAAGAAACTGAGCCAGAAGAAAGAAAAGCAGAATAATGACTTCCCATACTCAAGCCACTGTAATTTTTTTTTTTCATTTAAAAAAAAGCAACTAGCGACAAATATATCGCGACTTTCCGTCATAAACCTAAATACTTGCACAATTCTGGTGCACGAGTGAGATTCATCTAACCGTTTTATTTACTGCGGGCCCTAACCTTAACCATAACACACATAAACACACACACAGTGTTAAAAATCCCTGCTCCAGCCAGCAGGGGCACTGCTGAGTATGGGCTAACCCTCACACACGTGAAAGTCCCCACTTTGCTTAATATTAGATAAAAAAATTTTTAAAAATTCACCAGAGCATCTTAGACATGATTTTAGCCTGATTTAAATCATGACAAACAGGGGGACCTGCAAAAATGTCCCCTGTTCAACAGGGAGTCCCCTGTTTGTTGGTGTGTAACGACACCAAAGTCCCCTGTTCTTGGCTTCAACATAATCACTGACAGCTTAAATTTGCTGAACAACTGTGTTATATTTGCGTGTGTGTTTGTACAGGGGCACTGCTGAGTATGGGCTTTAACCCTCACACACTTGAAAAGCCCCCACTTTGCTTAATATTTAAAAAAAAAAAAAATAAAAAAAATAAAATCACCAGAGCATCATAGACATAATTTTAGCTTGATTTAAAGCATGATAAACAGGGGGACCTGTAAAAATGTCCCCTGTTCAACATGGAGTCCCCAGTTTGTTGGTGTGTAACGACACCAAAGTCCCCCCGACACACACTGTATGCTACATTCACGCTGCGCTGCACCCAGTGAAAGCGATGGCAAACGGTCCGTGTTTATTTTACTTTTACACTTACTCATTCACACGTTCATGCAGCATCGCACGTCGTACATATCTCATTCACACACACACACACACACACACACACACACACACACACACACACACACACACACACACACACACACACACACACACACACACACACACACACACACACGCCAGTATAGCTGTAAACACAACCTGTGAACATCAGCTCATTCTCCTCAGCAAAACAAGCGAGCGAAACTATTACAAATTTTGAGTTTACTTTCCCAAACATAAAGGGAACCATATTGTGGGGAAACACAAAGGACACAACGGTACGACACTAACGGGTAAAAGTGCCCCCTACCCGCGTATAAACGCCCTTTTGGCTTCATGTTTGTATTTGCAAGGGGGAGCAGAAACTCTCCGTGAGCCTCTCAGGGTTATTTGCTTAGGCATGTTCAACGATCCCGCGTGTGATTTCAGCCGCGTCCTCGTCAGCGCCAGCCGAGCGTTGTTTAGCCGAAGCGATCGGCGAGAGCGGCGCGCGCCCGTTTTTCTACTCGAGCTGCGGCGTTTCAAGGCTATTAAGCGTCGTTGTTGTGGGCGCGGGGGGGCGGGGGGGAGGAGCGAGACGGAGAGGTGCAATTTGTTCAGCGCCGCGATCAAAGCCGGTAGAAAGACGGGCGGAAGCCGGAGCGCTAACGACGAGCGGACCGAGCTGTGGATTCAAACAAGGAAAACAAAAATAAATTGAGGGGAAACGAGAGAAGAGGGAGAGAATTCTGCTGTTAATTTAATCCGTGAACTCAATATGGATCTTATCGATTATTCATTTGTTGGTTTTGTTAGCCGCCGTGTTTCCCATTATCTGCGCCGATCATCTAATGCTTCGCATGCTTTTGTTTGTTTAATCTGCTTCTTTTCAATCGCTTCGCTTCGCCGCGCGCGAAGCACTTTATTAAATGGGCTTTTGAGAAACGCTACATCAAGATTATTATGATCAAATTTAAGTTTAGCCTCCAGCCAAACACTGCTCGGTTTTACCTATTCTCTTGCAAGTTCCTTTGTGACTAATTAATTCTCTGTTTGCCATTGTGTGTGTGTGTGTGTGTGTACGCGCGCAGATGATATTATCCTATTCTCTTGTGACAGACACTCGAGTACTGTTGGCTGATTTAAAAAGCAAATGTATGTATTTATTTATGATGCCAGCGTAAATGGGCATTCACATCTAACGTGAGTTTGGACTCAGTTCATCTGTTCCAACAAATTCAGCAATAACAAAAAGATGTTGGGTTATTCAGAGCCAACGACTTTAAGGAGATTAGCAGAGTTGCGATTTCATCTACAGCTCAAGTGAGGCCACGTGACCCAAAACCTGTGACGCAAACCCAACCGTTTGTCCTACTGTGGACTCAGAGATAGTTCGGAATTTTGAACGTAAGACCTATTTTCCAACTCGGCCGGTGTGATGGAGACGTCTGGAGACGTTTTCAAGAGATTTCATTCGGTTCTTCTAGTTGCCGAGTTCGCTGATGCTATGGCTAGCGCAAGTCAATGATACAAGTTAGCATGGGCATAAGAAACACTCATACCGACTCCACAGCGCACCCGAGGCAAATCGATCGTAACGGCAGACTATCGATGTACATATCTGTGTTGATAGAATAATATTTGAAACATTTTTGAGGGACTACTTTCTCAGCACTATACTTCCGGCAGCGGAATCAGTCCGCCGCTGCCGGAAGCGCTGCTGCTGCTGCTGAGACATAAATCCTTCAAATTGCAAGGTTGGTTTTAATTCAAACGTTCTATCAACACAGATATGTACATCGATAGTCTGCCGTTACAATCGATTTGCCTCGGGTGCACTGTGGAGTCGGTATGAGTGTTTTTAACGCCATGCTAACTTGTATCATTGACTTGCGCTAGCCATAGCATCAGCGAACTCGGCAACTAGAGGAACTGAATGAAATTTCTTGAAAACGTCTCCAGACGTCTCCATCACACCGGCCGAGTTGGAAAATAGCTCTTATGTCCAAAATTCCAAACTATCACTTTAAGTTAAACTTTAGTTAACAGGACATTGAGTCACGAAACAACCCCATCTGATTGCAGCGTTTGAGCCCAGGATGCAGCTCCAATAAAGTAACAACAACCCAGGTGACGCTCCCTGCATTTATTTCTCGGCACCTTGAAAGGTTGAATACGGCACCTTGGATTTTCACTTTGGTAGTTTTGTGACAAAAGGGGCCTATATTGAAACACATTGAAGGGCAAGACGAACGCAGATGTTCCTCTTTAATTAGCCACATCAATCATTTCAGGATGAGATGACCACACGAGTGACCTCTCCAAATCCCTCATGGCAAATTTTATTTGCTTTTTAAAAAAAAAAAAAAAAATTGCTGACGCATACATGTGAGCACAGATTGCGTCCTGTCTTGTGAGGACAGGAGTTCAAAAGACGGATCAAAACCTGGATTTTTGGAAATCGCAATGTATCTCGGCTCTCAAGTACGTCTACCCTTTCTTGTCCAGCACATTATTCTTAAAGGTGCATTATGTAATAAATCTAAACCATAAAATCCTCCTAATATGTCACAGAGACTCAGGAATAATGTTCATATAACAAACTGAACTCACCAACAACAACAGTACAGACAAAATATTTGCATAAAAAAAAAAATATTTTGCAGACTGCAAATCATGTTTATGTTTTGAAATCACGTTTTGGCATGTGGCGCCACCTACCGCCGTCTACCAATCATTGCAGTGAGTAGAGTCTCAGCTGCCGAGCAACCACGGGGGTTGCCAGTTACGTCAGAAAACGAAACCTGAAAGACCTCGGTATATTTTGAATTTGAATGTAGTAACCGTTTTTGGCCACATTCTTACATATGGCGCATTTAAGTTAAAGCTGAACCGATGATTGTCACTGAACGATCAAAGGGTGTTGAATAGTCGCTCAACCATTTACCAACTGACAAACCAGAGGAGTCGCCCCCTGGTGGCAACTTCAAGAGAATACAGGTTACAAGCACTTCTGTACTCGCTTCACTTTACAGACCTGCAGTTTTTCCTCCATTAGACCAGAGTAAAAGGACACTTGTGTGCATATTAAACAACTGCCTGAATGGGACTCATAACTATATTACAATATCAGTTCCTCAGCTGCGTCGCCGCACTGTGTAATGACAGCCGACTGGCGATAATCTGTCTCTCGCAAGTGGGTAAAAGAAAGGAGAAGCTGTCAAGTGACGTGAAGGGGGCCAGTTATAATACGACAATTTACTGCTCAACGGAATATCAAGGCTCAATAACGACGATGCAAAGAGTCGCGGAGGGTTAAAAAACGAGGTTTGGTGACAAGGGGTGAGATGAGAAGAAGAGGGGGGAGGTGTAAAGGAAGCAAGGAGGTGACACGGAAAACAAAGGAATGGAAGGACGATATATAAAAGTGGGCGATGAAAGGAAAGATCTCAAAAAGAGTCTCATAATCCCTGCATCATTTTTTACAAAATTGTAATATAGTGTAGTAGTAGTAGCAGTAGTGTGTCCTCCTTTTTTGGTGCTATGGAAATCAGCCCAACCCTGGTTGAACCCTTTTCTTTCACACGGTCCCAAACTGCACCATTTAATGCTGACTCAAAACGTTCCCGTATAATCCTGCTCCGTTTCCGTATACGTGCAATCTCTCCGTTCGCCATCTTTCTAACCGTCAAAGCTAGGCTTCTTCAGCGTTATGCGCCCACAGGGACCGAGCATGGGTTTATTTTATATATAGCTGCACGGTTGTAAACGTTAAACTACGCCGCGGAGACTGAAATTCATTTACATTCCCACGGTCATCAGTATTCACAACAGAGCGTGCGAAATGAGCTGTGTGGACATCAGCGGGAGGGTCCCGCGTGTGAATGAGCGGATTACATGAAGGGGGAAATGCAAGCTTAGCAATATTCTGTCATGGTTAAAGGGGGAAAAAATAATAATACCGAGTGCAGAAGAGGAAACATTTAAGACATCTTTAACAACTACCACAACTGCAACCAGTTAAGAGAGAAACAATGGTGGTTAAACATTATTTTCACTTTCTTATTTTCTTAATTTCCACACATTTCCATGGTCCTGGTAGTATAAGGTTGACTTTTTATTTTGAGAAACTTCGTTTGTGCCCCTGGTAACCAACCTGGAGCTCCACGGGGACACCGAGCACCACCACCCTCCCGTCCTGGAGCCCCAGAGCGGGGACCCTGACCACCACCAACCCACCGTCCTGGAGCACCAGAGTGGGGAGAACTACCACCATCTCCCAGCCCACACCCTGGAGCCCCAGAGCGGGGACACGGACCACCCCCTCCCGCCCCACACCCTAGAGCTCCACAGCGGGGATAACAACCACCACCAACCCACCACCCTGGAGCGCCAGAGCAGGGACACGGACCACCACCTCCCGCCCCACACCCTGGAGCCCCAGAGCGGGGACCCTGACCACCACCAACCCGCCGCCCTGGAGCACCAGAGTGGGGAGAACTACCACCATCTCCCAGCCCACACCCTGGAGCCCCAGAGTGGGGACACTGACCACCACCAAACCGCCGCCCTGGAGCACCAGAGCGGGGACACTGACGACCATCTCCCGCCCCACACTGTGGAGCCCCAGAGCGGGGACCCTGACCACCACCAACCCACCGCCCTGGAGCACCAGAGTGGGGAGAACTACCACCATCTCCCAACCCACACCCTGGAGCTCCAGAGCGGGAACAACCACCACCAACGCACCACCCTGGTGCGCCAGAGCAGGGAAAAGGACCACCACCTTCCGCCCCACACCCTGGAGCCCCAGAGCGGGGACCCTGACCACCACCAACCCACCGCCCTGGAGCCCCAGAGTGGGGAGAACTACCACCATCTCCCACCCCACACCCCTGAGCTCCAGAGCCGGGACAACAACCACCACCAACCCACTGCCCTGGAGCCCCAGAGCAGGGAGAACTACCACCATCTCCCACCCCACACCCCTGAGCTCCAGAGCGGGGACAACAACCACCACCAACCCACTGCCCTGGAGTGCCAGAGCGGGGACACTGACCACCGTCCCCCGCCCCACACCCTGGAGCCCCGGGGACAACCACCACCTGCCTGCACATGAAAAAAATTAAGATAAGAAATTAATGCTTGGTTTAATTTAGCCTCAGTGCTCTAGTAGCGCCTTTATCCAGGATACAAGCACTCTAAGGGGACCCACTTTGACATGGACAAATGACCTTTGGGATACTTTTTTTTTTTCTTTTGCAGCTCCAGGTTGTAGCACTCATGCTCAAAATTGGACCGGTTCCAAACACGTTCTCCCACCATTCATCATCTAGACCTGAGTTTTCTTTACAGGATAGAGAACCCTCTTCATCACAGGTACAAAAATAAACTCCTATTCCTCATCTGGAGCCGCTGAGGGTCACAGGTGGAGCTGAAGCTATTCCCAGAGCTCACATTGTGGGGGGGCGAAACACAAGTTTACGCACTTTAATCCCAGACTGAAAATCAAAACATACTTATTTAGAATGACTTTTAATACGTAATACCACTGTGGTACTTATTGATCCTCATTTTATTGTATGTTTTACTATTTTTTTTGTTAGATTTCATGGAAACATGCTGGGAAATGACATGGTTGTGGAAAAAAGCTTGGAAATAAATGTTTCCTCAATCAATAAAACATGAAAACATGAGAAAATGATGCACCTGTGGCTTGGGAAACTGAGAATTAAGGAAACCAAAGGATCGCTCATCACCACTCTGCAGCATTGGCTTTCAGCCCATGATATTTAGGGCAACACATGGGGCGATTATGCCGTTTATGTTCCTCGTCAATTAATCACTCGGGCAATTTGTCCGCGTTTAATCTGCCACTTTACTGTGACCTTTAATTACCTTTTTATTACACTGATTCTATTATGGCTTCATGCTGTTTCATCTTGAGTTATTGACATTTTTTTGGGGGGGATGAGATGTACTTTGACTTGATCAACTCAATTCGTTCAATGCCTTTAGAAAACTTTTCAAAAGCACATTCAGGGGCAGGCGTAAATGGCCACGCGATAGAGGTGAAGAATGCAAAAGTGGCTCAAAGTGGACACAAGCACATGATTACACACTGAACAAAGGGGGGTTAATGGAGAAAAGCAGTGGCGGCGGCGGCAGAGGGAGGGAGGAAGGAAAAATGTGACCAAACATCGCGGCGCTCTCCACTGGACGTAATGGCTGGCAAATTGAGATGGAGCGAGATATTACAGGAGGCAAAAGCAACACGCTGCGTGAAGGATGGCCAAACAGTGACCGGCGGAGAGAGAGAGAGAGGAATGTGCCGCACTAGCGATCTCCGACGGAGCGAGAGCACGCTGAGAGCAGGAGGGTGAGGACGAGACGCAGACGATTACAGAGTTTCAATGAATGAAGAAGTCTAAGCTCCCAGAAAAACAGAGAAAAAAGAAGTATTCCTTTGTATTTTGCTTTTTAGAAGATGGTGTACGAAATCAAGTGAGAGTTTAGCTAGTTTTACTGTAAAGTTCCATTAAAACAGATTTATGTTTGCAAACAGTGCTAGCAATATACATATATACACATATATAAATACATATATACACACATATATATACATATATACACATATATATACATATATTCATACATATATACACACATATATATACATATGCAAACATATATACACATATATATATATATAATATATGCATACATATATACACATATATATATATAATATATGCATACATATATACACATATATATATAATATATGCATACATATATACACATATATACATACATATATGCATACATATATAAATATATACACATATACATACATATATACACATATATATACATACATATATGCATACATGTATACATACATATATGCATACATATATACACATACATATATGCATACATATATACACATATATATACATACATATATACACATATATATACATACAGTATATACATGCATATATGTATATTTATACACATATATACATATATGCATCTATATGTATATAGATACATATATGCATCTATATGTATATATACATATATATTTTATATTATATTTTTATATATATATATATATACATACATACATACACATATATATATGCATATATGATAAATATTTTACAATATTCAAAAAAAAATAATATATATATATATATATATATATATATATTTAAAAACGTATTTTTGATGCAAAAAAAAATCTATGAATAAAAAAAATCCATATAGAAATAACTCATTATAACGTGATATTTAGTGGCAGGCCACATTCGATTGATTGGGGGGGGTGGGGGGGCACACGTGGCCCGCGGGCCTCGAGTTTGAGACCTCTGAACAAGAGGATGTAATGAAACAATGGATTTATTCCACACCGACCGTGCAGCGACGCTTCGGGGGCGTTCACTTCCTGCTGCGTTTTGTGTAAAGGCCAAGCAAAAAAAGGTTTCACGTGACCATTCATCAACATACACAGTGGAGCTTAAGTCGGTGTTTTTTGTACACTATAATAACTGCTTTAAACATGAAACTTTGATTATAGGCTATATAATTATAGACATGTCCAATTAGGGATGGAAATGAGCTTTTTGGCTATCTCCTGCGTATTTACAGTGTCGTCGTTAAAGCTCCGGCGCGGGAAATGCGTCTCCCCCTGTGAGCTAATTGCTAAAACAGTGCAATCTCTCTCCTCACGCAGAGAAGAGGAAGACGACGCTTGCATTGTGGTTAGCGCTGGTAAATCTGTGTTTTAACATCACGTTACTGCGTCCAGGAAACGACAGAAGAGTAGAAAACGGCAGCAGCTGTGGACGAGAATATGCAGGCACATCATCAGGCAGCTGTTTCGGGGGAGCGCTTGATTTACTTCGCGCGTACGACTGTCAATGTGTCACAATCGCGCTCACCGGGGGGGGGGGGGGGGGGGGGGGGGTGGTACAGTGATTTTGATTAACATACGATTGTAAACGTCCAGGTTTGATATGAGCAGCAGAATCCACTTCTGGAACTTTCAGCTTCTTTGGCGGTTTCATTTATTCCAGTTTTAAATATGCACTCTCCTTGAGAAATAAGCTGCTGATGTCTTTGTTGAATACCTGTTTTAAAAAGTGCACAGACTCAGGTTTTTTTGCCGTCTGATGGAGAGGTCGAAAAATCGTTTTCTGTCGGCGTTTCATGCAAATATATTCTCTTTTCTCCCCCTCCTCAGGTAAGTAAACAACTTTTACGCCGAGGCCCACCTGCTGAAAAGTCTGTCCTTGATGCTTGAATTCACACGGCCAAAGCCAGAATCGTCCTGAATTTATGCCAAATTCTTGTCGAGGAGAGTAACAGTGACCCACTGATGCGGGGAAGGATTCCTCAGTGGCTCGGTCTGACGGCAACGGATGGATCGATGTGTTTGTTTGTGAGGAAAAAAGAGGGCGGGCGAGCGACACCGCGCATCCACACGTCCCTTATTATGACGCAAATAGATATGGAAGAACACATCAGGCAATGAGAGGCACCTGCAGACAAGGTTAATGAGGGGAAACACTGCAGCGACGTCACATAGAAAGTCATAAAAATGACACGACGCCAAGCAATAAATGGGAGGATCATTTCAGGATGTGATTGGACAAATACGGCAAAAACGTCCACTTCCAAGGAAGCTCGGCTTCCCTGGGAGTCAATGGCGCAGAGTGGGCGGGCGTCGACTCACTGCGTGACGATTAGGAGGAACTGTCTGAAAAGGGCGGAGCCAGTCTTTGATTGACAGCTTTGCAGAAACTTAGTTGTTAGTTTGTTTTTGCTAATCATGCATTAGCGTTACCGCTAATCCCATGACGACTGACCGGAAAAAGACGCGCGTAATGTCAGGTACGCTGGTTATTTGTAAGCGCTGCTCTTTTTCCTTTAATAAACAGCGCTCTAAAGCTATAGCTAAAGCTAACGCAGCTAACTGGTAACTGCGTTACTTTAGAGACTCATTTTAACAAATCGGGAGCCGTGACGTGTCTTTTTCCGGTCAGTCGTCGTGGAATTAGCGGTAGCGCTAATGCATGATTAGCAAACAAACCAAATAACTAAGTTTCTGCAAAGCTGTCAATCCAAAAACTGGCTCCTTTCAGCCCTTTCAGACAGTTCCTCCTAATCCTCACGCAGTGAGTCGACGCCCGCCCACTCTGCTCCATTGACTCCCGGAGAAGCCGAGCTTCCCTGGAAGTGGAAGTTTTTGCCGTATTTGTCCAATCACAATCGAGCTCCCCGCAGTGAAATGAACCTGTTCTGCGCGCCATCCCATAGAGAACAGTTGAAGTTTAGCTTCAAGCTGTTTTACTGCAGAATGCTATGCTAATGCTACGGGAATATGGACATTCTGAACAACTAGTAATCGCAATGTACCGCACGTTTAGGATTGAAATGTAAATACTAGTGTTGGGTCGTTAATGTTAACACATGACAACTGACTGGAAAAAGATGCGTGTGACGTCATGATTTACATGACTCCCGATTGTTAAAATTAGTCGCTAAAGTAACTCAGAGTCCAAGCCCCGTTATTCAGTTAGCTTTGTTAGCTGCATTAGCTCCTTTCGTGCGCCTACATTCAGAGCTTCCCTTGCTGTCTTAGAGCCGTCAACACTGGACCATATAGAAGGTAAAATGACATCTTTGAAGTCAGAAATTCCTTTTTTGGATGCATTAACCAATAAGATTTGGAGCTTGTTTAGATAAACTGGAGCATCAGAGGAGTGAAAATGACTTATTTTCAGATTCTTGGAGCAATACTGGAGGATACAAACCAAACCAGAGAACCAGAAAGGGTCAGAGAGTGGAAGCAGGAAACAACATGACCAACAAAAATAAAGGGGGAAGGGGGGGAATTGTAGGCGCAGTGTCCGAGATACAGTGGCAGCACTAGTGATGAGTCAGAGCTCGTCTCCAGGAGCCTAATTTAGGGGCCGACTGACAGAAAGAAGTCCCGTGTTTGTGGATTAAATATTAAGAGACGGAGCTCTGTTGTATCTTTTCCTCTCACTGACTCAGAGTCTCCTTTTTCATTCACGCTGACGCACAAGAAGGGAAGATTGTGCTCCGTGTTCTGTGGCAGCGTCAATGTTTTCATGTAGTCATGAGTCATTAAAAGGAGGGCGAGTATATGGGGAATACTGGGAATAGGACTGGCGGCAGGTTTTGGATTTTTAGATTAAAACACATTGAAAGGGTGCCTTATATTTAACTTACAATTTTTATCCAACACATGGGGTAACAAACGCTCATGTACCCCCAACCATAACAACCTATAACCTAAACCTTATTCTAAGCCTTACCGAAAACCAGAATCACAGACTCTCTCTGCCCGATCCTGATCCGGTGTCCCAGTCTTACTTTTTACCAATTTTTTTCTGTATTAGGTTTTTTTAAGGAAGTAATTTTAATATTTGGTCTCCTCTTGTGCCCGTGGACCCTGGTACGGTACCTTAACCATAACCGTAACAGTAAAACGCTATTCCCAGTCCTAATCCAAGCACAATCCTAATCTCGGTGCAATCGCTGTTGGAATTTCTGCATAGATTTCAATTCACGCCGCGACGACAATGTCGTCGGATCGCTCTCCGGCGATCTTCCCTCGCTCGTTGACCTTGTGGGTTCTCGCTCAATTAAGATGGAGAGAATGCATTTAGCCGCCACTTGGCTCCACACACACACACACACACAGATGTATTTTCTGAGACGTAGCACATGCTGTGAATGCAAATGAACAGGAGTACTCCCACCCTCCCTCACACACACACACACACACACACACACACACACACACACACACACACACACACACACACACACACACACACACACACACACACACACACACACACACACACACACACACACACACACACACACACACACACACACACACACACACACACACACACACACACACACACACACAGGCATATGGAATTCACTTAGAAATGTAAATGACACACACACAAACGCAACAGAGTCTATAGTCTGGCACACAGTCAGCCATCTTTTGCAACAGATGCAGGAAATTAAAAAAAACACACACACACACACCTAGACCACCTAAACAAAAGCATCATCCATAACCTTAACCAGTCCCAGTATTACGTCTAATCCCCATGAATCCCTGCAGCTAAATAAATCCAAAGACATCGTTTATCATCGGCGTGTGCTTATACCCGTTGATGTCATTGGGGAGCTCTGTATTTAACGTCTATGTCACTTCCTGTGACCACAGAGCATGTGTGTAGCTCCCCGGCAAACACCTCCATTACCTCGCAGCGGTGTTATAACGTCTAATCCGGTTAGCGACATCAGCCGCGGCTGAAGTTACTCTTTGAGGTGACGAACGGCGAGTTTGAACGGGCACACGAAGGCGTCGCTACGACGACAACAACAACAACAACAACAGGGATTAGGCACTTTTAAAAGAGGCATTACGGGTGGTATCGAGCATGGAGCGTTGGCTTCTCAGGAAGCACGTACTAATAAATATCTGTGAGCACTTTTGTTTTGATGGTAAATGATGTTCTGGAAACGGAACGAGAGGCGAAGCCGTGCAGAGAGAGAACAATCCTCGGAAAACAGGTTATTGTTTATTTATGACTCTTTTCTTATTGTCGGTATTTGTGTATCTCTTTGACTGCGACTAACCCGATGGTTAAAGGTGCATTATGTAATAAATATTAAAGCAACTGGCAATAAAATCCTCCTAATATGTCACTCAGGAATAATGTTCATATAACAAACTGAACTCACCAACAACAACAACAGTACAGCCCAAATATTTGCATTAAAATTTTTTTGCAGACTGCAAATCATGTTTTTGGCATGTGGCGCCACCTACCGCCGTCTACCAATCATTGCAGTCGGTAGAGTCTCAGCTGCCCGAGCAACCACGGGTTGCCAGTTACGTTGCCAGATTTTGAATTTGAGTGTAGTAACCGATTTTTTGGCCACATTCTTACATATGGCGCCTTTAAGTAATCCAGCTAGAGAAACCTTTGATTATCATAAGGGTTCATAGCACCTGTGAGGCCCCGCCCCCCTGCCCTCTGTTACCAAACAGTAAACGTGTCATTAGTAAATTAGCAGCGTGGTTTGATTGATATCGTTACGGCCTAATCAATAACGCTGCATTCCCCTCAGGTTACTGATGCATAGACTGCACCACCTGCCAAGTTTTTCTTCCCATCTTCACCTCCTGCTAACTCTCTCTCTCTCTCTCTCTCTCTCTCAATCCCCTCCTTGCCTTTTTTTTTTATTAAGCCGTTTCTCATTTTGCTGACTACATTACTGTTGTGTCTCTCCCACAATGCCCCTGTGCTTTTACCTCCCGTCACCCTTCAGGCTCTGGATCCCTCACAGCGAGCTCGCTAAAGTATATTTGGCAGTTATAAAACTGGAAAACAAAAACATAATCACCACACACACACACACAAAGAAAAATAAAAGAAATACTCCTTCGGGCTTACTATAAAATATCTGTAATGGAATATAAGAAGTCATGAAACGTATAAGAGAACGACAGAAATCAGAAATGGCAAATTTAGACAAGGAACTCCTAACAGACTTCACCATGTACTATATTCTTTAAAGTGTCCTGCTGTCCTATTGTAGTGCTTTATAACTTCATATTGTACAGGCTACGAATGGAGAGATACTGTTAAAGCTCACATAGAGTGGTCCTGTCGAACATACGTGTTAGTTATGGAGGTCTACTTACATACATTCACTCGTTTTTATGGTCAAAAACCTCCTAGTTCGATCTAAATCTCTCCTCACTGAAGCTCTCATCAGCCGAAATCTCACGCCCAGAAGACAGAACTGTGTTGTGATTGGCCTAGCCAACGAGAGTTTTCCCAACTGTCTTGTGATTGGTCACAATATCTGTTGCAAGTGACATAGTTTGGACTTGGTCACGACCCCCCAACGTAGTCCCTTTAGACCAGGGGTGTCAAACTCATTTTGGTCCGGGGGCCACATCCAGCTTAATCCGACCTCAAGGGGGCCGGACCAGTAAACTCATCGCAAAAAACTGCTTAGCGTTGTTGTTAGCCACACCGGAGCTAACTGCTGGCAACGCAGCACATTGACGTCATGACGCTCGAACGTCGCAGCCAATGAATGACGGACGTTACCAAACTACGTCATCGCGCTCTTTGCGAGCAGTGCTGCGTTCAAGTCAGCTTAGGAAATCGCCTACTCTTTAACTCAGATAATGTTACAAGGATGCGCTCTAGTAACGATTCCGGGTACCGTTTGATTTTATGCAAATACTCGGTAGTACCGACCCAGTCCGTCCAGGGGGTTCGGCGGGCCGGACTGGAGCCACTGGCGGGCCGGATTCGGCTATATGTTTGACACCCTGATATGTTTGACACCCCCGCTTTAGACCCAGAGTCGGACACAGAGTCAAAAGACACTGTCACAAGTGAGACACCTCCACAACGGACGTTCTTCTTCTTCTTCTGCGGTTCAATGTACGCAAACCGGATGTGCCCGGACTAGTACCCAGAGCAGCACGATCTGCTGTTCAGGAGACGGGATCCTTACGTAACGATACCAGGCTTTTTCAGAGACCGCTTGCACAGCCCGAGAATACAATAAAACCCAACGTTCTCAGCAGTGGTTGAACTGTCTGTTTCCAAACTTTAGGGCTTCATAAACGAGGTACTGGCGCAGATACACACCAAAAAAACAGCGTTAATTGGAACTTTCGGTCTATGGGAGCTTTGAATCAGAACGATAGGAAGAAACAAATGTAGTTCCAGTACTTAAAGTCCAATCCTACCATTGATTCCAACTGAAATTGTACTAATTCAACTTTCTAAAAGTCAGAGATTAAGCAATTGGGAGTCAAACTACTACATGTATAAATCTAACTAACTAGACCCAAACTGGCCTGGGTGTAATACTGTGACTATTTATAATCCCTTTGATTAAATGTTGTAATTAAAACATACACGTTATACTATATTATAGTCAGAAGATGCACATATTTAAACATATATTCACTCTGTCATTATAATGTTCCAGAGCCTTTGTGTGAGGACGTTTTCCTCTAATCTGACTTCCCCCTACCCTTGGTCTATTCCATAAAGATAACAATACGTGACATGTGACGCGAGCCAACATTAATCTGAACAGAGTCTGCTGTACGGGAGGTAAATAAATGAGGAGCCGGGCGAAGCACGGGAGGCTTCTCTTAGAGAGGCGCTGAGGGGCGGTCGATTTGTTCCACGAGTCCTCTTCACGTCGAGGAGATAAGAGCAATAACAAAAGCTCGCTCTGGCAACTGCGTTCGGCAATAACGGCGAGCGTCGAGCCATCGCTGTCGTGAATTTGAATACGGGCGTGCACATTACGAAGACGTGTTTAGAGTGTGATAGAACAGGGGAAGAAGAAGAAGAATTTCTGGGTCTCCAAGACTGACCATGATGCTTATCCTCTAGCATCTGCTTGTTTTTTGTACTTGTAAAGTATTCCAATGTGGGTTTAAAACACTACACAGTACCAAATCTGCTCTTTTAAAGGTTTTTAAATGGTATTCGTCTGACTACCGACTCCTGTTCATGCTGTCATTTTAGTGCTCTTAGACCCGACTGCTGCTTTCAATCGCCGTATCCACCTCTCTCGTCTGACAGAAGCGTCTATGTTCCCCTGTGGAGTGCCGCAGGGTTCAATCCTCGGGTCCCTCCTGTTCTCATTGTATCTACTTTCCCTGGGCTCTATTATTTCTTCGGAAACATGGCATGCCGTTCCATTTATATGCAGATGACTGTCAAATGTATGTTATATATATATATGCATGTATGTAAATGTATGCTATACTTTAGCTTTAATGAATTGATGTTGGCGTTAGCCAGAATTCGACTTGTTTAGAATGCTGCCGCACGACTTTGGACTATTTCCCCAACTTTGGCTTCCCTCCACTCGCTCCCAGTACACGACAGGATACATTTTAAGTTATTAATGTTTGTGTACAAACGTCTTAATGGACTTCGTTGACCTACTTCGGCTTTACTTTACACTCCTTTCGCTGTAGCAGCAGCTCCCAAATTACGGAATGGTTAGCCACTTCCCATTAGGCAGGCCTCATCACACTTCCTGTTTTCAAGCCTCTCTTAAAAAAAACCCACTCTTTTTACTTTGGCATTCGATTCAGTGCGAGTCTGAGTATGTTTTGGCCTTTTACCTATCATATGGGTTAGTTTACGGTTATAACAAAACTTGAGATAATGCGTTTCTTTCCTGTGGCTGTTCTACACTTCCGTAGAAACAGATATTCAACATCGCCCACGCAGGTCACGTATGCACAATCCCAAAAAAGTATGTTTTTTGCATTGTGATAAAATTTTTTCCATCGGTTGCTGCCTTTCAAGGGGGTTGCCACAATAGATTTTTTCAGATATTTTTTTTTAATGCCACATTTGTCCTTCTTGACACAACCTGCCCTATGGCTGGGGTCAATTTAGGGTGTCCACTTAACGATGAGCAATGGGGGGGGGGGATTGGGTACCTCGCTCACGGGCACCCGAGCCCTTGACCTGGTTGGCGAGGAACCCCTCGGTCACGAGCCAACTTCTCTTCCCCCCTTGGGCTAAAACTGCAGATATTGTGTTACCGCAGTGTTCTTTCAGCTATTTCATTCAAGGTGTAGCTTCCAAACGCTCACCTTTTTGCTCCAAACATCTCGCCGAGTCAGCCAAAAATAAAAGAAATCCGAGTGTTGCGCAGCACGAGCTCTTAAGATATTTGCTCTTCCTCTCAGCGGTAGGTGTGAACACACTGATAATGTGGACCAATTTACTGCCTTCCCCACAATCCTCTCGTTAGGAGAGGAGCGAGGTTTGCGTTGTTCTAACTTTGCAACACTCTTCTCCGCCTCAATCCCTCCGGTTTCTGTTCGATCGATGCGCTTTCATCCCGTCCGCCTCGCTCCATGTCCTTCACATTCCGACTGTTCCAAGTCATCCTCAGCCTCTCTCCCGCGGCTTTACACCTCATTGCGTTCACAAATCTTCCACAGCTCTGCTCTTTCTCGACTCTCCTCCCTTCATCTTCCTCATCTCCATCCCTCCCCCTTCCTTGGTTCAGAGGTTTGCACACTGTAGACGATATCAATTCCCCCCCCCCAAAGACGAGGGAGGGAGGACACGGGAAACATGTCTTTCCTCACTGCTTAACCCTTCACTTCGCCAGCTGTTTTGTTCCACCTCAGCTTTTTTTTAAAGAGACAGTTCAAGTGTGAGTTAAGTGCAGCATAAGACCTGCAGGCACACCCTCAGGGCACAAAATGGATTTCAGCCACTTGGCAAAAGACTCAGCCGTGTGAATCTAAACCAATAATATCTTCTTATCGTTAGATAGCCGGCTTTTTTGACTGCAAACTGAAGTCAGAAATCAGTGTTTTTGGCTCATGGGAGGACAAGGAAAATCCATGATTTTCTGTATGGACTTTGGTGGAGGAGAGTGAGTGCTATACAAAAGTGACACTAACAGCGATCTGACGCCAAGATAAAACTGGAAACTGTGCATTTAGAGCTTTACAGTCTGTAGTATTTTCAGTGTGAATCGTTTCATTTTTAAGATTAGAAATCAACTTCTTTTTTTTTCCGTGCAGTCTCTCCAAAGGTCGTTCCAAATTTAAATTACTACCGTACGTTCGACTGTATTTTATAGAAGCCTTTACAGTCCCGCAGAGCAAATTCAGTCATTGGAAGCAGACTCAAAACTTTTTGTGGGGGCAAAATCAAATTGCACAAATTGGATTTTTATTGGATGGTATATAACCCCCCCCCCCACCGAAATAACATTCAAGAGCCCCTGAAAGCCTCAAATGCAAAATTTGAGGGGGGTCTAAACATGTTACAGTGTAATTGGAAAGCATATTTTTATCCTAAAGATTTTACATACATAATTCTAATAATTTGCATGCTTTCTTATCCTTTTTAACCACACAAAATGTCAATTATATTATTATTATTATATTAATTGTGTATTTTTTACGTATTAATTCATTGCTTTCCAAATGCCGCTGTGGAAAAGGCCCACACAAGGAAGCCCACATCTGACAAGGAAATATAGCCAATACTGCAAGGTGGCACCTGATGGTGGTGACACAGTATTGCGCAACAAATGGGAGATGGGACCCCCCCCCGATTATTAATGGCTATTTCGCACTGTTTATAACCAAGTAGTAGTTATATAATATATACAGCTATATAAACGGTGTTAATAAAAAGTAATTTTTTTATGAAAATAAGTCTACGTTTATTATGCTGCGCTGAAAGCTCTTAATGCTCGTATAAAGCTCGAGTCATTATCGCTTCATCTTTCCGTCGCTTAAATCACGACGTGTTGCCGTCTTTCATCGTCTGCAAGGAAAGTTTTGTCTCTGTATGCACTGCTTCTCTTTCACAACCCCCCCCCCCACCACCACCACCACCACCTCCAGGCCCCATGAGGGCTGGTTTCATTATGAACCAAGATCTGTCAGCACATCTCCCTCCTTTTCGTTCGCCCTCTCTTCTCCTCGTCTGTCCGTTCTTTTTTTTTTTCCCCCAATTTCCAAAGCGTCACTCTTCCATCACACTTCTTCACGCTCTCCTCCCCATTTCACTTTCATTCCCCAACAAGAAGAGCGCCGAGGGTTTCACATATCGAAATGACGGCTCGCGCAAGTCGAATATTGAAACGTAATTGCGTCCAAAAACTCTAGTTATAGAGTCACAAAATTCGTATAAAGCCCTTAAGATGCAGATTAGATGAAGCTAATACCATTATCTTGTTCATTGGAGGTGCTTAACAACATATATAAGTAGCATACTAGGCCTTTATTAGCAATTATCAAGCACGTATTAACACCTGCATAAAGATGAATTAAGATTTTTCCTAAATAAGGTGTTAATACGTGCTTAATGATTACTACTAAAGGGCTAGTATGCTACTTATATGCATATTAAGCACCTAGTTAATGGTGAATATGTGTCCCCTATATATAAAGTGTGACCAAATTTTTTTAATTTTAGCTTTAGTATGTAATAGGATCATATAGTTTAAAACATTGGTTCTCAAAGTGCGGCGCGTGGGCCAATGGTGACCCGCAGAAACATTTCTGGCGGCCCGCAATGAATTAGTTGATAGTTTTAATCCAGGAGCTACTAAGCGTGTTAAAAGTTTATTGGACATTACTGGATACAGACCAATAAGTGTAAACTGTACAACTGCAATCTGGTCATCAAAATCTATTACAAATGGGATTTCTTTCTGGGTTTTTTTCCTTTGGTGGCCCTCAGTCCAATGTTGGGTTCCTAAATTGGCCCTCAGGTATCAAAACTTTGAAAAATTGCAAATGTTAATCAGCAGGAACAAAGATGGTGATTATCCCACCTATCAAAATAAGAGCGCGGTCTCCTGAATCCTGGGATTCTCTGGGAAACACTGTATATGAAACATGTACGGCAATGTAGTGACAATGAAGTTTAATTTAAAAAGTATTATTAATTATGGACGTGTTTAATCGGGAAAATGCGAAATGAACTTTGAATTTTCTTACATTTCGCTGTGAAATATCAAATAAATATCTAATTTTATTGTGTTCTTTTGTCCCGTCTAGATTTATACTGATGCAATTTCGTTAAATTTGAACTTAAACTCTTAAACTTACTTTGGTATTTTTCCTCATTGATGCACAAGAGCGTGGACTTGAGTCCAACACAATCAAGTGGAACCCAACGCGTCATATTTACTGTCATTTACGGTGAAGCAAAAGTCACAGAAACGTCTGTGTGTAAGGGAAACGGTCGAGTTAGCATTTATACACGCTTTATAATCCAGTTAAAAAGGCCTTTCATTTTCCACGAGAACAGTTCCACTTCTTTATCGTCTCATCTTTATCTCTCTTCCCGTGTCGGTTGGCTGTGATTAAGGCGGCCCCACCGCCACCACTTCATTAGCCAAAGAGTCCTGGCTGGATGCATTTACACTTCAAACGCCGATCAGCCCCGAGAGCGGCGAGAAAGAATGAAAGAATGGGAGCAAAAGTCTCCGAGACACAAAACAAATCTGGGAAAAACTGGAGGAGACAAGTCAAGACGACGCGTGGGAGAGACGGAGTGATAGTCTAAGGGATGGCAAAGGAGAAAAAAAATGGAGGATGGAGGAGGGATGAGCGAGCAAGTGGAACGGAGAGCGGCTGAGGAAAAGCTGCAAATTGGCCTGGAAGAGAGAACGGATGGATGAACAGAGCGAGAGAGAAGAAAAGCATAAGTCTTCCAAAAGTGGAAAAGGGCCAGGAAGATTCCCGTTAGGATGCATCGTTAAAAATGAGCATATTGTCTGCAGCGGAGGCGTCTCGGTCGCCGTATTCTGTCGAACACTTGTATCTTTACGGGCCGTATTACGTACAGGATCAGTTTTATACACTTTAACTGCATCAATTCGGTCGGAAAATCACGTCTCAACGATGAATGACGCTCAAAATGTTGACGTCTGTCGGTGAACTACGAAAGCGCACAGAGCGTCGGTTCACAAACGCACAAAGACGTTAGACTGAGTGCGTTAACGGTAGATGTTCGGTGGTATATGAACAAAAAAATGGAAATGGAAAGTGCACGTCATCGACTGGACTCCAAATACAATCATTTTAACCAAAGCAAAGTGGTCAAAACCATCATCAGCATCATGGTAAATGGATCATTTCCTGAATTTCAAAAATTCATGAAAATGATTCCTTAAGAGATATGCAAATATTTTCAACGGATCCTTGTTCAGGGCGATGGCAACTATTACTGAGCACAATTTCAAGTCATTCCGAGATACTTTTTGATTTTAAGAAGAAAGTCAGCTCAAAGTGCATCAGGGTAAAAGGATAATTTCCTGGATTTCAAAAATTCATGAAAATTATTCCTTAAGAGGTTTGCAAATATTTTCAACGGATCCTTGTTCAGGACGATGCTGACTATTACTGTACACAATTTCAAGTCATTCCGAGATACTTTCTGATTTTAAGACTAAAGTCAGCTCAAAGTGCATCAGGGTAAAGGGATCATTTCCTGAATTTCAAAAATTCATTAAAATTAGTCCTAAAGAGTTCTGCGAATATTTTTACCTTATTGGCTGCCTACCACGTTGGTGACCACTAGCATTGTGTTTTTGGTGCAGTGCTACGACACGCATTCATCGTTTCACCATCACTTCATCCTTAAAATGAATTGTCCACCTGCCATTGAGTTTGTCCTACGGTCAATTTAGAGTGTCCAATTGACCTCATCCCCATATTGCATGTTTTTGGATTGTGGGTGAAACCCAGAGAACCCAGAGAAAACTTGCGCACACATGGGGAGAACATGCTCAGGGGCTCAAACCCTGAGTCTTCTTGCTGCAAAGGCAAGAGCGCACACCACTAAACCAACCATGTGGCCCTATTACATTTATCATTAAATTCTGAAATGTCACGAGAAACCCTACACAACTTGGATATATGTGTGTCTGTTTAGAGGTTGAATCAGTTCACACAGCTGATGACAACGCTCCGCAGTGTCTAGAAAAAAAGTTATTTGGGTAATTAAACACCCCACTGCCCAAATTCCACTTTAGCTGCTGGATATTAGCCAGACTGTTCCTCCTCCAGAGCTACACAACGACTACTGTAACCGTGGGGGTCTGATGGGTTTTGCTGATTAATTCCAGGAATCCAGTGATTACCTTGCCAGGTGGTTAGACATCCACTTCTGAAGTTTGTTTTGTTGTGGATTTGATTTTCCTCCCGACGTATCTTGTAAATTACAATCACAACTCCACCCTGAATATTATGGATTTAGTTGAGACTAATCAAAAATATTGGTTTTGACGATATATTAGTAAAAACAAACAGATTTTTCCCCCCCAAAAAAGACATAGAACCAGCTGATACTGAATTCCAAAAGATGCCAATGCTTGACCCAGTGCTGCATCTTCCTCAGCTAAACTGAATTAATCAGGAGTTCTTGTAATTTGTGGTTTAATTGCGAGTTGTGGCTGCAGGCCAGTGTAACATTGAGGGGATTCTGTGTTGTCCTAATTATCAAGGAGGAAAATAAAGCCCTAAAAGATACACTTTCTTTGTGCTGCAACTGTTCCAGAGTGAGCCAAGTGAAAAAATACACAAATCTGTGTACGTGCATATATTTGTATTATATGAGCTTACCTCAGATCAGTAGCATCTGGTAACGACGCCTCCTGACCACCAGGAAAGCAGGTATTACTGACCACCTGCAAGACAAAAATAGAAAATTGTTGACACTCGTCTGGGGGAACAGGAAGTAGGCGGTGGTCTAGCTTCCTGTCTCGCCATGTTCTGTACTTTTGCAGTTTTCCATGTCACGTTAACGTCATGGCGCAACTTTTTCCCCTCTGCTTTGAACCAAATTAAGCAAATCGCTCCACATCCATGACTCCCCAACCACATCAATCAGGTTTATCATATCTATCTGTGTAATTTGTTCCATTAGGATTTCGTCTCTGTAATCCACCACTGTCATCACAGGTAGATGCTGCCTTCCCTTCCACGTTTTCCTCCCACGGAAACAAGATAAGAATTTGCCTCATCTCTGTTTTCAAACACACCTAAATGTGCTCAGTGAACAATCAAGATTCTCCACCGATTTCAAAAATTCATGAAAATGATTCCTTAAGAGATATGCAAATATTTTCAACTGATCCTTGTTCGGGGCGATGTCGACTATTACTGTGCACAATTTCAAGGTTTATCACGTACGTATATCTGTGTAATTTGTTCCATTAGGATTCCGTCTCTGTAATCCACCACTGTCATCACAGGTAGATGCTGCCTTCCCTTCCACGTTTTCCTCCCACGGAAACAAGATAGGAATTTGCCTCATCTCTGTTTTCAAACACACCTAAATGTGCTCAGTGAACAATCAAGATTCTCCACCGATTTCAAAAATTCATGAAAATGATTCCTTAAGAGATATGCAAATATTTTCAACTGATCCTTGTTCGGGGCGATGCCGACTATTACTGTGAAAAATTTCGAGTCATTCCGAGATACTTTATCTCGGAAAGGATTATTTCCTGGATTTCAAAAATTCATGAAAATGATTCCTTAAGAGATATGCAAATATTTTCAACTGATCCTTGTTCGGGGCGATGCCAACTATTACTGTGCAAAATGTCGAGTCATTCCGAGATACTTTATCTCGGAAATGATTATTTCCTGGATTTCAAAAATCATGAAAATGATTCCTTAAGAGATATGCAAATATTTTCAACTGATCCTTGTTCGGGGCGATGTCGACTATTACTGTGCACAATTTCAAGGTTTATCACGTACGTATATCTGTGTAATTTGTTCCATTAGGATTTCGTCTCTGTAATCCACCACTGTCATCACAGGTAGATGCTGCCTTCCCTTCCACATTTTTTCCTCCCACAGAAACAAGATAAGAATTTGCCTCATCTCTGTTTTCAAACACACCTAAATGTGCTCAGTGAACAATCAAGATTCTCCCCCGATTTCAAAAATTCATGAAAATGATTCCTTAAGAGATATGCAAATATTTTCAACTGATCCTTGTTCGGGGCGATGCCGACTATTACTGTGCAAAATTTCGAGTCATTCCGAGATACTTTATCTCGGAAAGGATTATTTCCTGGATTTCAAAAATTCATGAAAATGATTCCTTAAGAGATATGCAAATATTTTCAACTGATCCTTGTTCGGGGCGATGTCGACTATTACTGTGCACAATTTCAAGGTTTATCACGTACGTATATCTGTGTAATTTGTTCCATTAGGATTCCGTCTCTGTAATCCACCACTGTCATCACAGGTAGATGCTGCCTTCCCTTACACATTTTTTTCCTCCCACAGAAACAAGATAAGAATTTGCCTCATCTCTGTTTTCAAACACAAGCGTCATCTTGATTAACATCCAAAAAGCTTGTTTTCTTGGGAATAGGAATTCATTTTTGTCCCAGGCAGCACAGGTTTCCTGGCAAAAATCTCCAGAGATTAAGATTGGGGGGGGGGGGGGGGGGGAAGATGGTGTCAGGGAGGGAAGAACCAAAAGAACATGTAGGGATAACAGAGATTACAGGAGAACAATCAGAGAGGAAGGTCAAGAAAGGAATAATACTTTAAGTTTTTGTTTCCTTTTTGCCATAAGAGACGTGTGATGCCGCCTTCAAATCCCCTCACATAAAGGCTTGTTTGATCATATCTGACGGAACAGCTTGCTCTCCGCCCATACCTGACATCATCCGTCCATCTCTCTCTCTCTTTCCCTCATTAAACATCTTCCCAGCTCAACTTCCATCTCTTTCATCCTCACACACACACACACACACACTCTTATCTGTTCTTCTCTGTCTTACAGATCAGCGACTGTCAGTGTATGTGCTTTGACTTTAATGTCATTCACTTCTTCTTCTGTACAGACACAACTGGTAATAGCAAGGAAAAAAAAAACCCACATTAAACAAGATTATAGTCAGATTTAGACAGGCATCGGAGCAGATGACGATGGAACCGTTTGCCGTTTCAGCGTCTGATCAAATCACCTCGGTCCTTTTCCTTTCTCTTCTATTTTTGTTTTTTTTTATTAAATATCACCGCACCGACTCCATCTCCATCTGTCTTCACTGCGTCTCTTGATCACATTGAGATCATTCGCTGTTTTTCAGGCATAAATAGAGCGAAGAAACCGAGTACACAACGAGCGAGTTTGTGCTTTTTGTTCTTTTCCCTGTCCTTCTTCTCCAAAAAACCGTCTCCTAGAAATAATGTTCTCACGCGGCTAAACTACAACAAATGCGTTTTGTTTCAGGCATAATCCATCACTGTATTATATTCGGGAGGGGGTGGGGGGGGGTGCAATAGTTCATTTTGAATGAATAAAGCACTACATTTAATCACAACCCGCAACGTCTATTTTAGCAGCTGTGAAAACATTTTTTCCGTTCGCTACCTTGAAGTCGGGGCTTCAACGCGTCTCCAGAGTTTTCAACTGTTGGCCTCGTTTTACTATCTCTGAAAAAACTCTGAATGCAAAGCACTGCTAAAAAAAAAAAAAACTGACTTCCCAAGACTGCTGTAACCACGATGTCAGCCTGAGCAAAGAAAGTAGCGTCGGTACTTTTCACCTTTGCTCTATCCGGCGTGAAGTTTACTCTGCTACTTAGCAACCGACTGCAAAGAAGACAATCTGCTCAGATGAGATGTTGATGTTGGCTCCAGCACCGAGAACATGAATGAATTAAAGTAATTCTTCAGGATACTGAATAATAAAGTTGAGGTATTTGGGGTTTTAGAGACGAAACACAGAAGCTGCGATCCAAAACTGATTGGAACAGAACATTGAGAAGCCATTCACAGGCCAGGTCAAAATGACAATCGGCAGGTTTCGACAAGGCTGACGAATGTTTACATGAACTGAACAAGAGATAAAATCCCAGAGCAGCTCATTGACCATCTGATTTCAATAATATCTGACAGGATGGTGCATTGTTCAAAACACCCTTCCTACTTCATCAGTGAATGGAGGAGCCATACACTTGTGACCATTACAATGACCAGACTTAATTTGTCCACGTCACCCGACGACCAGAGCTCATATATAGCTATATAAGCTCATAAGAACCCATATTGTGAAGAGCTATGCCTGTGAATTGGACATAGAAACATGCTATATCAACACTGACTTCCACCATTAAATTAGCATGTTATCCATCTCAGCAACTTCCAGCTGTCAAGGAACATTTTTTTAAGCGAAATTTGATGGTTAAAATCCCACATTCCGAACTCTGCCACCCCAAAACCACAACCAGCCGTTAAAATCCTCCTAATATGTCACAGAGACTCAGGAATAATGTTCATATAACAAACTGAACTCACCAACAACAACAGTACAGCCAAAATATTTGCAATACAAAAAAAATATTTGGCAGACTGCAAATCATGTTTATGTTTTGAAATCATGTTTTGGCATGTGGCGCCACCTACCGCCGTCCACCAATCATTGCAGCCAGTAGATTCTCAGCTGCCGAGCAACCACGGGTTGCCAGTTACATCAGAAAACGAAACCTAAAAGACCTCTGTATTTTTAATTTCAATGTAGTAACCGTTTTTGGCCACATTCTTACATATGGCACCTTTAACTGACAAAACACCTACTTATTGCAATCATCTGACCATTTTGGACGAGGTGTAGCATGTTAGCCATCTTGACTATACTTCAAATCAAAAGTGACCTTATTTGGAAGAAAGAGCGAACACATACACTGTGTCTCCAAATGGGACCATCATTTACAAAATAGAAGTTATGTTGTATTAAAGAACAGCTGTAGGCACATTTTCTTATAGACTTCCATATAAACCAGTGGAAACTGAGACCATTCAACAGAATACAGGTTTCATGCACTGTCTTGGACATTGTCCTCATCCTCCATATTTGGACACTGTGTCCACGTTTATACGGTACAAAATCAATGGCAGCTTTACTTGGTGACGAAACGGCATCACTGAGTAATAAACAAATACACTTTGACTTCGGAAGATGATTCCAACCCTATCAAATATTTAATCCAGCGATGTACAGGATGTTTACACCAGACCTCGTCTCGCGATATCCTCACAAGTGGATGACCCTCGGGTTAATAAGGCACTGTGTGTAGACAGTAGGATGAGCAATTTGGCTCTCAGCCATAAACTGAGCGGGGGGGGGAGGGGGGCGATTGAGACAGGGAAAGGTGCAAGGAACGGTTTGTTACAGAACGCTGATGTAATGGGAACCAGTGACCTACAGAAACCATCGCTGCTGGGCTGATCAATATGCAGCATGACGCAAGTAGTATTCAGAGCCCCCTTCACTTTTGTCTTACTACACTTGTCAGTTGGCCCATGATGACAAAAAACTAAAAAAATCTCAGTTACATAAGTATTCAGACCATTTACTCAGTACTTAAATGACGCACCTTTAGCTGCAATTACAGCCTTGAGTGTTTTTGTGTCCTCAGATTGGGAGATTTTCTGCCATTCTTCTTTGCAAAGTGCACTCAAGCTCGGTGACGTTGAACGGGGGGGGGAACGTGTTTTCGACAGGGTTCACGTCAGGGTTCTTACTGTCCGACTCTTCACTGGTTGTGATTGGTATTGGGCAGGCGATAAGCGGTGCCTAGTTTTCTACCGACGTAACGTTTAGAACCGAGGTGGGTAACACTTTATTTTACAGTCCCCTAATTACCAGGTATTTACCTGGTAAATTCCTGGTAACACAAAAGTGTTACTAGGTTATTATCAATGGTAATAAGAAAGTAAATACAATGAAACTATGGCCAACATACTGGGCATTTACCTGGCAACTATATGGTAAAGTATAGTGTGTTATTGGGTAAATACTGTGGGTAATAAGGAGGTAAGTACAATTAAGCTATGGCCAAAATGTTGGGTATTTACCTGGCAACTATATAGCAAATTATCGTGTGTTATTGGGTTATAAGCTGGTAATAAGCAGGTAGCTACAGTCCCCTAATAACTAGCTATTTAACCAGTAAATATATGGTAACAAAAATGTCTTACTAGGTATTAGCCTGTAATAAAAAGTTAAGAAAAATGAAATCATGGCCAAAATACTGGGTAATTACCCAGTAAATTATAACGAATTATTGGTAATAACTACAGGTGATAAGTGGGTCAATACAGCGGAAACACTATGTATTCATCTGGTAAATCAAGATCGAGTTACCAGGGAAATGTCCAGTATGTTGGCCATAGTTTCATTGTATTTACTTTCGTATTACCATTGGTAACTACCTAGTAACACGTTTGTGTTACCATGAATTTACCAGGTAAATACCTGGTAATTAGGGGACTATAAAAGAAAGCGTTACCCCGAGGTGAAACGGTTGATCTGCGATTAGTCTCCATCGATTGCTCAGTTTGATTGGGCGATCAGCTCCTTGGACGAGTCCTTGCTGTGCCAAACTTCGTCCAATTGAGGAATTATGGACGCCGTAATTCCCAACTCTGCTATTCTCCTGCAACCTTGTCGGCTTTTAACCCGTCCTGTCCAGGAATAGGCCGTGCAGAGTGATCGATGAGACGCCTGTTTGTGTCGGACAGATTCGCTCTGCATCAGGATCGGGGCTCTATCATGCTCCTCCTGTGGTTTAAGGGTTAGGGTTAGGGTGATTGCCGGTAGTAGACGAGAGCGAGAGGAAAATCTATCCTCCAACAACTGCATCAATATGAAGTAACGCCATTTGTATATTAGTGTAGATATGCGAGACTAGACGAGGCTGAACCATCCCAGAGAACTTCACTTTCCAGGAGGAAACTGCTGCGTAACTACTCGGCAATGCGGCGAAAATAATCCTAAGATATCGTTAAAACTGAGAATTTGTTGGAGAAGTCTTTCATTAAGTGGCTAAAATCTGTTTTTCATCTCGGTCACGACGACGTCAGCGACGACGATCGTTCGTAGAAATCGATCCTCACCGCTGATCCTCAACTACCTCGCCCTCCATCTCCTCCAGCATCCTCGAGCCTCCATTCCCATCTTCTCCTCTTCCCCCTCCTCCTTTTTTTCCACCCATTTCTCTCTCAAGTCGTGACTAACCCCCCACCCCTCCCTTCTCTGCGGCTCCTCCTCCTCCTCCTCCTCCTCCTCCTCCCTTATTCTGTCTCTCTGCTATAGCTTCAGTCGAGAGCACGACTGGCACGACTCTGTCCAGAGAATAGTGGAAAAACCTCCGTCCTCAAACAGAGAGTGGACAGGAAGGAGGGGGGGGGGAAAACAGAAGAGGTGACGCAGGCCTAGCCCCTCAACTCCACCCTTAAATCTGTATCTACGACTAAATCTAACGTACGTCACGTAGAACAGAGGTAAGTCTTCACTGCGAGGATTGTTATCTCCCTATCTTAGACCACAGGAAACAAGACAACAGGTGTCCTTGAACGCCTCACACAAAGCACCATTTATCACAGCGTTTCATATATCTATACATATATATAAATAATATATATACATATATATACATACATACATACATATATATATATAAACATACATGCATACATATACATACATACATACATATATACATACATACATACACATACATACATACATATATATATACATATATACACATACATACGTATATATATATATATACATAAACATATATATATATATACACATACATACATATATATATACACATGCATACATTTATATATACATACATATATATAAATATACACATATATACATACATACATATATATATATACATACATATATACATACATATATGTAAATATATATACATACATATATACATACATATATGTAAATATATATACATACATATACACATACATACATATAAATATATATATACACATATATATACATATATGCATTCTCGGAGTGAATTGTCCATTAATAATTTGCATTGTGCGTCTAATTCCGTTCCTGTTCCGTGTTATGAGAGCTATTTTTTATATTATTGTTGCGATGCATGTTTGCAACAGCGATAAATCGCTCTTCATTATGCAGAAAAGTTTCAAATTTAAACGGGAACGGAATCGCAATGACACACGAAAATAGTTTATCCGACTCTGCTGGAGAGGAAAAATACAATTTAAGACCGCTAAGATCTGCTTGGACATTGATGATTGTGAGCCAGTTCCTGTGGCCAAACTGGATCCAGATCCAACAACCCTCTTGATAATAGAATGGAATAGAACTTTATTGTCAATGCACATCAGCTATAGAATTAAATGGTTGTGCTTCTACGCCCAATGCAGCACTAAGCACTACTCAACGCTCTTATTGCTCAGGGAAAGAAGCTGTATTTTCTAAGTCTGGCAGGAGTCTACAGGTGCTTTTTAGGCAATGAGGTTAAACAGATGCTGTCCTGGGTGTGAGCAATTGCTGGCGAGGTCTTCCAGAAGAGGGTAAGCGACATCCAGTGGGTTTTTTGGGGCCAGTTTTCAGGTTTTTCCTGTCCGCCACTGAGCAGTTGGCATACGGGGGCCATGATGCAGTGTATGCGAGGACGCCGGCGGCTTCTACTCCAGATGGTTGCTTCTCAGCACCGTCAGGAAGCCCCTCGAACCATTATCACTAACCTTGACAGTGTATACGTACTGTACATAAGCGGGCGGTCACTCACTCAGTGTGTGTGCTCTGTGGTGGAGAAGCAACCCCCCCCCCCCCCATGTTGCCCTCATGTGGAAGATAAAGCAGTAGAAGATGGATTGATGTCCAGTGGAGCTCTATGTGAGTTTGTAGAAATCCACAACCTTTCACGCAGGTTTTCCTGCCAAGTTCCCTAATCAAATTTCCGTGAAAACGAAGGAGTCCGTTTTAGAAAAATATAAATTCTCGGGGAAAACTCGCATCGAGCGCGGCGCCTCCTGCGTCTTTGACCCAGATGCTCCAAACAACCTCACGCTGTTTTTCAGAATATACGTGGAAGGCAAACCGTGTTATTTTTCCACGTCCAAAAAAACTTAAATCTTACATCCCCTCTGCACAGTTCTGTTAACTCTACGAAAGTCTGACACAAACACAACTCAGATAGTAATAATAAAGATATCTTTAAAAAAAAAAAAACACGTCCAAACGCAGCCACATGCAGCGTGGAAGCACGAGCGGTGGCCTTGTTGCCTGGAAACAACACTCACTTTGCAAAGTTCACGTCTTTTGAACAAAGTGATACAAAGATGTGGCAGGAAAAAAAAAAGTAGATGGAGAGTGGGAGGATTAAAGAGGAAAGACAAATCTTAAATATACACTCAATAAATCATGAGCGGAAGCACAAAAGACGGAGTGAGTTTTGGAAAATAATCTCAAGTGAAGTTTAATTGAGTCACTGGGTGAAGACTGGTGACTGAATATAAGAATTTAAATAGATTCTAAGAGATTTGTATTGATGTGTTTCACTTTTACAGTTAATTTAATACTTCTCACACAATTTGTATCCACTAATGTCCTACATATACACACACATATATATATATATATATACACACATACATATATACACACACACATATGTATATATATATATATATAGACATATATATATACACATACATATATATAGAATATCTATTCTATTCTATTCTTCTATTCTATATATACATACATATATATGCATAAATATTTATACACACACATATATATGCATACATAGGTATACAAACACATATATGCATAAATATGTATTCACACATATATGCATACATATGTTTACACACATATATGCATACATATGGATACACACTCATGCATACATATGTCTAATCACACAAACATATATGCATACATATGTATACACACACACATATATATACACCTATATAGATATATACATACATATACAGATATATAGACATATGTATATATATTTATATATATATATACACACACACACACATATAGATATATACATACATATACAGATAAACATATTCAAACATATATACACATATATATTTTAAATGTGTGAGTTTCATGGAAACCACGATATGCGTCTGTCGCCTTGTGGGTTTGGAGCACATTGACAGAAGTTCCACCTCTGACCAACCATCTTATACGAGTATAATCAAAGCTTTAGTCCTGACATTTGCAAACACACACACACACACACACACACACACACACACACACACACACACACACACACACACACACACACACACACACACACACACACACACACACACACACACACACACATTAACTACTGTAGGTCGTGTATGTCGATAGATTTCAAGTCTCTTTGTTAGAAAGTTGTTCTCCAGAGCACGACCCGCGGAGCCTCTCCGCTGCCCTGCAGTCATCTCCCATCACGTCCCCCCCGCTGCTCTTTGGTTGCGTCCGAGCTTCCCCGTCTCGCTAATTGGCCGCTAACCGGCCCGACAGATTACTTTTAATTGATTCGGATGAGCGGTAAATTGGACGTTATCGAGGAAGCTCGGAAGAGGAGAACAATGAGGGAGAAATTATCATTTACGTGGATGTGGGTGTTACTCTACATGGGTTAGAGGTTCCCACACGGTGCGTAAAAGGAAACGCACAATTGCAACACACGTGCGGAATGTACTGAACGGAGAGAATCGGCAAATGCGTTTTTTGAAATGCACGGCGTCTGTTTTTTATCTCAATTCATTTGTCAATGTTTATTCCCAACAGACGCTGGTGAAATGGAGGCAATTCATTGAATAAGGCTTCAAATTAAATGAGAAGGAAGTATGTCATGTGCCGTCTGGAGACATGGATCCGTTTTTCCAATCTGATTTGTGGCTCAGTCGTGAGATTTGTACGATACTGATAGTATTGTTCGTGTATTAGGGCACGTTGAAATGTGTGCCGACAGCTAATTTCCACCCATTTTTTTGCAAAGTGAAATAGAATTTTCCCATGGCTGTTATTTGGGGAACACTCAAACTACTCGGCAAAGGGCTAAGAGCAGTTTGTCGTCTCGGTTAAATGCTGGAAATAGCCAACGAGCTAATTATGAATCGCAAACTCTTATAAAATCACAACACAAGGCTGATGAGTGGCCTGTAAATGTGGTTTCACTTTCTTTAACCCTTTAACACATCCACCATCCAATGGTTTCTGAAGTTGCAAGTCAAAGCAAACAAACCTGTGGTTATTACAGTAATTCTATTTCAAATATATTTTTAAAGCCACCATCAAAGGTTTCCCCACGTTATCGCATGGTGCTATGAAGCACACAACTCTGTGCCAGCTTTAAAAAAAACAACAACTTTAAATTCAGTGTGAGCAGCTGCCTCTTATTACATTTTACATTAACATTGAGGCCACACGCCGGCTTTAAAATGAGGGCAACAATTGAATCTGCCGAGGTTCTCGTACGGCCAAACGTGACACGGTATCGTTAGCGCGGAGTGCAAAGGTCAGAAACGCTGGTAGGATACGGAATAAATACTCGGCGGCGTCTGTAAAATATTCATGCGTGGGATGGACGTGAGGGTCATTGAAATGCAGATGTGTGAACGGAGTGAGCCGTGAGGTGTGAGTGGCAGAGAGAATTTGACTACAACACCGCTATTTGGAATCGGGTTGAAAGAACCAATAACACTAAAATATTGTGATATTTCCAGCCCTGACTTGGTAACAGACTGTCATCCATTCAAGTCTCTTCCATTCTTAAAGCTATAAATTGCTCCCTAATATGTATTAATTGGTGCTGGGCATGCTAACGCGCTAACGGCGGTCAACGTTAACACACTTTAACGCATGGCATGATTCCATGACGTCCGACCAGATCATGTTTACGTGCTGCGGCGCCGGAGTCCAGGCCGCGTTTGACAGTTGGCTGGGTTAGCTCCTTTAGCGAAAGTTAGCGCGCCAACGCTCGAACTGGAGCGGTCCGTTTATTAAAGTTTAGCGTTACTTTGGAGACTCAATTTAACAATAGGGAGTCACGTAAACGCGACATCACGCGCGTTTTTCTTCCAGTCAGTCCTCATAGGTTAATGTTGACGCCGCTAACCGCCATTAACGCATCAACGTGCCTAGCACCGGTATTAATATGTATTAGCAGACTCTTTATTATCAATACAGAACACTACAGATGATTGGAAGTCAATAAACAAATGACAAATGTACAAATCTTACTTGGGAATGCAGTTTTAAGTTTATATTCAAATATAAGGACTGACTTCTCAGTTACTATGACGTGGAACGTGTTTGCTCCATGAGCAAAATGGAGGTATTTCTTTAAACGTCTTGGGCCTGTCCTTCCTTTAAACATTTAACATTCATTTGCTAAGACGGGTATAAGCAGAGATGAAGAACCTTCCGTGCGTACTCTGGAAAACGTCTCCTCGCAGCTCCGGTTTGAAGCAGACGAGGTGAGAATGTCACGGTCCAGTTCACAAAAACGAGTGTAAAATTCATGAGCTTTGATGCCCAGAAGAACGAGATCACATCACACGGAAGAGCCGCCTCCTCCTCCTCCTCCTCGAATCACTCGTTTTAGACAGAATATATGGGATTACTGGACATGGACACGGACACTGGGAGCACCTCATTAGTCTTTCAGACACCTCCCTTTGGAGATTGTCCACGATGGGATAACAGACCCCAAGAAAGTTTCCATTTTGAGCGACCGCAGTGATAAGCTATAGAAAAAAATGATATATGAATGATGAGAGGTAGAGCACAACCAGATGACCACTGGAGGTCCTTAATAATAGATGATGCTCAGAAACCTATTACAGAAGTGATCAAATGAGGCGTAAATTAGGCTCAGTTCTTCTTCTCTGTAACCGATACGAACCTCAAACATAGGGTTAGGGTTAGCATTTCAATGGAGGAAAATATTTTTGGGATTTGGTTTCTCTGGATCAAAAATAGTGACAGAAAGAAAACATGTAGACAGAAAAAAAAAATATATATATATATATTACATTAGAATTAATAGGCTTATACTGAGTCTCTTGAGTCAAACCTTCTCATCCATGTTATGAGCCACCTTGCCAAATTTGAATGATGCATTCTGGGATTGTTTAGCATATAGCGGCGCCGTTTAAGCGGATTTATAAGTTTGAACAGAGGTGAAACACAAGGGACAAGGACGTCCATCTCAAAGATGGGGAACCATAAAACAGGGAATAACTTTAATGGATGATACGATTATAGTTTAGCACGGAAGGGTCACGTGAGATTGTTTTTTTGGGCCGTCAAGTAAATTAGATTCATATCTGCACATCGTTTCAGAGCCACGTTTAATTTTCACGGCCTCTGTCATGATAAACCCGTGACTGAGCAACCTGACACAAGAAAATGGATTATTGGCTTACTTAAAAAAAACAAGATCCAGCAAACGCATACAGCATCACTTGGTTGACCTACTTTAAAATAATATTAGTTATGTTCTGGGAATTATGTTGTGATGATTTTGTCATCTCTTAAAAGAGGGTTCCTAAACAAAAAGTGCTTAAAAGTTGATTTTTAAACCCTGTAACATTATTTGTATGCTGTAAACAGCCTCCGTCAACCAATACTATCAGACCTGACTGCGGGAGCATTTGTGCGTACACACCAGCAGCGCTGGGGGAGGTGGAGACGAGACACTGCTACACTAGCGTTCAAAAATGTGGGGTTTGGTGATTTTTGTGGTGTTTTCCATTAAAAGTCACACTTTTAACATCATTGCACAAGGGTTTTCAAGAGTTTTCTAATCATCCAATAGCCTTTTAACGCAATTAGCAAACACAATGTACCATAAGAACGCTGGAGAAAAGGTTGCTGGAAATGGCCTCTATACACCTATATATTCCATTAAAAACCAGCGCCCTTCAAAGATAAAGAAATTTCTAAGTGACCCCAAACTTTTGAATGGTGTTTCCAGTCATCACAAGATCTAAAACGCTGCTATATTCATAAAGGCTAAAAGGATTCATCCACATCAATTTGAGGCCATTTTCCATTTCCTATAGGCAGTAAAACTCAGGTAACGTTAACAGAGCACTTTATTTGATGGTGGCCTTGCCTGAAGCTTGGCACCGCGGGGAATCTTTTGGAGGTTACAGGCATGGCGGAAACATAAATGTATAAAAAGCGATTTTGATCGGCGAGCGCTCGCGCCGTTTCACCCGAAAGCATCCGCAGTGAGTGCACGGTATCGAGCGAAAGACGGAAAAAACGTGACGGGTCATCGCGGGTCGAGTTTATGCGACGCCGTTGGGTTCAAGTGGAAAAAAATGCACCGAAATAAACTAGACGTAGACTAAATAAAGACACATCTGGGCATCGAAATGCACCGCGAGTGCCTTTAAATCGGAATCAATTGACGTAGCATAGACACTCTTGAATGAAACCTGAAATAGTGCCGTGTGTTCCGAATGAAACAGCTGGAAGACAAATGAAAAACTTAACGAGAGTGTTTGCAAATATAAACTCTCATTATTCAGCCAAGATATGCAAATGCATGCTTATTGAAACTCACACACACACACACACACACGCGGAGAAAGAGAAAGATTAGCGGCGTGTACACGTTTCGGTAAAAAAAAAATTTTTTCTCATCACAGGATTTTTTTTTTCCACATGAATTTTTTCTGTGAGAAAAGTGAAAAAAAAAAAAAAAAAGAGATAAAGAAGAGGCTGCTTGAGAAAGACGGAGAAGAGTGCGATAAAAGAAGCTGAGATAGGAGGTGGAGAGAGGGTGTGGGGAAAAAAAGGAGGCCACACAATGCAGTGGCATGAACTGTGTGTGCGTGTGTGTGTGTGTGTGTTACCCTGACATAAAAAGGAGACTGGAGGCTAATCAGCATATGGCAGCAGCAGCATATGGGGAATAACAATGGACTCACTTGTACTGTAAATACACTTATACACACACACACACTTTTACCTGCTAAAACACATACCGTTATCGGTTATAAGGCCGTGAACACGCACGACTCTTGATTGAGTTTATAAGGTGTAAAGCAAAAAAAAGACAATTCATCTCCGGGATCCCTTTATTCCCGCAATACTTTCAGTATTCGATGAGTTATAGAGTGTGGGTTTTTCTCTTCTGGAAGCAAAAGATGCTAGTTAGCTTCACAAAAGGTTGAATTTCATGCATACCAAGTGTATTACTCCATCTTAGTCAGGCCTATGAAAGTTTGAGCACCTTCAAATTTGGTTTTTATGGGTAGCTGTATTGTGCTAACGAAGCACATGTTGATTTTATATATTTACGGATAACTCAAAAATCGTAAAAATCAAATTTCCCCGGAAAAATTAGTGCGGAACATTAAGACTCATCTAAAACAACGGGCTGAAAGAATAGAACGTTCATCCAAAACTTCATGATATGCGATCATTTCTGTGCGGGTCCAGCAGAGGGCGCTGTGAGCACAACTCGCCCCTTAGATATACTTGGAATCCAGCAGAGTGAGTTGGATACCAGTTTTGCCAACGTAGAGACTTTATTGGCGCTATATTGAGCGAGTTTCCAGACCCCGCTAGCGACTATTTTTGAAAAAAAATGCGTATCGGTTTACTTCTCCAACAAGCAGCAGGTGTTGCCGTGGCCAACTTCCCCACGCCAAAGCACTCATAGGTGGCCCAGTCGTCTCGTCGTGTCCCTCGTAAAAAAGCATCAAATCCTCCAACAGATCTATCTCCATCTATCTGCCAGTGTGTTTTTGCTATACTCCCTCATCTCTCTCTGTTCAATCATTTATTAGAAACACACACACACACACACACACATTTACGATTCTTGGTACGCAATGACCTTTTCAGGCAGGTCACAGAAAATACTGCGTGTTGCCAGGAGAACTGATATCATTCCATGTTTCCATGGTACCATTTTGATTGCTTTGGCCATGCCCCCCTGCTTGACAAGTTAAAACACTGCTGATACAGTGGAGCAGATGGATTTTAGGCTGGCAGACAAGCGAGTGTCGTTGGGTTAATTACCTTCAGTTAGAGCATAGTCTCATCAATACATCTGTTTACATCTGATTCAAGTGATACACTACCTTTCAAAAGTTTGGAGTCACCTATACAATTTTTTGTATATTGCCATTAGCAAACACAATGTACCATTAGAACACTGGAAATGGGCCTCTATACGCCTATGTACATATTCCATTAAAAACCAGACGTTTGCATCTCCAATAGTCGTTTACCACATTAACAATGTATAGAGTGTATTTATGATTCATTTAAAGGTGCATTATGTAATAAATCTAAAGCAACTGGTCATAAAATCCTCCTAATATGTCACAGAGACTCAGGAATAATGTTCATATAACAAACTGAACTCACCAACAACAACAGTACAGACAAAATATTTGCATTATAAAAACATATTTTGCAGACTGCAAATCATGTTTATGTTTTGAAATCATGTTTTTGGCGTCAGGTGGCGCCACCTACCGCCGTCTACCAATCATTGCAGTCAGTAGAGTCTCAGCTGCCGAGCAACCACGGGTTTCCAAGTTACGTCAGAAAACGAAACCTAAAAGAACCTCGGTATTTTTAATTTGAATGTAGTAACCATTTTTGGCCACATTCTTACATATGGCGCCTTTAATGTTATATTAAATGGGAAAAAAATGGCTTTTCCTTCAAAAATAAGGACATTTTTAAGTGACCCCAAACTTTTGAACGGTAGTGTATATAGGCCATTATCGTGTCCGCCACTAGGTGGCATATTATTGCTATAGTGTGGCCTAAAAATACATACAAGGCGCGTGTGATGGAGGAGTTATCACCAAAATCAAAAGCTATTTCAGTCAATATTTAATGAACTCCATTTACAAATGTCCTTGAGATTGAGAAAGATGTTATTTCATGGCCTCGAAATAAAAAAAAAATCCAGCAGCTACAGTAAAATAAAACAAACGGTCGTCGATTTCATCAGCATGAGCGCGTGACGGCCTGCGGTCACAACGTTAATATCAACAACAATCACCGCAACTTTGTTTCCTGTACGGAATCACCACAACAATCTCCTCTTTGCAAGCGAAATAAGAACAAGACATTTGAACGCATCGTTGTTTTTGCCGAGCTCCGGTAATGAATATTAATGCGTCTTTGAACTCTCCCGCTGCTTCGTAAACAGTCAGAAGTCTGCGGGTCCGTGTCGCATTTACATTTGTAGACATGTTAACGCCGCAGCATCAAAAGAAGTCAACGTCTCTCTCTCTCTCTCTCAAGGCTTTGGGGGAAATTGTTATTTACGATGCGAGCGTGGTGTTTTACGGAGAAACGACACGGTGGATTTTTTTTTTTGAAAGGTCTCCATGGATTAAAGGTGACATAGAGTGGTCCTGTTGCACATTATATGTTAGTTATGGAGGTCTACTTACATATATTAACTTGTTTTTATGGTCAAAAACTTCCTAGTTGCTGTAACCTAGCCGATAGAAATCCTCTTTTCTGACAGTGTTTTTCTGCTGCGAGATTTCAGAGTGAACTTTCACCCCCAGAAGACAGAGTCTTGTGATTGGCCAGTACTATCCAGCACATTCGTTCTCAGAAGCGCAGCGCCCCCCTCTGGAACGGTGGATGCACTGCTCCTCATTATAAAAACATTATTTTAACATTGTTTAAAAATAGCTTCTTCACGACTCCCCGCCGCAGTCCCTTTTATGACTTTAAACCGGAGTCAGACCCAGAGTCAGAAGACACTGTTGCTCGTGAAACACCTCCACAACGGACGTTATTCTTCTTCTGCGGTTCAATGTACGTAACCGGATGTGCCCGGACTACCGCCCGGAGCAGGACGATCGGTTGTTCAGGAGAACCGCTGCTTACGTAACTATTACGGGATTTTCAGTGATCTCGTTGAGCCCCGAGATTACAATAAAACACAACGTTCTCAGCAATGGCTGAACTGTTTGTTTCGAACCGTCAGGCTTCATAAACAAGGTAATGACGCAGATACACACCAAAAAGAACAGCGATAATAGGAACTTCCGGTCTAGTTCCGCTTTAATATTCAACTGAGCACCAAAATGACAGGAAAAATGTTTCTTTTTATCTTTTTTTTTTTAAAGGACCTATTCATCTTTAGTCAGGCCATCGCTCAGGAAAAACGGCTTATTCTTATTCCCAGTTGGGAACGCGTTAAAGTGCGTCTCCGTTTCTGTGCTGTTGGACAGTGTGGATCTCCGCTGGGACAATTAGCAGCTGAAAGGAAAGACGAGGATGTCTCTAATTAACGGTTGCTTTCTTTCTTTTTTTTTTTCTTAATTGGCTTCCATCTTGTTTGTGGATACGAAATAGCAACTTTTGCTTTTTCTCGTCGCCTCCGGTTCACTGGATTCTCCCCGAAAAAGGTTATTCCGAGCACATCCACAGATGTGATTTGGACGTGCGCTCCTCGGGGGAGCGAGGTCTGTTTGTTAAAAGATAATACGTTTTCTGGCGCTCGGGAAAAAAAGAAAAAAGCATCACAACAAAAATAAGTTGAGCGACAGTGTTTTCTTTATAAACTTTTTAAACCTGCAATAAAACTTTATTTTGTCGTCGTTTGGTTCAGCGTGTGCCATCGTTATTATTATTCTTTCATTTATATTCGCAAACACTATTGAAATCAAGGGGCATTTTGTCATATTTCCATTTCTTGGAAACGGAGAAGGAGGCGACTGTGGATGAGTGGTTCGCCCGTTTGTCACATATAACCACTCATGTCCCTTAAAGGACTCATATTATACAGTATTTCTCAAAGTAAAGTAAGGAAAGTTGCGTTAAAGTAAGTAAAACAAAACTTAAGGGACAGGAAATGACATCAGCCACAGAGGCTACTGGGAGCTAACAGCAGTTAGCATTTGGAAAAGTGACCATTTGCAGGCACATTGCCATTATATATATTTATATATATATATATACATACATACATACATACACATATATATATATATATATATACATACATATATACATACATATACATATACACATACATATACATATACATATACATATACATATACATATACATATACATACATACATATACATACACATATACATTATACATATATACATATACACATATACATATATATATGTATCCACTGGACAGATAAATCCTCTGAGGCTGGAAGTTTGTGTAGAACTCTGTGCTGCACTGTGGCGCCAAGAATAGAACTTTTCGCGGACTTCCGGTTTTCGGATACCGTTGCCCCTCGCCAGCACTCTCGCGTGTTTTACGGACAAAGCGGAAGCTCCGCGAGACAACAATTCCAGGAATGTAGCGTCCCAGTTAGCATGGAAGTCAACACTGCGTGTTTTATCTCCTGTACTTAGAGGAGGACCACAAAAACATGAGTGTTGCCGACTGATAGGACCTCCAGAGTCCCAAATATAAGGATTTAAATGGTTAAAAAGTTGATTTTGCTTAATATGGGACCTTTAACATCGGCATTTAAACCCGTGAACGGTGCATTTAGATGCTCAGAGGTGGTAAACCCTAACCCAACCCCCATTTTTTGAAGGATACTTCAAAGCCCTCAATTGACTAGGTATTGTCTTTAACTGGACCTCTTGAGATTTTACCCGACTACCCCTCATGGTAGATGCTGCTATTTGTTATATATATTATGTTTCATTTGTCAATTTGAAGTTATTTGACCGCCTGACAATATTCTCTTGGCCAGGATTAGATTTTTCAATCTCAACAAGAGTGGTCAAACGAAGCGTAAGTCTAGTGTAAGTCCAATCAGGAAGCCTACTCCGTTGCATGCTTTGATCGTGCTTTGATGCTCATATCCTGCTTTGATCAGCTGCTCATCGGCTCGCGCTTCCTGCTGCAATAGCGCTGCAAGATCCCCAACTCATCATCAGAAACCTCCGACGTCCACCATGTTTTTCTGTTCCATCAGCACCTTACTCTTTCAGTCAGTCCTTCAATCTTTTTTGCAAATCACATTTCTTTACACAACAATCAGTAACCGAGTGGCCGTCACTGTCTGTAGTAATTTAGACCGAAATCAGACCTTTGACTCACTTCACATAAATGGACTTGCGTGGTGTTTATTCAAGCATCTGGATTAAACGTTAAATACAAAGTTTGCTCTGGAACCTCGGAGAGTCATTGGTCCACTGATTCTGGAGCGAGAGCAAAGGCTGTAAATTGCACCTGAGAGTTGCTGCACTGTGTGTGTGTGTGTGTGTGTGAGCAGTAGGGTATGATATGTGTGTCTGTGCTGCCGGGAACCTAAAGGGAACCGTATTGAGCTAATAAGCCATAGTGTGGTGATTTAAGAGAAGACTCTAGAGCCTCCCAGGCTAATTATCCAGGTCTCAGTGTGTCTGAACCTTTCCTTTGGCTTTCCATCAACCCCGCCTGCATCTTTCCTTCCATTACCCGCTCGTTGCTTAAGTTGCTTTTAGCATTTCGTATGCTGCCTCTGTGTTAGCAGAGTCCTTATATTAGTGCTTTGTTCGCTCACTATATTCCATGTACTTTGTCCTCCACCGATCTTTGTGATTTCTCTACCTGAGAGGTTTGTTTTGCTCATTGTGCCCAAAAGGAACTGTGGGAATTCCATTAGGTTTTGTTGCCCTGTGTATGTTTTAAAATGGCCCCTCTCTATAAAGGCTGAAGGACTGCAGATTTACTTTCTTTACATTACTTGCGGCTACATTTCGTATTTACAAAGTCTGATTTACAACATTGTTTTTTTTTATTAGCTTACTGCTTTGCTAAGAAATGCAAATGTGTCAATTTATAGGTTGGTTGTAAATAGGTTTGGTCACTTGTGATGCAAAATTTGGATATCCATCCCGACTTGGGGTTGAAAGTTTACAATTTCGGCCTTAAAGGGATAGTTCGGAATTTTGGACATGAGACCAAAGTTCATAGTGCAAGTCAATGGTACCAGCTAGCATGGCACTAGAAACACTCATACCGGCAGACTATCGATGTACATATCTGTGTTGATAGAATGTTTGCAATAAAACCAACCTTGCAATTTTAAGGATTTATGTCTCAGCAGCAGCAGCAGCAGGTCATACTTCCTGTTAGGCTATGGCAGCGGCGGACCGATTCCACTGCTGCTGAGAAAGTAGTCCCTCAAAAATTCATGCGATGCGAGGTTAGTTTTGTTTCAAATATTATTCCATCAACACAGATATGTACATCGATAGTCTGCCGTTACGATCGATTTGCCTCGGGTGCACTGTGGAGTCGGTATGAGTGTTTCTAATGCCAATGCAAGCTGGTACCATTGACTTGCGCTCGGCATAGCACCAGCGAACTCGGCAACTAGAAGAACTGAATGAAATTTCTTGAAAACGTCTCCATCACACCGACCGACCGAGTTGGAAAATAGGTCTTATGTCCAAAATTCTGAACTATCCCTTTAAAATCTGTCAGCCTGGAAGCACATCAGACTGTCTGAGATCCATTTTGAACGCCCTGGTGGCCAATCAGTAAAAAGACTGTGGTGTTATGTTGTTTTGTATTGAAAATAGAGGACACAAGCAAAGAAGAAATGCTCTTCGAAGCACCATCCTGCCATAATTTGGACTTAAAAAATGACAGTCTTGATTTTATATTCAAAAAACTCTAAAAACGGTACATTTGGTGTATTTGAAGGAGAATTAACGTGTTTTTCAACGACAACAGAACGTAGCAGGTAAAGAGCAGAGCAGGTGGGCCTGTTTCCGTTCCATCGGTTCTGATCCAAACTCAAAGATGCTTGGCTTTCAACAGCATCGCATCACACACATTCTTGTTTGTATTGTTTGAGTCTGCGTCTCAAAGGACAAAAATCGACGTTTCTCAATCTTCCGCTTGTCTCTCCTCATCCTTGCTTTCTGTGGCCTGTTCCCGTTCCGAAACCTTCGATCCGTCATCCTCCCGCCGTCTATGATTCTCTCCGCGTGTCTTCCATTAATTCACGTTTCCGCAATCCCAACAGCACCAGCGCTCTCATCTGTATTCGTCCACTCCCCACCGTCTCCATTACAGAACAGAGGGAGCCATCTATCTGATCTAATCTAATCTAATCTAAAATCTACATTTCTAGTTTGACCAATCACGTTTAACCCTTAGAACACGGAGCATTTCGGCTGCTTTGTTCCCCATTGCTATGCGACTTCTGCACAATTATTGCTGCTTTATATCACTACAAAAAAGATGTTTAAAGCCTGAATATGTGACCTACAAACAGAACCCCTTTGGAGGGTTCCACCAAGAACCCTTTCTTCGGGAAAGGGTTTTCAGAAGCAAATGGTTCCAGGTTGAACCTCGGACCTTCTAGAAGGACTCTTTTGGAACCCTTATTTCTAAGAGTGTAGATAGATAGATAGATAGATAGATAGATAGATAGATAGATAGATAGATAGATAGATAGATAGATAGATAGATAGATAGATAGATAGATAGATAGATAGATAGATAGATAGATAGATAGAAATGAAAGTGCTAAGTAGAACCAAATAAGGTTCTTCGGCTTGTCCTCATAGGAGAACCCTTGTTGGCACCAGGTAGAACCTTGGAGCGTTCCACCAAGAACCCTTTTAAAACCCTGTATTGATGAAAGGGGTTTTAAATGGTTCTTACTGGAACCATTAGTGTTACCAAGAACCCTGTCCAGGTAGAACCTCAGCCCTTGTAGAAGAACCCTTTTGGAACCCTTATTTCTAAGAGTGTAGGGCTAATATTTTAAATTGTGGTTGGTCAAATGTTCGGATTACACATGCAGTGGTTATGGTTAATGTTAGGGTTGATTGAATAGCTGCACAAACCTGTGTGTGTGTGTGTGTGTGTGTGTGTGTGTGTGTGTGTGTGTGTGTGTGTGTGTGTGTGTGTGTGTGTGTGTGTGTGTGTGTGTGTGTGTGTGTGTGTGTGTGTGTGTGTGTGTGTGTGTGTGTGAACAGGAAAAAGAGAGAGAGAGTATATGTGTATAATGAAGACAGGGAGCCTCATTAATGCTGGTCATTAACAGACCCTGAGGGCTGAGCCAGCATGAACACACCGCCCACCTAAATGAGACACCAATTGGAAACTCCTCTTTTTTTCCCCTACTCTAATCCCTCTCTTTCCCCTTCTGTCCATTTATCTCTGTCCGTCTCGCTGCCCTTTTCCCAGAAATGGGAAAAGCTGTTTTTTTTCCCCACTTCTTCTTCTTACTCCCTCTTCAAAATGGAATCACCGCAGGCAACGAGAAGAGGAGGGAAAGGAAACCGGCTCAGAGGAGGATGAGAGTATAGACAATTAAGTTTCAGTGAGGGAGAGGATAAAAGAATGCAAGAGGGATCAAGAGTGGACAAAAGATGAGAGAAAATGGAAAGAGAGAGGGGGGGAGTGGTGAGGCGACAGGGTGGGAAAGGAGATGTAAGAGAGCAGCTAAGTGGAGAGAAACATTCAGGATGAAAGATTTAGACACAGTGGGGAATGAGGCAATTAAAACAGAATGAAAGTGATGACAGAGGTGATGGGGTTGAGGCAGAAGATCAGATGTGGGGTTTTTTTTTTTCCCCTTTTGTTCAAATGCAAAAACCCATCAAAGTCTTAAGTTTCCTTAACTTAACGCAACTCAAACTCGTCTACGACGAGTTCCTTTTTTTTTTCGTATCGACGTACGAGACTCTGCTTTGTTGCTGAGAATCGCGAAGCCAATGCGCCAAGAGTTAAAGCGGACTGGACCGGAGAAAGACGGAATTCTCCGAGAGAAGAGAGCCAATGCGGAACATGCAAACTCCACACAGAAAGGCTTGAACTGAGGTCCGAAGAAGCTAAATTTGTGCTTTCCGCGAGGCTAACAATGCTAGCCACTGCATTTCCTGTCCCTTTAGCGGAAAGATTGCTATTCCAGCATGAGAACAACTGCCTGTACTGCAAAGCAAACTAAAAATGAACCTAAATAGCACATGTATCGTTGTAGTTTACAACGTTTATGAGATAGATTGCCTAAAATCATCTGTTGTATATAGTGCTGGGCACGTTAATGCACGCTAACAGCGGTTAACGGCATTAACGCATGATGCATTTCAATGAAGACTGACCGGAAAAAGACGCCCATGACGTCATGTTTACGCGACTCCCGATTGTTGAAATGAGTCTCTAAAGTAACGCTAAACTTTAAAAACAGAGGCGCGCATACGCAGTACAAAGGTACGCTATCAATTTGTGCTAATGGCGCGAAAGTAGCTAACACAGCTAACAGACCTAACTGTTAAATGGCGCCTGGACTCTGGTGCCGCGGCACGTAAACATGACTTCACACGCACGTCTTTTTATGGTCAGTCGTCATGAAAACGTGTCATGCGCTAACGTGCGTTAACGTCGACGCCCGTGACGTCATGTTTACGCGACTCCCGATTGTTAAAATGAGCCTCTAAAGTAACGCTAAACTTTAAAAACAGAGGCACACATACGCAGTACACAGGTACGCTAGTTATTTGTGCTAACATCGCTACAGTAGCTAATGCAGCTAACAGACCTAACTAGTAAACGGCGCCTGGACTCTGGTGCCACGGCACGTAAACATGACGTCACCCACGTCTTTTTATGGTCAGTCGTCATGGAAACGTGTCATGCGCTAACGTCGACGCCGTTAACGTGCTAAGCATTAGTTGTATATGACGCATGTGCAACTGTCCGTGTTTACAACGTCTGGGAGGAGCTTAGAACAAAGAGCAACCAATCCGAAAAGGATATTAAGATGAGATTTAAGCTAACTTTAGTTCATGTTCGAGATAATAAAATACATGAATTCATGGTTAGAAATTAAAAACAACCTCATATGTCACAATACGCCATTCCTCTTCATTGTCGTCGTCTTCATTTCAAGAGCTCAGGGTTGAATTCAGTGGTTTCTAGTGTCCGCTCTTTCACCGTGGCAGAGATTACAGAGGGAAAAACTAATCAAATAAAAACAGGTTCAATATAGTTTCCACCTATATGTGTGGGTTTTAATAATCCAGCCTCAGAAACACACTGTTCCCATCTTGTTGTTTCCATATATTAGCTTCTGCACCATGACCCAATTTTTTTTTTTTTTTTCGTGAAGTTTTGTTCTAAACTTCTTTGGGAGCAGGTTCAGCGAAGCGCCGAGGCATCGGCCTGGGGTCTTCAGAGGCAGCAAAACGGCAAAGAAAGAGAGGAGACGAGGGCCCGAGATGACGGGGCAGAGGAAAAGACTTCTGTCCCCACGAGGGCAGACGGAGAGAAAACAGAAGGAAGACGGTAGAGGAGCATCTTTAGGGAGTAGTGTAATCTGAAGGCAAGAGATCTGCCACAGGAAAAGGGCCAGCTGACGAAATCTGACAGAAAGAAGGAAGACGACGGGAGGAAAATGGAGGAGGACCATGAAGAGTTGGTGGTGGATCATTAAAAAAAGGCATCTTTGAGCATTTGTGTCTCTTCTACTCTGCTGTAGCGTTGTGAGTCTTCTCTTAGGAGAGTGTTTTCTTGTGAATTTCCTCGTTTTGTTTACCCACCCACCAACCCCTAAACTCACGAAAAATTGCGTCAGACTCCAAGACCTCTTTTTGATAGAACAAGGACACTAAACACTTGGGCAAAGGCAGAACGCCAGTACTTGGGGCCAATACCATTTCCTATCTTAACCCTCAATCTCAACCCTTAATCTTAACTGGCCATCGAAACCAAGTGTTGAGGGTCATTTTGTCGCTTAGAAATGGGACACCCCTTAAATGCAGATATGTCTTCAGACTGTAGGGGGCAGAATAACGAAAAGAAATCCACTGTCGAAGCTCGACCAGCTATAACTATTTCGGTAAAAAGTCTGGACTTCTTTGGTTGTGACTATTTAAATATACATATCATTACTTTATTAGGTGGTTTGGTTCATAAAATTATTCAACAATTGCTTTTACAAACACAGACGCTCAGGCTAACTCGCTTTCTTTAATTGTGGTCGAGTTCAGCTCCACTCAACTCTCTCAATTTGTCTCAGAATAGCGGGTTTTTTTTGTTTACGGACAGGTCCATACAGCAGCACCATGGCTAAAAACACCTAAGCAGCACCCACAGAAAGTTTCTACTGCTTTGCGATCATATTTTAAATGCACATCACAGCTGCTGCTGTTCCCTTCACCACGCAGCTCCAACTGGATGCAGTCTTGACAGGTAACACGGCGTAAAAAGACAGCTACGCAACGCGTAAACGGACGCCAACTTTGAGTCCGATACATTCACAACGCTGTCTGACACAACGGTGAATAAGACCATCACCTCTATTCTCCGATGACACGCAGGAAGGGATTATGTTTACGTCAAGACTGTCAGAAGCGAGAAGGAAGCAAAAAAAAAAAAGTCAGCATCGAGCATAAGACAAGACAAGATTTATACAGTTGGACTATGGCATGAACATGACAAGAAGCACCGACGTAACGTTTCAGAAGTGGATTCTACTGCGGAAGAAACCAAAACGTTTGAGGGTAATACATGATTCTCGCAATTGGGGAGCAAATCACAGAGGTTTTGGTAATGACTAAGAATCCTTCAGAGGGCGACATAAGCCCACACTTTAAATCAGTATTTTTGCTCTTATTGTTCAGTACAAACGTCCGTTTGGTTGTTGACGTGGCCACATTGTCTGAATTCATCGGCCGTACATTCGTATGAGTAGAAAAGGAGATTTGAAGCTAGTTTCTCCAAGTGTGGAAAAACTAGCAGTAGCATTCTACACTTTGCAAAAACCCCAGACCCAGAGGCGAACAAGTTACAGGCCAAAGAGTTAATTACCTTTCCTGCTGTTTTGTTGTGAGGTAAGTGACCTTGTTAAAGGACACTTCAAAGATCCCTTTATCTCTCTGCCAGCCGTGCAGCTCGCGGACCAGAAAGTCAGCTTTAAAGATCCTGTAAATCAAATTCAGCGTTTCTTTCTTTCTTCAAACAGAGTTAAAAGTGAAAACTCGACAGTAGTCGTAGGCACGTCGACAAATTATGGCTTTATGATGCTCAGGAGCCATAGTTAGCATAACGCCTCCACCACTACCTTTGTTTTGCTAGCTAGCTGAAAAGTCGCGCAAAGGTGTCCTACCTGGACGTAAGAACACACACTTTATTTCCCCGTTTCTTGCTTCTATCTCTGGCAACCGCCGTAAATCGTATGTCATACGATGTACAACACAATGAAACGTATATATATGGAAATTAAAAATGGTAAGTAAGGAAGTATATTAGAGATGGATCTGCTCTGCTCTGCAGAAGCCGAGTGGCTGCGAGCGTAATCTTGAAAGGTTTAATCAAGGCTCAGGGCTTAATTCATTTCCAGCTAATTTGATGACAGGTAATTACATTTCTGTGGGAACTGTGTCTCCAGGTCCATTAGCCGATGACTGACGACGTTAAATGTTTAGATGCTGCCGACTCGAGCGTCCTCCGCGTTATTAAGCCACGGGAGTCCGCGACCGCATGTTTATTCACGCGTTAGGCGGCGATGAGTCACGCGGTTTGTTTGCGTGACTCAAGCGAAAAACCCTGTTTCTTTTTGCACCAACTCCACTTTGATTTTGCTATAATCAAGCAGGAGCTGCTAGCACCAAGTGATAACCAGTAAATTGCATTTGGCACGTCGATATGAGTGAGGATCCGATCTGATGTTTTACAGCATTGGTTCTCAAAGATTCGGCCCGGGGGCCAATGTGCGGTCCGCAGAAACATTTCTGGCGGCCCCGCAATGAATTACAGTTGATAGTTTAAATCCGGGAGGCACTAAGCTTGTTAAATGTTTATTGGACATTACTGGATACAGACCAATAAGTGGAAACAGAAATACTGGGTGGTACCTGGTTTCTATATGGTGAATTTTAGTGTATTATTGGGTTATAAGCTGGTAATAAACAGGTAGCTACAGCCCCCAATTACTAGCTATTTACCCAGTAAATATATGGTAACAGAAATGTGTTACATGGTATTAACCTGTAATTAGAAGGTAAGAACAATGGCCAAAATACTGGGTAATTACCCAGTAAATTATATTAATGCTTAAATTACATTATATTAACGCTTATATTGCTTAACGCTAAACTGTGGAACTGCAATCTGGTCATTAAAATGATTACAAATGGGATTTCTTTCTGTTTTTTGTTGATTTCTCTCTTTGGCGGCCCTCAGTCCAATGTTGGGTTCCTAAATTGGTCCTTGAGAACCTAAACATGCATCCATTGGTTTTAAAGACCTTTGTTTTGTCTATTTCCGACCACCTGTTGGAAAGCACTAGATATCAGTAGTGAAAATTACATTAATGACTTAAATTCCTTCCCCCGATGTGTAGTCTCATTATTAAATAAGGAAATGACCTATGAAGATGGTACAGCAAACCATTAAAACAAGTAAAATGTTTGCCTTAAACCTAGTGTTTCTTCAGAATAGTAAATCTCCTGTTCCCTCTCCAGCCTCCGGAGCTTCAACCCTTTGCAAGAGGTGCTAATAAACCAAGCTTATGTAGCGCCTATGCTACGTTACCTCGGTTCATCAGTGCAGGCACTTTCCTTGTTAACAGTAAATAGGATACAATCCTCTTTTTTTTTTATCTCCTCTGTGGTGAATGAGTAACTTGCACTTAGTAAGTAGGAACCCTTCAGCAACAAAGACCGGGATACTTCATTTCCTGGAATTGCTCACCTAACCACCCTGTCTCTTATAAAAGGTAAATGGTCTGCGTTTATAAAGCGCTTTATCTCGTTTTTCGCCATTCTCTCACACTTTCGTACGGCACATCTTACCGATAATGTAAAGTGTTTTTGTAAGAAAACTTCCAGATTTTGTGAATTTTGTGAAACAACAACAGTACAGCCATTAAGAAAATATATATTTTGCAGACTGCAAATCGTGTTTTTACACGTTTTGAAATCGCGTTTGGCATGTGGCGCCATCTACCAATCATTGCAGTCAGTAGAGTCTGAGCTGCCGAGCAACGACGGGTTGCCATTTACGTCAGAAAAGGAAAACCTAAAAGACGTCGGTATTTGGAATTTGAATGTAGTAACCGTTTTTGGCCACATTCTTACATATGGCGCCTTTAAACAAGAACATCTTGTGGTGAGTTTGTGTATGCACTATATGTGTGCGTGCGTGTGTGTTGAGCAACAAGCTCTACAACGCGGTTCTGTCAGTCACAAACACCGCGTTCGCTTGTTCCGACTACAGTTGTCTGGAAAAGGTCAGCAGGTACTTTTTTTAGCCCGGCACACGCTGACACTAATCACGTCAGAGCGTTGTCGACATGAATCAGAGGCCGACGGACTCATCCGCTGACAAATGGGTTCCGGCTGTTTGGTTTCACGTGGCATAGATTATTTCTGACTTATCTGTGAGCTAAAAGGGAGCCGATGGTTAAGGGCGAGGGGGGGGGGGGGGTGGGGGAGGGAAATCAGGTCCCGACTGCAGCGTGGGAGCTACAGAAGAACACAAGAACACGGCGACTCTTTGATTCCGTCAGGAGAACACGTCGTTCCAACGTATTCCAAAAAAACGGAACGCAAGCAGCTCAATGTCAATCAAGGAAATCCTTCACTCATAACCGTGTGCATGGCAACCATTGACTTAGAGCATTGGTTCTCAAAGTGCGGCCCGGGGGCCAACGGCGGCCCGCAGAAACATTTCTGGCGGCCCGCAATGAATTACGGTTGATAGTTTTAATCCAGGAGCTACTAAGCTTGTTAAATGTTTATTGGACATTACTGGATACAAACCAATAAGAGTAAACTGTATAACTGTATTTACTATGTCATCAAATTTTGGATGACACAGTGACACAGTATAGTATGACTTTTTGTAAAATTTTGGCATTTAAATTTTTTCCCAAAAAAATTTCACATTTTGGACGACATAGTTTAGTATGTCATTTTTGTCAAATTTTGGACCAAATTTTTCTTTGAAAAAATTTGTCAAATTTGGGACGACATAGTATTGTACGTTTTTTTTCAAATTTTGAACCAAAAACTTTTTTCCCAAAAAATTGTCACATTTTGGACGACATAGTATAGTATGACGTTTTTGTCTATTTTTGGACCAAATTTTTTTTTGTTTGAAAAAAACACTTTTTTTGGAAAAAAAAATGTCAAATTGGGACGACATAGAATTGTACTACGTTTTTGTCAAATTTTGGACCAAAAACTTTTTTCCCCAAAAATGCTAACATTTTGAATGACATAGTATATTCTGACGTTTTTGTCAAATGTTGGACCAAAACATTTTTTCAAAAAAAATTTCACATTTTGGACAACGTAGTATAATATGTCAGTTTTGTCAAATTTTGGACACCATAGTTATTACAAATGGGATTTCTTTCAGTTTTTTTTCCTTTGGCGGCCCTCAGTCCAATGTTGGGTTCCTAAATTGGCCCTCAGGTATCAAAACTTTGAGAACCCCTGACTTAGAGAGTAACAGGTTGCTAATGTCAAAGCCTTTACAGCTAAACATCAACACTCGGTATAACTCATCAACAGATATTAAATGGTTGGCGCTCTGAGGTTATCAATTATTCATGAAACATCACTGGTTGATATTAACTTTCTTGGGTTATTTCTTCTCTCCAGGCTCCTGAACTAATATTCCACCAACAGCCGCCCCCCGGAGAACGTTCTGTTTCCATCTAGAATTAACACTATTACATTATACAGGGTAATTTAACATTTGTGTGTTGTGTTCCTTTTTATTACAATCGCGTAAGTTATGTTATTATTATATTATTTGTCAGGTGTTTGGTTAACAAGTTTTATGAGTTTTAAGCCTGGAATTGTACACATGAAACGTTTCATTTACAGCAAACACATTAAACTACACTATTTGTATGTACAGTGTTTGCATGTATACATAATATAGTGACTGGTAACCATGGTAACAATGAGCTCCACCAATCAGAGACATTGATATCTCAAACTAAGGGTTGTGGGAAATCTAGTCTTTACCCCGAACTTTTTAAAACAAAGTTTTTCTGCTTATTTTAAACATAAAAGGGCCAGAAAATGTCCTTCAACGAAGAGCTTTTTTTCATTTTCCCCGAATAACGTTCAATATCTGCCAGTTATTTGCGATATACTGCATGTTAAAATGCAGTTTTAACACTTTAAAATGAAGAAAAACACTGTAGTACAAAAAAGGCCAAAAAATGGCAAAAAAAAATAATTTTTCCAACTTTTTCCTGATCGCTGATCCGGCGGCCTCCTTATACAGCAGAGCGAAATTACAAATTCTGACTTCAAACTCAGAATTCTGACTTTATTCCCAGAATTCTGACTTTATTCCCAGAATTCTGACTTTATTCCCTGAATTCTGACTTTATTCTCAGAATTCCAACTTTATTCTCAGAATTCTGACTTTAAAACTCATAATTTTGACTTTAAAACTCATAATTTTGACTTTAAAACTCAGAATTCTGACTTTATTCTCAGAATTCTGAAATTTTGTGAACTTTTGTTGTTTAGCCCTGTAGTAAAACAGTTTTTTTTCTCCTTTACAACGGACGTGTGGAGCCTGTAGTTTGTCGCGTGTTGACCTTGGATGTTTATGTTATTACGCCTGATAATGAAAAAAATCGATTTGAAGAAAATGAACGTGAATTCAGCTGATCATTACAGAGGAACGTGTTGTTCATTTCAATCTCTCTCTCTCTCAGTCGTCGCCGCGTACGCGCTCACATCGCAGCAGCTGGGTTCGACAGAGCCCGATAAGTCAAACACAGCCCGACTGCGACAGCCTGCCGAGCCTCAGGGGGGCAGCAGCAGCAGACTGTTACTCAAAAACGCATGCAGACACATCCCCTAAATACTTTATTTACATTAGCAGCTTTGTCTTCCTGCTCCGCCACCTGTTTTCTCCATGTTTGCCCTCAGTTGCTCAACATAATATCGAGTTGTAAAACAAGTAATGTGCAGTTCTGGAGAAACGCGACGTTGCACGACGTTTTCCGGCGAAATGTCATTTCTTTTAAAAGGCCGACCATTGACCATCGTTTAAAGGGACACTGTGTAGTATTTATGGGTTTATATAACCCAAAATCCACTTTTTTATACATATTATGTGCTCCTGCATTGTCTAGTCGCTGTATAATAGTTTTTGTTTAATTTTCGTAGTGTTTCAAAAGGTCGTGTAAAATAACACGGTCGCGGGCCGCGGTTGCATAGCCACTGTTAGCAGCGAGACGCCATGTTTCTACCGGAGCCTGTAAGGACAAACGCGAGAGAACAAATCAAGCGTCGCTTTACTCGTAGCGGAAGTCCCGCCTCCACTCTCTCCGCTTCGTCTGCTACGGCCGCGGTAGCTCACGACACGGAGAAAGACGACGAGGATGACATTTTTACCGGCTGCGGATACCGTAGCGCTCAGGGAAGGGAGGGGGGGTGAGCAGAGGAGCAGTTCTTTGTTGTAAATTTCAGCCTCTCCTCTAGATGGCACTATAAACGACTTACTTCACCTTTAAATATGCAAACATGAGCAAATGTAAACGACTGAAGCTCTATTTTAGCGGTTCCAATGCCGCCGCTTGTTTGATGGATGCTCGTGACCCTGAGCGACTCTGGGGAACAAAAAAAAAAAAAAAAAAAAAAAAAAAAGGAGCAAGCGAAACGCTCGGGGCATTAAAAATGGCAAAAAAAAAACGGGAAATAAAGAACGGTAATGACAGATATAATGGAGCGGGGTTTGCCATTTTTCAATTTTAAGAATACTGTGGGGGGGAATCTGAGCAAGGGTGGGAGTTATGCTATAACCCGCCGCCATTACTAAATTTACGACCGCCTGTAGGAGTCTTTCCACAACTCAAAAACACCTCTTCTTCCCCCCGACTTTAGGAAATAATGGCACATGAATAAAAGAGAGGATGAGTTTTGCAAACGTTGTCGGGGGGATTTACTTTGAAATCTCCGAGCAGAGGCTCTGCGTGATGGGAAGTCATCACTTCAGATTCTGGGGGGAAAAAGTCACCTGAATAATAATGCGGTCGTTGTTATTACGGACAACAACAAGATGTTCAGATTAAGTGTCTATTATAATAATAATAATAATGATGTCTGATGTGATGATTGTGATGCATTGAGTTTCCTCTCTTGCTCGCTCCATCTTTCGTCTCTCCATTTTTTCTTATTTTAGTTTGACTTGGTGATCTCTACTAGTTCTGTTTTCTTGGTGTTTTGTTTTCATTCATACTGAAGAAGATTAGGGCCACACAGGAAAAAACTATAAAAAATATTTGACTTTGAAGTCAGAATTCTGAGAATAAAATTCTGAGTTTAAAGTCAGAATTTATATTTTATTTTCAGATTTCTGACTTTAAAACTCAGAACTTTCAATTTATTCCCAAAAATCTGAGTTTATTCTAAGAATTCTGACTTTAAAACTCGGAAATCTGACCTTAAAACTCAGAATTCTGACTTTATTCTAAGAATTCTGACTTTATTCTAAGAATTATGGCTTTATTCTCAGAATTCTGACTTTAAAACTTGGAATTCTGACTTTAAAACTCAGAATTCTGACTTTATTCTCAGAATTCTGACTTTAAAACTTGGAATTCTGACTTTAAAACTCGGAATTCTGACTTTATTCTTGGAAATCTGACTTTATTCTAAGAATTCAGACTTTATTCTAAGAATTATGACTTTAAAACTCAGAATTATGACTTTAAAAGTCAGAATTATGACTTTAAAACTCAGAATTTTGACTTTAAAACTCAGAATTCTGACGTTATTCTAAGAATTATGACTTTATTCTAAGAATTATGACTTTAAAACTCAGAATTATGACTTTAAAAGTCAGAATTATGACTTTAAAACTCAGAATTATGACTTTAAAACTCAGAATTATGACTTTATACTAAGAATTTTGACTTTAAAACTCAGAATTCTGAGTTTATTCTAAGAATTCTGAGTTTATTCTAAGAATTCTGAGTTTATTCTCTGAATTCTGACTTTATTCCCAGAATTCTGACTTTATCCTAAGAATTATGACTTTATTCTCAGAATTCTGACTGAACTCAGAATAAAGAGAACGCAGTCAGAACTCAATCCTCTTCCTCTTCCATAAAAAAAAACCAGACTAAATTCTTCTTCTTCGTCTTCTAACACGTTGCCACAGGTGTTTACGACGGCACACGCTTCGAGTTCCTACTCCCAGTGAGTGACTTAATATTCGCAATGGAAAAAAAATGGAAATGGAAAACACATACAGTATGAAAAAGAGCCGGCAGAGAGGAAACGAGAAGAAGCGAGAATAAATTGGTCGCCCTCTCGTATGAATCACGAGTTCTCTCTGAAATGCGATAAGAAGAGATTACAGCAAGGAGAAGGAGAAGGAGAAGGAGAACACTCGGGGGGTTGAATCATTATGTTGATGTGATTTAATACCTGGCTGGATGAATACATCAGTGTCCAGTCTGAGAGAGGAGAGAAGACGAAGCAGGTGAAGGAAGAGCGAGGAACTGAGGACGAGGAAACGGGAGAGAGAAATAATAATAATGTGACGGAAAAGCTAATTTCTATGTCCTTTTTTTAATCTGATGCTTCCTACGTGTTATTAGTTCTGGTATTTTGCTATAAGGATGCTGCACTAGCTCACTATTTCCCTCAATGTGTCCTTTGGTTCTTGACGCAAGTTCCGATTTGCTGGTTGAAGCTAAACAGGAAGTAAGAATATATCGAATACCCACCAGGGGGTAACGAATTAATGTAAGTCAATGGGAAAATGGATCTACAGTACCTAGCTCTGTTTCAATAGAAAACAATGTCCAAAATGTTGAATTATTCCCTATTTAGAGGAAAATCGATGATAAAAAAAAGACACGTATGAGTTGACTACGCTAATTGTAGCGGTGGGCACGTTAATGACGTTAATGCACGATGTGTTTCCGTGAGGACTGAGCGGAAAAAGACGCGCGCGACTCCCGATTGTTAAAATGAGTCTCTAAAGCAGTGGTTCTCAAAGTGCCGCTCGGGGGCCGACGGCGGCCCGCAGAAACATTTCTGGCGGCCCCGCAATGAATTACAGTTGATAGTTTTAATCCAGGAGCTACTAAGCTTGTTAACTGTTTATTGGACATTACTGGATACAGACCAATAAGTGTAAACAAAAATACTGGGTATTTACCAGGTTTCTATATGGTGAATTTTAGTGTATTATTGGGTTATAAGCTGGTAATAAGCAGGTAGCTACAGCCCTCGATTACTAGCTATTTACCCAGTAAATATATGGTAACAGAAATGTCTTACTTGGTATTAACCTGTAATTAGAAGGTAAGAACAATGGCCAAAATACTGGGTAATTACCCAGTAAATTATAAACTGTAGAACTGCAATCTGGTCATTAACATTATTACAAATGGGATTTCTTTCTGGTTTTTTTTCCTTTGGCGGCCCCTCAGTCCAATGTTGGGTTCCTAAATTGACCCTCAGGTATCAACACTTCTGAGAACCCCTGCTCTAAAGTAACGCTAAATGTACACCCCAATAAAACCCACAAAAAACCACAGAACGTCCTCACAGAATCCATCGTGTCTCTGTTTCCAGTTAAGTGTTTTGACACCGTTTAATTTGGAAAGAACCAGTTACTTTCTAGCCTTCGCCAATATTGGCGATTTATGGAAGTCAAGAACTTTGAGGTGCATGCAGAGCACTGTCTGTCAGGCCTGACATCATAACAAGACTAGCTCAAGTTGCTAAAGAGGCGATTACGGCGATATCCGCCATTGTTGAGTGTGCTCTGTCTGACAGAAAACGGTAGCAACGGGGAGGACGATCTTGTCCGAGAGCTTGGTTTTTTGTCCTTACCAGGGGCGTGGTCTCTACTTGATTGTTCGGCATGTTTAAAGTGACTTTAAACTGCTGGCCGAGAGTGCACGCTCAATATAGCTCAACAATTGCCGAGTGCAGTTGGTGGCACACTCTTGTTTTTGGTCAAAAGAGACGACAACGAAGAGACGGTCGTGCTAGGAGGTGCACTCAACGAACACAAGGACGTACAAATGGGGGTCAATTCCTGGCGAGAAATTGCAGCTGCTGGAATGGAAGGTCTGATTGAAAACCAGCTCAAAAACAACAACTACGTAGTGGGCTTTGCTTTCCAAGTCACCGTAGAGAATCGTTCTTTTCTTACGAAATGTCAGGAAATAGTATCTTAGAGAGTTTAGTGTATTTAAAGCACAAGAAAAAACATATCAAAGCTGAAGGAAATGTGTTTTATTGTGCAAACCTTTATGAAAAGTGACACAGGAAACAAAAGGTGAAGACACAGGTCGTCTTGCGATTTCTCAAATGTCATCGCACATCACAGATCTGGAACCAAAGCACAGCTATTTTTTTTTTTATCTTCAACAAAAGCCAAAAGGTTTGTCAGGCTAAGTTTAACACGAGGGTCGAATCCCTGACCACTACAGCGGGTCCGTGACCGTGGGGGCGTGGAGACCTGCACTGACCTCTGAGCGATAACAACACAAAGAACGAGCGATATCACCCGAAACACCTGAGACGCGAAAAAGAAACAGACAGACAGTGAGACGAGAGACAGTCTGGGACCCGACGAAAGGTCATCCGTGTGACAAAGTGATGTAAATGAAAACAGACAATATAAAGCGGGGACGGGGCTGATGGAGTCAGGAAATTGGAGGCTAAAGAAAATGGAAAAAAAAGATGACATGGAGGGAGGAAATCAGACGTGCGAGATAGAGGACAGTCTGTTGGACAGGAGCGGCACCGGTTCGGTCTGTTGGACAGGAGCGGCACCGGTCCGGTCCACCCGGGGGGGCAAGATCCGCGGCTTGTTTCACATGCTGTTAGCATTAAAGCGATTGTGGAGGGTGTTTGTGATGTAACGACACGGATGAGCACATATACAGTGAGCTAGATGTGGCAATGGTGCGGAAAAAAATGTGGAAAAAATGGTTTATGTGGTAGACGAACAGTTTAAAAAGTTGCAGTTAACTGGATTTAAAGCGCACATCTATTAAAGCTGCCAACATGGTGCTGATATGAAATGTCCAGAGATAATGGAAGAAGAAAGGCATACCGACCCATAAGCTCCGACCTATGAACCGTCAGTATCCGAATCAATACTGCCTGCACCTGCGCTATACCTTCAATAAAAGTACTAGTAACTGCAATACTATAAAATACAACAAAATAGATCAAAAGACGTATAATAATAATACCGAAAAAGTCGAAATAGCAACGCTGTGGAGCCATGCTAGCTGCCTTTTTTCCCTTTTTCGTCACTGCCAGTGGCACTGACTTTCAAAATAAAAGTCATTTTGGCTTTGTTTATTTTATAATGCAGGTGTCAAAATGTGTTTTATAATGAAAATCAAAAATATATATTTTGTTGCTCCCACCAACTGCCCGCCCACGTTTAGTTCATTTGTTATGTACAGCCCTGGAGCAGCAGACGGAGGGTGGGGCTGGAGAGAAGATATGGAAGCTGGGTATAAGTAAAAATGACCCCATGAGCCAGAAATCCCCTGTTTTCATGTTTTTATGAATGCGACATTGGCTCCATGACCAGAACATTTCCAACTTTTCCTTCTTTTTTTTTTTTTTTTTTACATTTTGTTTACAATGTAATTGAATTGCCTGCAGGCAGACTCCTGCTCATAATTCAGTCATGCTCCCATTCTTTCCTGATTTGTTTGCTTTGGCAATTTCACGTTTGTTTAATTTTGGCCGCGCGTTGCCATTTCGCTGCACTTGTTGAGGTGAGCTGTTGCTGCCGTGACTGAGCTATTAGAGACGCTGCTTTCTCCACAAACGAGCCCGACTTTAGTTCTCGCCGTTCATCCGTTTTGCACGGACACTGTGTTCTGTACAGCAGCCACTTGTCATCGGTATTGGAGGTAATGCATCACGGTTGGCGGGTTGACTTTTGAAACGATGTAGGTCTACAAAGACATGCATGATGTCATGTTTATGTAGGGTTAGGGTTAGGGTTAGGGTTAGGGTTAAAAGACACAGGTTAGGGTAAGGGTTAGGGTTAGGAAAAAAGGCGCGAATGACGTCATGTTTATGTACCGCAGCACCAGGCACCTTTTACCAGTTAGCTCCTTTAGCGGCGGTTAGCGCGCCTACAGTCGAACTGGAGCGTTCTGTTTATTCAACAAAAAGAGCAGCGCTAACAAATAACTAGCGTACCTGTGTTCTGCGTAAGTGTGCCTCTGTTTTTAACGTTTATCGTTACTTTAGAGACTAATTTTAACAATTGGGAGTCACGCAAACATGAAGTCAAGGACGCTAACGTGCCCAGCACTACAATTTCTAATTGTTATCATCTATTTTCCTCTAAATAGGGAATAATTAAACATTTTGGACATCGTTTTCTATTGAAAAAGAGCCAAAACAATGTGATTGAGACAGTTAAATAACAAGTAGATCCATTTTCCCATTGACTTACATTCATTTTTCCCCCCCCCTGGTGGGTATTCGATATATTCTTACTTCCTGTTTAGCTTCAACCAGCGAATCGGACGACCATAGCTTTACCTGGGACTGAGGATGATAAAGCGATAGAAGATGAATGAATGAATGAATGAATGAATGTTGTGCCTGGGTAACAAGCCCGCCCAAGGAGGAGGACAACAGCTAACATTTCACTGGGCTAAAACTGTCACCGTGAGGGAGATTTACGAGCTTGTGGGAAGGAGACGCTACATCGTTCCGCTGTGGACTTTCCTGCTTTCTATTCGATTGTGAATAAAATGAAGGAAACGGCAAATATAATAAGAATAATAATATAATAAGATGACATTGTTTCTGTTCACAAAGACCAAACAGAGGCAGAAATAACAACAACATCAACGATTGACCGCGTTTCGTCCCGTGTGCTGTCCTGATAACCAGAGTTCATATGAAGTTGATTTATTGATTAGTTGATTAATAGCACAGGTTATGAGGCTGGATTTAATGTCCACGCTAATGCATTATTGCATAGGCAACACAAATGCATCATTCACACGGGTCATTCAATGTCACTTTTAATCTGCAAAAAGGACGGCCATGAAAGTTTTAAGGAAAGGAACGTTTTTCCTTCTTCAAATAACCACACAGTATTTAAAACGAAACTGTAAAAATCTCCTCGCAAACTGTTGCGTTCGAGTGCGGATGGGTTATTTTGGACCAATTATGAATAATTGAAAGAGTGCTTTGATTTGCACTTTCTGATTGAAGTTCTGATGGGGCTTCTTTCTTTTTTTTTTCTTCACCGGTTATGAAATAAATGTTATATTTTGAAATCCTTGATCCTGTGTTTGTGTTTGTTGATCAAATTATGTGATAGAAGATTTTCAGAATTTAAAGTGGGCCCCAACAAAAAAAAAAAAACTGTATTGAAAGTTGAATATGTATTTTAAGATGTTTTAAATAACCGAACATTTGGAAACAACTAGGTAAATTGCAACAGGAAAGCCTCTTTCACACAAAGATCCCGTTAAATCATCATTCATAAAATCTCGGAATATGCTGCACTTGCTTTTTTTTTGCAATAACAAACCCGATGAGTCAGCATATTGCTGCAAAGCACATTCAGCTCCGTTACCATACCCCCGGCTACGTGTTCATACAGGATGGCAAAAATCTGTCTCAACCCTGCGTTTTTCTCCCCCTATCGTTTCTTCCAGGACCTCAACAGAGCAAACCCTTTAATAATAGATGAGCTCCTAAGTCTCTCTGGGCAGCAGTGGCAGATTCCTACAGGATTCAATCATGGCCGCGCTAATGAGATTAGCATGGGCTAATGTGCACGGCTCTCCCCTCCCTCCCAGCAGGCTCTGCACCGACAGCAGGGCACCCGGGAAGTGTGGGTCGATTGCGGGGTCGCTGAACGAGGAAAGCCCCTCCGAGCTCCACCTGGGCTCCGCCGCAAGGTGCCGGAAAGAAGCGAGCGAGCAAAGCCGGGTCTCCTGATGGAGTTTGGCCCACGTGACAAGTGGGAAGGAAGGATTGCATGGAGAGTGTCTGGCATCCCAGCATCTCCCTCCTGTGTTTGTTAAGCCATCGGAGAAGATGGCACTTAAGACTGTGTGCCAGCATGAGGAGGAAGAAGGGGGGGGGAAACATTTGGACGGATCACGGTATGGAGGCATCATCGTCGTAGTCTCCTGAGGGCTTTTATTGTTCAACCTGCCTAAAATGAAAGTGTTTCTGCAGACACTGCCTTTTGAAACAAGGATCGTATATTAAAAAATGATAGACATTGCCTTCCAGCTGCAAAACAATATCCTGCTTTGAAGCCGGTTTTGTGATTTACAGATCGACCGCTAGCACAACAGCTGTCACGGTCGCGATGATGTCGCAAAGTTAGGAATATTCGACAAGAATATCCCGAAGAAAAGTTCATGCTACAGTGATATTCTACCATGCAATCGGGACATTTAATTGGAAGGATGCAATGGTAATGTCTTTATCTCGGCGATACCACAACGAAACATCTCAATGTCTCAATTACTTGATCAATTTTAAAGCGTTTGTCTTGGTCTCATGACTGTAAGCAGAACTTTAAGTGGTTCATTAACAATTAAACCCCTAATTGTTGCCAATTGTCCAATTTGAACAATTGGACGAATGCATTCAAAAGTTTAGAGAAGTTTAACTTAAGTTAACTTGCAATTTAGGTGCAATTTAGGTGCATTTTGAAATTGAATCCGAAAGCCAAATATCTAACTTTTCCCGGGATTTATCGTCCATTTTCATTTGAATGGGAACATAATCGACAAAAATCACATATCTCAATACAAAGTTGGCACTGCACATACCGGTGTCCTGAGGAAGTCACCTGGCTATAGTTTGAAGCCCGTCAAGAAAACCGTTGGACCGTTATGCTTATAAACGTTCCTTTCACTCTTAAACCCTTCATGGTCAGGGTTAGGGTTGGGGTTGGGGTTGGGGTTAGTCTTTAGCTTCATGTGATGCAGAGAGCTAAAGACCTAAACCATGTCGTCACTTCAGGTAATACAGTTGAAAGAAAGCACTGTAAAACCCAACAAGGCCGTTCAGTCTCACACTCACAGCCCTAAAATCAGCCATCATCTCCTTGAAGGACGCTATCGGAGCCTGAGTTTATACAATTCAAGACGTTTCGCACTTTAATAATAATATTTGCATACGATATCAAATCAAATCAATGTCCAAGATAAAAAAAGAATTACGCATTCATGCCAATACTGCACACCCTTGTATGATTTGTTACGTGCGGTTGAAGGTGAAAACGGAGTAAACTAACCTCTGTCCGTGGGGAGGCTTAACCATTTAATGGAGTCACGTCAGGTTCACGCTGACACACTGACGAGCTAACAACACGGAGCCGCGCATGACATGACTCCAACTAACTGACAGGGGGACTGGCTGATTTTTTTCTCCAAATAAAATGACGTACGTGGCGTCGCAATGAATTGATGGACTCCGCCAGATGTCTCCTCCGCGTTAATGACACAATAAATCTGGGAACCTCATCAGCATAATGGCCCGAGATTATAAGAATACATGTTGTTATATTATTCATGCGGTCCATTAAAAAACACAGAAGGGCATCGCGTCTTACATTTAAACGACTCTCGTTGGCGAGATGAGGATTCCCTTCGCGTGCAAGGGTTTTGCCGACTGACCTTAGTAAAGGCAACCAAGCGTTTTTTTAGAAAATGTGTTTACATGTAACTGAAAATGACTGATTGAATAACGTAGGTCATCTGCATATATAAGCACTTTTTTTTGGTTCTTCATTTACGGATTCTGTACCCTAGTGGGCATTGTTTTGCGGAGAGTTGGTTGATCATCAGTTGAGACTATCGAGGATGGAGGTTTCTGTAGTTGGACAACTTAGATCTGAAGAAAACTGAGACAACGCCAAACATGAACAAGGAGACGTTAGCGGTTGGGCGTCCTCTGTCCTAGAGTTACGGTACATATATAAAGGTGAGGGGAGAGACGTCAGGTCAAGATATCTGCTGATACCTAGAGTCGGCCTTGGGGAGGACTGCTGAGTTATCGGTCCTCTGCCCTAGTTAGGGTTAGGTTCAACAAAGATATAATGAGGAACACTATGTAGGCAAATTATGGGTGCCAGGTTTTTTTTTCTCTTGCAGTCATCACATAGAGGGAAAAACTCCCAAAACTTGTGGACTATCAATGTGCCTGAACTCCATATGGATGGTGTTGTGGTCAGCACTCTTGGATCTTTGCAGCAAGAAGAACCTGGTTCACGAGAAGGTCGGAAAACAAGGACCTTTCCACATGGAGTTGTGCATGTTCTCCCCGTGTATGCATGGGTTTTCTAACAAGTTCTCCAGGTTCCTCGATCCAAAAAACATGTAGATTTGGGGATTAGGCAAAAATGACCACTCTAAATTGACTGTATCGGTGTGAGTGGGAATGATCGTTTGACTATGTCAGCTGGGATTGTGCTACCCCCTCAACCCTCAAGCAGTAAAAGATGGAGGGATGAATGGATGCTTCCAAGTAACGTCCTGGTATAGGCTCCTCTGCTGATTTTGTTACAGCCATGACCTTAAATTAATAATTTCTTGAATAGTAACACCATGCTGTTGCCAAAGCTTGATTAACCTTTCCTAAATATTACATATATTGGTTTCATACATGCTTGCTTTTCCTCTTAGGAAAATGAAGGAACCCCTGATTCTTCAGTGTGCATGGTCAGCCAATATCGTAGCATTAGTCACTAAAGTAGCTCTGAAAGTTAATTTCCAACTCTGAGAATTATAAACTAGCGTCACCAGAACGACGTGGCACAGGGAACTACGAGTAATAACGAGTGGTCGGACAAGTATTGCTGACGGAACACAAAGCTTAACAGTCATTATGCAGGTGCTTACTGTGTAAGCCTCGAGATCATCGTGCTTTGTGGGGGGGGGGGGGGGGGGGGGGGGGGGTATACGAGGCAAGGAAATGAGCGTCGTGAGATTAACAAAGACAGCTTAAATCAGGAAAGTGGCGTGGAGGGACGTATATAATTCTGAATAGAGCCGAGAGCCAGACGAGCTTATAGAAGAGGTTCGTCTGATCCGGTTTAGTCGCTTATTACACTTGTGCTGCTCGCGTCTTTATGGAAGAACACTTTTCAGAACTTTTTACTTGGAGTGTGAGGACTTGAATCCTGATTTTTCACAGATTCCAAGACCTGAAGCAGGGGTTCTTCTACACTCTTGGAAATAAAAGTGCTAAGTAGAACCACATAAGGTTTTTCGGCTTGTCCTCATAGGAGAACCCTTTTTGGCTCCAGGCAGAACCTGGAAGCCTTTTGGAGGGTTCCACCAAGAACCCTTTCAAAACCCTTTATTCAGGAAAGAGTTTTAAAGGGTTCTCTGGATCAAAATGGTTCTTACTGGAACCATTAGTGTTCCCAAGAACCCTTGAAAAACCCTTTCTTTGGGAAAGGGAGAGTCTCTCCTCTACACTCTTAGAAATAAGGGTTCTAAAAAGGGTCCTTCTACAAGGGCTGAGGTTCTACCTGGAACCGTTTGCTTCTGAAAATCCCTTTCCTCTGGAAAGGGATTTTCAAGAGTTCTTGGTAACACTAATGGTTCCAGTAAGAATCCAGAGAACCCTTTAAAACCCCTTTCCTGAATAAAGGGTTTGGAACCCTCCAAAAGGGTTCCAGGTGGCACCTTTATAAAAAGGTTCTAGCTGGAGCCAAAAAGGGTTCTCCTTTGAGGACAAGCTGAAGAACCTTATATGGTTCTACACTCTCAAAATGGTTCTTACTGGATCCATTAGTGTTACCAAGAACCCTTGAAAAACCCTTTCTTCGGGAAAGGGTTTTTTTTTTTTTAGAAGCAAATGGTTCCAGGTAGAACCTCAGCCCTTGTAGGAGAACCCTTTTGGAACATGTATGATGAAATTTAACATTTTCATAGCCTACTGCAAACGTTCTCAACAAAATTCTGACAGAAACAATGACAAATCTGTCAGTTATTTGGACTACAGGTGTTATAGAGTACTACAGCATTGTGGAATGTGTAAAATATCACATATTTACATAAAATATTTGAATCTTAGCGACATCTGAAACCCGTCATAAAAACATGAATATTTTAGGAATCTTTCAAACAACTTGTAAAACAGTCCATTTGAAAATTCATGGTTAACACTACTAATTATATTTTAACATTCGAGCTTCCACATACTGGTGTATTAACCATTACAAAAACAATGCAGTTGATTTAGGGCAGCAGTGGCTTTGGGTGGTGGTTCTAATTAATTTGTTAAGCACTGTAAGTGCGGAAATTCTCTCCAATAAAACCAGCTTGTAATTGTGCCGAGGACAATAAAAGGAGAAGATCATTTTTTATGAACAAAATAAAACAACAGCCATTAAAAATAAACACAACCCAGTTTCCCTCTTCCTCCTGCTGCTGCTGCTGCTGTAGGAGGTAAGTGGGACAAAAGCCTGTCATTTTAACCCAGTAACTTCCTCCGAAAGCAGACGCTTACAGCTGCAGACGTGTCAGCGTGAAGTCTTAAAGTGGGGACGGAATCGGGAAAAAAAGGGGGACGGCGAGGAAGTGAAAATAACCACCATATGTAGGCCAGCGCTGACGAACATGATGAAACAAAAACTTGATGTTTTCGAGTCTTGTTTTTTTCCCTAAAAAATTCTCAAAACGGGGATCAGCACCTGCTGCCATGGCAACAGGAATTCTGCTTTGGCCCCGAATTGTTCATAGATACCATTTTTTTTAAAAAAAAGAAGAAGAAGAAGAAGAAGAAAACCTTCATATGCCGCTGCTTTTCAGCCGAAAATGCCACTGGGCATTGTCAAGGAAAGAGAGCTGCGGCCGGCCGCCCTGTCAGAGTGGACTTATTAGAAACTCAACGCCTCTGTAGAATCGAATTGAATTGAACAGGAGGTGGAATGACGGCTGATTTACCCCCAGAACGTACGACGAGTGAAGTGGCTCACTCACCTTTAACTCCGTGGAGAGGTTGAACTCCAAAGACGAAGAAGAAGAAGAAGAAGAAGTCCTGCCCGGACAAGGACACTGGTGTCGGCTTAGAGAGCTTCCCCCAAGCCTCCTCCTCCTCCACCCGTCCCGCGCGAGTGCCGTCGATTTCTTCGCACGTGGCAAACCAAAAACGTTTCGCGTTGAAATTGGCGTCGTGAGATCCAGATGGAACGCGCCAGGGAAGGGATTGAAGGTTGTTGTTGACCCAGCAAACTCAGAAGTAGAACTGGAAAAGAGGAAGAAAAGACGGTGGTGTTATTCACAAGACTTTGAATTACACTTGGGTCATGCAGCGAGATGGAGATAAAGAATCAATGCAAAAATAAACCAGACAACCTTGATTAGGCGCCGCATTTTTCCCGATTAAGGAAAATCCAGTTTGGTCAGATACTTCCTCATATTTATGAGCAAATTCAACACCTGATTGATTATGTTTGCGGCGCCGCGTGTGTGACTGACAAACCGAGGAAAGACGAGATTTCAGATAAGCTCACAGCCTCCTTTAAGAGGGAGCAGACTCACAGACTGACGAAAACCTAACAAAGATGCAATGACTCGTTGAATAGGAGGTGAAATGACAATAGAGTCATCATTTTCCACAAAATATGGAGGTTAAACATTGAAAGAGACAAAAGAGAAGGCAAGTGGATGAAATTCTGAAGTGTCAGAAAGTGACAGTCATGAGCCGATACATCTTTTGATTATCATTTATTTTTATTTAAAGGCGCCGTATGTAGGAATGTGGCCAAAAACGGTTACTACGCTCAAATTCAAAATACCGAGGTATTTTAGGTTTCGTTTTCTGACGCAACTGGCAACCCCCTGGTTGCTCGGCAGCTGAGACTCTACTGACTGCAATGATTGGGAGACCGCGGTAGGTGGCGCCACATGCCAAAATATGATTTCAAAACATAAACATGATTTGCAGTCTGCAAAAAAAACTGAACTCACCAACATCAACAGTACAGACAAAATATTTGCATTAAAAAAAAATGTTTTGCAGACTGCAAATCATGTTTATGTTTTGAAATGTTTTCGGCATGTGGCGCCACCTACCGCCGTCTACCAATCGTTGCAGTCAGTAGAGTCTCAACTGCCCGAGCAACCACGGGTTGCCAGTTACATCAGAAAACGAAACCTAGATCTAGACCTCAGTATTTTTAAATTTGAATGAAGTAACCGTTTTTGGCCACATTCTAACATATGCCGCCTTTAAGTCGACTGTGCTTTTCAAACAAAATTTGGATGGGGATTAGATTGGAAATCAAACTTATTCAATCAAAGTTATTCTTATTATTACGTTTTCTAACTGAAACCATTTGATCAATTTTCAGTGACTGTCGTCTGTTCTGCTGCTGCAGAGATTTTAGATATTTGGGGGGACGTTGGCATTAAGTAGTCGCAAAAGGGCATAAATGTCTGTCCCTACTGGCACTAAAAATAATTAACTAGAGCGAGCTGCACCCAGTGTGGAATAATTTCCACCATCCCACGTCGTCTAAACACGCCCCGCGGACAAACATGCATCTGCTTGGCAAGGAAGGGCAAACCCTGAAAATGTCAGGGTACGAGACGGTGCCAGCTCATGTGGTATCAAAGAGGTGGAGACGCAGCAGCTCGTTTCCTTCCCTTTACACCTTTCTTCTCCCTCCGTCTGCGTGAAAATCCCCCCGACTTTAAGTAAAGGTTAGATGCGAGAGGGTCGTCGGCGGAGGCGGCGTTTGTGTGTGCGCGAGAGACGAGAGGGCTAAGAGGCGTGATCGGCTCGACAGATGGAGGGAGTAATAAAATTAAATGTCAGAAAACAGGAGGTTACTGTGCGTAACCTCGCGAAAGACGCTGGGGTCTGGAGCTCGTGTGGAGGTGGCAGCGAGAGCACAGAGTGGGTGGAAGGAGCAGCGCGAGGAGGGGAAAGATTTAAAAAAAAAAAAAAAAAAAAGTTTTTTAGTTTGAAAGGACGGAAAAAATGGACAACAAAGGCCGAGGCTTCAGCGAGAGTCTAACAAAGAGGACAAATCGAGACTAATAATGAGCAGGAATCAGATCACAGTCACGTCCCTGCTTCGTGTTACCGCCCCCTCTCTGTGCGCTACCATATCAACAACAACAACAACAACAACGACGTTAGCCACACATGACGTAGCATTATTGTCTAGACTACGTTTTGCTTTTTGAAACAGGGGAATTATTCGTCTTTGACAAGCGGAAAACAGCTGAAAGCAGACAATCCGTCCTCGTGTGTATTTACGCTGTCCGCCTGCAAAAAAAAACGGGAGTAAAGGGAGCCTTAAAGGTGCCATATGTAAGAATGTGGCCAAAATATGTTACTACATTCAAATTCAAAAAATACAGAGGTCTTTTAGGTTTCCTGAAAGGGTTTTTCAGGGGGTTCTTGGTAACACTAATGGTTCCAGTAAGAACCATTTTGATCCAGAGAACCCTTTAAAACCCCTTTCCTCAATAAAGGGTTTTAAAAGGGTTCTTGGTGGAACCCTTCAAAAGGGTTCAAGCAAAAAAAGGGTTCTCACCATTAATGTTGCCAAGAACCCTTGGAAAAACCCATTCTTCAGGAAAGGGTTTTTCAAAGGGTTCTTGGTGGAACCCTCCAAAAGGATTCCAGGTCGAACCATTATAAAAGGGTTCTCTATGAGGACAAACCGATATGGTTCTACACTCTCAAAATGGTGTCACCAAGAACCCTTGAAAAACCATTTCTTGGGCAAAGGGTTTTTCAGAAGCAAATGGTTCCAGGTAGAACCTCAGCCCTTGTAGAAAGGACCCTTTTGGAACCCTTATTTCTAAGAGTGTAACGCTCCAAGTAGCGTTAGCTAATAGTAGCGATGGTGAATTCAAAGAGGGCTGAGGCTGCTGCGTGTGCACCAACTGACACGTTTTATCCAATAAAAAGTTCTGGTGAGCATTTACGATCGGTCCTGTTTATTGTGTTATATGCTAAACTAGCTCCGTTTATGTGCAATATATGAAAATAGTGAATAATATAAATAGAAATGGTGAAAATGTATTTTCCCTACGTGATACGTTTTACGTCTGTTTGTTCTTGTATGTGTATCTTTATGGGGGAAAACTTCTATACCTAAGAAAGTGAGGACATTTTTGGCTGCTCGTTACATTCCGACACCCCCAAAAATGGCTTTTTCAGGGTTAAGACCTGGTTTTAGGGTTAGGGTTAGAATTAGGTTTAGGTTGGGGTTCGGGTAAAGGTTAGCTGTGATGGTTTAAGGTTATGGTAAGGGGTTTGGGAATGTATTGTGTCTATGAATGTCCTCAATATGAACCAGCAGATAATTAAGCTGAATTTTACATGATTTAAAACCACCATTTTTAGCAACATAGCAACTTTTTTTTTTTGGGTGACAAAGTCAGAAGTGATAAATTTTTTTTAATCACTTTAAAGGGACTTTAACAGCACACATATTAACACCATTAAACATGTGATTTCTTTTATGCAATTGTTTCAATTAAAGTCTTGTGCAGACACAAACACATAATGACACATCTGCACGATCAGGCTTGTTAAAAGTGCTTCAGCTGTTGATTAAAAGAGCATCTGAGGGTCATTAATATGCGTATATATACTGTGTAAGGTACACCATCAGCCAACTTATAACAGGCTGTGATGTTTAGCCCAGGCCTTGTGTGGATTCAGGCCACAACAAAGGGGTGAAAATGACGTTTTGATCGTCTGCGGTGCCCACCGGTCGACTCGAGGCCACAATCCATCAAGAGATAGAAGAGGGCACGGACGTGATGAGGTATAGAGGGAAGGGACCAGAGGGCGGACAGAGAATGACAAGGGTGGGAAAGGAAAATGGAGTCCGTTGATCAATGAGGGGGAGCGGAAAAAAAATGCAGACGTAAGAAGGAGCCGTTAAACCTGACTAAACAAGACTGGATGCAAATTGAATCGTTTACCAAGAAGAGACGAGGCATTGAGTCCACACGAGTGCAAAAATAAAAAAAATAAAAAATGGGTCCTTTTGCAACAGCTGCAGTCGCAGAGAGAAAAAAAAAAAGTATTGAAGTTGCTAACAATTAAAATTCACGGTTGTATTTCAGCAAACGTTCGCTGCAGCTCGATTTCCCCCTCAACTGTCAGCCAATCGCTTCAAAGCACACGGCGTCTCTGCGTTTAACGCCGTTCTAATTGGCTGTTAAGTGGCACAGCGTGGTCACCGCCTATACTTCTTGAAAACGGATAATTAACTGGAACATAACGGAGGCTTTATGGGTTTTTTTTTCTTCTTCTTCCTCCTCCTCATGAGGTGACACTTAGACACTTAACCCAAAGAGGGAGGGGAAAATCCCTTTGGATCCAATTACACAAAATTTGACGTGATCTTAGTTGATATGGAGGAAAAAAAGGTTTTTTTCCATGTGTTAAATATGAGCACAAGGGGAATTCATGGGGATTTGAGACGGTATGATTAATAAAAAAGAAAAACACTTGTGAAAATAGGATGACATTTAGCTCCGTTTTCTGTCAATTATATAGTTTTATATGTTAAATTTAGCGTTGGGCACGCTAACGACGCTAACGCACATGGTGCGTTTCCAATGACGACTGACCGGAAAAAGATGTCATGTTTACGTGCCTTGGCAACAGAGTCCAGGCACCAGTTAGCTTCGTTAGCTCCTTTAGCGCCATTAGCCCGCCGACAGTCAAGTTTAGCGTTACTTTAGAGACTTGTTTTAACAATCGGGAGTCGCGTAAACATGACGTCACAAGCGTCTTTTACCGATCAGTTGTCATGGAAACCACCGTTAACGCGTTAACATGCCCAGAAGAGGTTAAATTAAATTATTATTATGACTGTTAATAGCTAGGTGTCACTACCTAAATCTAATCTGAATCATTTACATACAAACCATGACAGATTTATAATTTTGGCCGAAAAAAAAAGATGTAAATTAGGCATAATATGCACTTATACAAGGATAACGACATGGATATGAATCAAATCTACCGGAATTTGTCAACCCAAACACAGACTTACAGGAGGATCTTCCTCTTGGTGAGCACACTAATGGGGATTAAAGGACAATTTAGCTCAGCAATGCTAAATCTCTCATGCAGGAACAAGAAGAGGGTAAAGTCCATTTGCACACTAGACACGTTTTACCGTCTATTTGCACGTTATTAACAGTTCTTATCCGTCAAGTTTTCACATCGGTGATTTCTGTTTAGCGATATCGCAGGTTTTATTTTTGAGGTGTTTTAACCACTTCTTCCCTGACCCTCTTTTTGGAGTCCCTGCTCGAAAATAACATGCCCAGACTAAATAGAGTAAACCTCTGCAGTTGCAAGCTCTATGTGGATTATCTTGATATCAAACTACAGATAACACTTGTGAGATTCCACCAGAGGTGTAAGTTTCACTGTAGATGCCACTGTGTTAGAGTTAATGTACATGGAACACAGCATAACTGAAGGATTTTTTTCTCTCGCCTAAAAAATATATTGCATTTTAAAGCAAATATCACCTTTAAAATATGCAGTAGGAGCTTAAAAACACATGGAGGTCATGTAACAACGTGCGGACATGAGCTGTGCAAAGTCTGATGCTGCTGAAATGAAGCAGAGTGAAATTACAGAGGTTTTAGTAAAGAGATGTCTGGGCGTTCTCACTTTTGGCACAGCTTGGCACCATCTGTGCCATTTGAGATTTCTTAGGTACCAAATTATTAAAAACCGTGAAGAAGAGGTTAAGGTTTCCGCTTCCTTTCGACACCGACGAATCAGAACGTGACGCTGACAAAAAAAAACACTCTTCGGAGTTGTAGGACGGACTTCCTGAACTATATCCCCGAAGCTGCCGTGTCACTGTTGATGTGCAGAGGCCTTAATGGAGTATATAGGGAGATTCGCCCGAGCCAAAACAGCTGGCAGGGCCCCCGAGATTTGGCATTCGAGCGAAGGAGGAGGCAGACGGACTGTGAAAGACGAGGCAGAAGATGACAAACACACACACGGGGTTCAAATGTGGACGTGTAGCAGGGAAAGAGAACGGCGGCGTTAACGGATGACAAGCGATTGCTTCGAGAGCGAGGCTTTAAAAAGGTGAGGACGGATCAAACGCGGATCCAACAAGGAAATGTTGGTTCTGCATGTGAAATGAGGCTGCGTGAGCGACTGCATGTTCCCCCATTAGTCTGTTGTCCTTGGCAACCATATATTCTTCTTTTTTTTCCATTTTTATTCTCACCTCCGTTACATCTCTTTGATATCGCTATGGCTTTCCCTCTTCATCCGCACAGTCCCTGACTGTCTCTTATCTGGAGCTGCTTCTCTCTCTCTCTCTCTGCCGTCTCACAGTTTCCTTTCCTAATCGCCGTGTCTTCTCCTTCTTCTTTTCTTTTTTTTTTTTTCCTCTCTACCGCCCCGACATCCTCTCCTCCTCATCGTTCCGTCTGGATGACAGTCAAACAGCAGAGGACTATTGTTTCAGACACTAGACCCAGTGTAATGTATGCACAGGGAGATGGAGAACTTGTGCAGAGAATATTAAGAGTGCAGAGCTCGGTCCAAAAATCCAAACACTTTAATCCACCGGGTATAAGCAAAGTCATACAAAGCAAGGAAGTGGAAAAGCAGACGACTGAAAATGCTGCTCGACTATGGCACACAAATAATAATACTGTTTCATAGCTGCTACAGCCTTGGTTTAAGCAAATATTCAGTTGAATCTTAAGTAGGTCCCCATTGGTAGGCCCCCATGAGGTACCCATTGGTCTAGTAGGGGCCTATATTACCCCCTGGTCGGTTCAGAATGCTGATAAAGCCAATTTCAAAGGAACTTCCTCAAAGATAGGAAATCATGCTTATGTTTTGAAATCATGTTTTGGCATGTGGCGCCACCTACCGCCGTCTACCGATCATTGCAGTCAGTAGAGTCTCAGCTGCCGAGCAACCATGGGTTGCCAGTTACGTCAGAAAACGAAACCTAAAAGACCTTGGTATTTTTAATTTGAACGTAGTAACCGTTTTCGGCCACATTCTTACATACACAATTGGCCCCATTGGTCTAGTAGGGGCCTATTTTACCTCCCGGTTGGTTCAGAATGCTGATAAAGCCCATTTCAAAGGATCTTCCTAGAAGATAGGAGATATTTTAGAATATTAATACCTTTTCTTTGAGGTTCTTTGTGATTTCCATGTTTGATTTGGCAGAGGTTTTACACCAGATTGTCCTTTCAACCCCGACCATTTGTCCTGGAACTAAAGGAGTACACTGGACAATGGAGAGGGTCCAATTAACCCAAACCAATGGGGAGCTTGGGGAGGATAGGGTACCTTGCGCTGAGGTACCCGAACCCTTGACCTGTTGAGATTCAAAATGGCTAGCCTCCAATTACAGTCACTAGGCTATATTAAATATAAATTATTAGCCTTCTGAACCTAGGTCATAGATCTGTAGTGGCATGTACATAAAATTAAATGGGTTTTTAATAATTTGGCACCTAAGAAATCTCAAATGGCACAGATGGTGCCAAACTGTGCCAACAGAGAGAACGCCTAGACATCTCTTTACTAGAACCTCTGTAATTTCACTCTGCTTCATTTCAACAGCATCATACTTTGCTTCTACTGCATATTTTAAAAATGCAATATTTTTTTTAGCCGAGAGAAAAAAATCCTCCAGTCATGCTGTGTTCCAAGTGCATTTACTCTGACACATTGGCATCTACAGTGAAACTTACACCTCTGGTGGAATCTCACAAGTGTTATCTTTATTTTGATACCAAGATAATCCTTATTGAGCTTGTAACTGCAGAGATTTTACTTAAAGAGGGTCAGGGAAGAAATGGTTAACTGAACACCCCGAAAACATGTCCATCTGCATGATGAGTGTCCTTTATCTGACAGCTAGCTGTTGCTAGCTGAAGTGTATTTCAAGCCTGGAATTACATTAACAGCAGCTTTGTTCTTCTTCCACTGACGTGTATGTAAATCATGAGACATGTGGAATAATTACAGTGCAAGTGGATAGCCCCGCATTGCAATTACTACGCTACTACCCAGTGTTAGAAGATCCTGAATATGCAAACACGCATTTGTATGTTACAACTATAAAGGGTCCTGATAGATCCCCGCGAGCTTCTTTTCAATCACGACCGCCATTAACCACGGCGGGAACACGGTCCATTTAGCTCTGCTTCATAATCACAGGGTTCAACACTGAACGATAAGGATGGAGAAACAGAAGCCGAGGACAGCGGTGAGGGCTATTATGACAACCACTGAGTGCATCAAAAAAAAAAAAAAGATGACTCAACAGGAGAAAAAAAGAGGGATTAAATGCAGTGACTATTGTTGATGGAGATGTGCAGAGGGAGGTGGAAAGAGAGGCTTTTCAGTCTACGGCGTTTTCCGACCAAACCAAAAGAAATCGAAGAGTGGCGGGCCTGATGAGAAAGATAAGGATCTTTAAGTACATTGCAAATGCAAAAGAAACAACATAAGAGGTCCTTCTCTTCAAATCCATACAGAGCCATTTAGTTCCGGCTTCTGTTACTCACTCACTCTTGGAACATGGGGCTCCACCTCAAAAGCATCATCTTCTAAAATTATGAAAACTGACGCAAAAAAAATCTCTATCAGGTCATTTGATTTCAGGATTAACGTACATGAACAAAACTTGGTACACGTATTTATTAGGTTGAGACGGTCAAAAAAGTCAATGGTGACCTATGCTCTAAACCCAACAGGAAGTCGGCCATCTTGGATTGAATGTCAACCAAACAAAAAACCTGAACTTCCCCTTTAATAAACTCTTAGTTTCCTCTTTTATACTTTCTATTTAATTTCACTTACTAATTATTTCCCCCTAGTTTCCCCCTCACAATACTTCACCTTAAAGGTTTTAAAACCTGTATTCAAAGTAGTTTGGCGAATGGGCGTCAAAAATTGTACGTGGGAGGGGCTAAAAAGTGACGCAAAAAAAACTTCCATTAGGTCATCTGATGTCAGGTTTAACGTACATGAGCGAAACTTGGTACGCATATTTATGAGGTTGGGACGGTCAAAAAAGTCAATCGTGACCTATGCTCTAAACCCAACAGGAAGTCAGCCATCTTGGATTGAAAACAATCAAACAAAAAAACGGAATTACCCCTTTAATAAACTTTTATTTTCCTCCTTTATACTTTCTATTTAATTTCACTTACTGATTATTTCCCCCTAGTTCCCCCCTCACAATACTTCACCTTAAAGGTTTTAAACCTGTATTCAAAGTAGTTCGGCAAATGGGTGTCAAAAATTGTACGTGGGAGGGGCTAAAAAGTGACGCAAAAAAAACTTCCATTAGATCATCTGACGTCAGGTTTAGCGTACATGAACGAAACTTGTTACACGTATTTATTAGGTTGAGACGGTCAAAAAAGTCAATCGTGACCTATGCGCTAAACGCAACAGGAAGTCGGCCATCTTGGATTGAATGTCAACTTGGAGGCGATTTTGGCGCCATATTTCGCAGCAATGGTATCTGAACAAACTCGAGTTTTAATCGATATATCATCCCTTTGTGGCTCTAGAGGGGACATAAAAGACTACATCCGGTCTATAGTTTGTTTTGCATGAATAAACTCATTTGTTTCCTTTATACTTTCTATTTACTTTCACTTACTGATTATTTCCCCCTAGTTTCCCCTCATTCATTCATTTAATTAATCGTATTCCCTTATCTGCTTCTTCTGTTGCCCTCACACTGCACATCCTCGTCACGTCTGTTGCATCTGCCTGGGGGAGCCACTGCATCGACAAACCCCCGGAGTTTTCCATAGTCACGTTCCTAAACAAGGTCTGTCCGTGAGTTTGCTTCTATTGATCCAAAATGAGTCACCGTCACAGAGGGCTTCTGTGACCCTTCCTTAATTGGTCCTGACAATGCACTCTGGCTAATCTATCGTCGGGATCGGTCCGACAGTGACAAACAATTAGGCGTCGAGCATGTGCAGGTGGCTTTCACCATTTTCTGTCTTCCGTCGATATATAATTGCGATGTGTGCGCGTGCGGCACACGAGTGGACGGAGTCATTAACGAGGGCAGCGGATGTTGGCCGACAGAATTTCAGATTTTACATTAGTGTCATTTTAGCAGGCGTGACAGTTACTTCACTTTAAAATACAGGCACTATCTAATCAGAGCATTGATTCAAATGTTGCAGCAACTCGAACGATTTCCATCTGGGCTGATCCATAGGTCTGTGCCCCATTTTGTGGTTGGCAGAGAAACTGTGCAATCATTTTCTGTTAATAGTGCACGGAAGGTTTAGAAATTGGAGGTAGTTCTAGGTAGTTTTTGGATTACCTGGATTACAGATCTAATTTGTAGGTATTCAAAAAAACATATTACTGTTGATGCCATAAGTGCCTTATTCCTTTTTCTTGCCATGATGTTCTGTTTAACATTTTTTTATTTTGCAGGACGTCTGGATTGTGCCAGATTTGGGGTCCATTTACATGGGATATGTTTACGGTAGAGTGATTAGTACCATCCAACAGGTGCATGGTTGGTTGCAGGTGTTGTTTGAATGCGCAAGTGGACAAAATCTCAGACATGGCGGCCCACCTTCTCTTTAGAGGACAACATGTTTCAAACTTGAAGGTTTTAAGTAGTAGTTTGCAGACATGGTGGAGTCACTGTGGGTTGACAACAGTAAGTAGGACTCGACTTGTGACAATAACCTTTAAAGTCTTTAAGAAAATCACTGGTGCTAACCGAAATCACGAATGGTTTGCACCAAACCCAAGACCCGGATTTGAGCCCCGGTTGGAACGAGGGCCTTTCTGCATGGATTTTGCATCCAATCTGGGCATTAGGTAAATTTGACACTCTCAATTGACCATAGGTGTGCGAGTGAATGGTTGTTTGTGTCTGTATGTGGCCCTGTGATGGATTTGGCAACCCTCCTGTGGAAGATAAAGCAGTAGAAAATGGATGGACGGATGTTCTCTGCTTTGGGTTGCTGGGTATTTATCGTACTCTATAGAAAGAGTGTACATTTTCCCCCCGAGAATAACACTCAAACATGCGATCCGTCAGTCTACGGAAGTGTTGCTGCTGAGTCTGACTGGAGCGGCACAAACTCTGGCACATGGTTCTTTCGGTAAAGCGTCTTGGATTGAAGCCGTCATCAAAGGTGATGCCAATTAGACTGCACGGCTCTCAGTCTGAGGCCACAAGACTTGGACTAATGAAGAAAGTGGCAACAGTAATAAGTGGGGAATCGATTGACTTCATATCTGGGGCAGTTATCTCTTCACAAATGAACCATAAATATGTGCACAAATGACTTCATTCTCTTTACGAGCGTCGCAATCGCTTCGCCTTTTTCTTTCATAAATCACCATGACGTGGTCCGTCGGCCAATTAGGGCCGTTTCCCGGGGTGCGAGTTGGCATGGAAACCGTACACAGCGGGCCAAGGTGACAGCAGGGGGGGGTGCAGGAGGTGGTGGGCGTACGGTATATAAATACCGCTGTGTGGACGAAAAACAACAACAAAAGCATTGGATCTAAACACAGTCGAAAAAAAAAAAGCATATGGCAGCTCTTGCCGGGTAGAGAGAGGAGGCGGGGATGTGTGTGACGGACTTTGGAAATGGAACCAGGAGCAATGTGTTAGCAACAAGAGCCACGACAAACAATGACGTCTTCCAGCTTTGTCTACGATTAGCTGGCGTAAGTCGTACGTTCTTGCTCTGGGATATTTGTTTCCATTGATCGATCTGCATCTACAAGTAACCTGTCAATACTGCAGTTCTTTTGTTTTACGTTCAATAAATGTGATCGATGTCACTTCAGGCTAAGCGCTTAAAGATTCCTGTGTGCTCCAGAGCTACCAGAAGCTAACAATGCTCATTTTTTTTGAGCGGGAAAAAAAGTTAATAAACTGAAAATATTCTTGTATTAAAACTGCTTTTGAAATATTTCTGTTTAATAAGGCCAGTACTTAATTCGAGGCTTTCATGTGTGTATTCTGTATTTAATACCGAAACACAGATGCTTTAAATAGCTCACTGGGATTTTGCTTTTCAAGGCTTTTTGAAGATAAAGTCCTTGATTTATTCATAAAACATTTTCAATCGATCCTTTCAGTGCAAGAAAACCTGTTTCCTTTTCACGTCTAATTCTTAATAATAATAATAATAATTCTTCCTGAAAAAAAGGATTTTAACATGATTTGTTTGCTTCCGAGAACAGGCTCAGTCAAGCAAAACTATCAGTGAAAAATTGTTAGTGGGAGGGGCTAAAAACGGACGCACAAAAAAAAAAACGTATATAAGATGTCTGATGTCAGTCGGGCTCACCTCGATAA
>NC_139820.1:4907937-5060437 GCF_963457635.1 Microchirus variegatus
AACTCTGCTGCTTAGAAGAAAAAAGGCTAAAATGGTGTTTATGGACACATGGCTATTTCTTTATATGTTTAATATATACTGTATATAAATAATAATAATAATAATAATAATGATAAACCTGTAAACCCAATCACCGCGTGAGCATGCAGTCACACACACACACCACACTGCTTCACCCTCCGAAAGAAAACAAAAAAAACATGTTTCACTCCAACCGACAGAAATCTCAAAAGCATCATTCAGCCCTAATGCACACGCAAAACCTGCGAAGAAGAAGAACTAGTAGCTGGTTCAGCGTCACAGCGTCCCGACTAAGATCAGATTACAGAGCCATCGATAATGCGATGTAATCGAGTCAAAATGGCTGCCGTTTTAAAGTACAAGGATTATAAAAAATGGTGTCCAGGAGAAAAGCTGTACATTATATTTCTTTTGTTATCGTTATCGTCGTTTCTCCTGATGATAATAACAGAGACGGTGCGTGATAATGCTGATGCCACAGAGTTTAGAAAGTAAACTGGCTCAGTTTTTGCTCGTCTTGTCTGCAACACAACAACAACAACAACGACGACGATGTCCATCAGCACCCGTGATCCTCCCACGTACGATAAATAGAAACATTTCACACAGTAGAAAAAAAATGTCATCATTGTTATTGCTTCTCGCGGGAGGCTTTCAGACCCAGGTCAAATCGTCCTTAGTTAGTGATGAAGGTTTAAAAGCTCACACGGTTTAGAGGAAAATTCCCCCGACTGAACCTGTGCTGTCATGATTCTGTGAGCTCCACACACACACACACACACACACACACACACACACACACTGCTCAATCTAAACACTAAATAATAATAATGAAGGTGACATTCGACCCAGGTCTAACTACGCACATCTGACCAGCCTGAACAAAGCCCTCTTTACATTAACATTTAACGTAAAAGGGATATTTCAGAGTTGTTTTGCTTAAATGTGGATGTATGAGGTACTAACTCTCTCTCACTGATAAGCAGGGACAAGAAAAACACTCGTTTAACCTTTTTAAAGAATATATTTGCTGCTTTTTCCATCTGGAAACGATACGTTTAGACACCGTCGTCTCCTACACCAAAGCCCATTGAGAAAAACGGAGCGGTTTGTGTCCTGCTGCCTACTTTGCTAAGTTTGGTGTTTAAAAATACATTGCTCTGATTTACCAAAGTGACGCACAGTCACAGTATTATACATTTTAACGCACTGAAAGAGGCAGAAGGTGGATCGACAACCCCGTGTGCTGCGATGTAAAATCGCCGATTTTCTCAATGGGCTTTGGTGCAGGATGGTAAAGGGTTAACAAGAGACTGTTTCCAGCCCCCAAAAAAGCTGTTAAACATAAAATTTCCACACATAAGAAGGTGTGTGGTTGTCAATAAGAAGTTAATCAGCGAGAGCGAGCATCTGTAATATCTCATGCAACCACACACACACACACACAAAACCTGAACTATCCCTTTAACGTATCGGTTGTGTTTCACGTATGTAACAGCTCCTCCAGTCTCATCGGTCCTGACGCACACGACCGAGGAAAGCCACGTCTCAGTACTGCGCCAGTGAACGTCCGCGTAAAATGCATATATATGTATACGTAACAGCGCCCTCCAGTGTCGTCATCTGGTCCCGTCACTCCCAGATTCAGAATATTGCTCCTCGTTTTTTTTTTGTTTTTTTTCAAGCTTCTGGTGCAAACGCCAACTCTTGACCTTTTCATTTTCCCCACCCTGCAGCATGTGATGTTTGGTGGAGTCGCCCGGGGGGGCAGGAGAAAATATGTGACCTTTGTGCAAAAATCAGCCCTTTATATTGTAAAGATTGTTTTTTCCTTTTTGCTTCAGGTTTGTTAATTCTTTGTCTTCCGTTTGTGCAAGCATGCTTCAGTTCCATAGAGACTGGCTGTGCAATAGGACAGAGTCCAAAAGAGAACGGGAGGGGGGTTTGGCTTCAGTGAAGATGGTTAGGTCAGTGCAGGGAGGAGAGGAGTGGAGGGTTATGGGGTGGATTCAAGTCCTCTGCCTCCATTTTCTACCTGGAGATCATGGAGCTGGACTGTGATTGGCTGGACGAGGTGGTGGCGGCGCTGAGCTGAGAGAAGCCGCTGTGGCTCGACTCCAGGCTGGTCATCGAACCCCTGAGAGGAGAGAAGAGATGGAGAGGGGGGGGAAACAAAAAAAAACGTCACATCGTGAGGAAACGGCGGCTTCAGCTGATTTGTGTGCAACACCAGATGAACCCAGTGACGAGCTGAATGAGTTCAGTGTGCGCCACGCATCGCTCACATGATGCAAAAACCATGCAGCCCAAGTCAAACCCACAGGAGGGACAATTAAGCTACATGACTGGGTTTGTACAACACGTGAAAAGGAAGAGAATCAGGATTTGATATTAGATTTTATCATCTTGTATTCAAATGTAAGAGCAACTTTAACTACATGATTGAGTCGTTATATTTGAACCAAAAGCACCGTGATGTGGTTAAACAGTGTAAGTTAGTGGGAGCAACCATGAAATCCCAATATCGTTTCCAGGAGCATGCACGTGTGTTTAAAACATATTTGTGTAAATCTGTAAAAGGTGATTATCAGCACTCTACTCTGTCTGACACCCATGATTACATACATTACATTAAAAATAACTGTTTAATTTGTTTAAGGACTCCCACCACAATAAAAAAACAACTCCCACAACCCATCTTTGGGTCCAAAACCGGTCTTTCGGAATCCCTGATGTAGATTTGGAATAATCACTAACAATCGACCAGACCTTTAAACTACGAGATGCATTCAAGGAACCTCTTAATTTTCATTCCACGACTGCTGCCAATTATGTTATGTTATGTTTTTAGTTATGTTTTTGTAATATACACTACCGTTCAAAAGTTTGAGGTCACTTAGAAATGTCCTTATTTTTGAAGGAAAATCACTTTTTTTTTCAATGAAAATAACATTAAATGAATCAGAAATCCACTCTATACATTGTAAGTGTGGTAAACGACTATTCTAGCTGCAAACGTCTGTTTTTTAATGGAATATGTATGTACACGTATATGTGTGAATAGAGGCCCATTTCCAGTGTTCTAATGGTACATTGTGTTTGCTAATCGCGTTAGAAGGCTATTGGATGATTAGAAAACCCTTGTGCAATGATGTTAGCACAGCTGAAAACAGTTTTGCTGGTTCTTTAACTATATTTTCTATCCATTTTGCAGCTCTTTTGATGAATAAAAGTGTGACTTTTAATGGGAAACAAAAAAATTGTATAGGTGACCCCAAGCGTAGCGGTAGTCTATCACAAATCGCCACAGTAACTGATCGAACTTTTTAAAATCCTTGCAACAGCAAAAAATCAATATCAGAAGCGGCACCATAACACGCCTAGAATAACTAATGGCAAACTTTTATGAAGCTAGCCAAAATTTGGCATAATTGACTTAGTCCAGGTGAGACGACAAAAAACATCAGTGACCTTGAGTCTTTTCTGTGTTAGGAGGGACAGTGAAATGAAGGGAAGTGAGATTCAGATTGGTGGTAATAAGTGTGCCAAACTTAACCCAGTCTAAGATTCCTTATATCGTTAGTCATGCAGGCAGAGAGTTAGACTGGCGTCTCGGGTTGAGGACACTTGTTGTTAGGCAAGGCTTTCAAATCCTGAGCAAAAACAGATGCGATCCCACATCTCTTTGCTGCGTCATTTTTGAAGCGCGGCGGCGGCGGTGGCCACAGGGGCAGGGGGTTAGCAGACAAAAGCGGCGATAATGAGCTAGTGCTAAAGTGAAAAAAAGGTGGGTGTGGGGGGGGGGGGCAATCACTGAGCCACTTACAAACTGTGCACATCGTAGCAAGCGGTTCTTCACAGGAAGAAGACAGCAGGAGGAGGAGGAAGAGGAGGAGGACAAAAAAAGGGAGCGGATTGGACAGAAAAAAGTTGGATTAACAAGAGTTTCAAAAGGAAGGGTCCAGAAATTTGAGGCTTGTAAAAAACCATGACGCGCTAAATTAAGGCTTCTTCCTGAGGTGATTTTAGCAACATGACATGATTTAATCATACGTGTCACTGTGTAGTACGATGTGGAGAAGGAGAAAAGTGGAAATAAAAAGTGATGTTTGAACACCATGGCATGAGCTGCAACTAACGATTATTTTCTCGATTGATCGTTTGGTCCATAAAATGTCAGAAAACGTTAAAAAACGTTGATCAGTGTTTGTCAAACCTGGAAATGACGATGTTCTCGAGCGTCTTGTTTTGTCCACAAACCAAAATGATTTCTTTGTTATGTGGCGCGGAGAAAATATTCACATTTAAGAAGCTAAAACGATCAGAAATCTTGTTTTAATCATGAAAAAAAGCCTAAAACCGATTAATCGATTTTAAGCCCCATCGCACTTAACCAACCTGAAGTCCTCGGAGCCCAACACCTCGGTGTAGTACATGACTTTACACTTGTGCGAGGACACCTGCAGGGTGGCCAGCACGTCGTCCACTCTGGGCAGGTTGGTGGCCGAGCACGCCGGCATGTTGTGGAACTTCCACTGGAGGATGTAGAAACCTGGCCATCGTGTTATGTGGGAGCCCTGAGGACAGGATACAAACAATGAGCCAATGAAAACCCAGTAAAAAAAACACATTTCTTCAAGTTCTCAGTGATCTCAGACACTCACCTGCACACTCTCCCCCTCCTTACAGGTGAGAGGCGACTCCACCATGCTGTAATCTTGCCCCAGCGTCCACGACTTGTCGATGAGCTGGACGTTGTTGCCCACCGGCGAGGTGATGCCGTGGGCGACCAGGGGGTCTTTGCGCGCCGGCTGCGGCGCACGCTTGGAGTGGTAGATGTTGAAGACGACGTCACCTTTGCACACGTCAAAGTCCCAGGTGATGACGGAGGAGGCGTCGATGATTTCAATCAAGAGCTAAAACGACAGCGGAGGAGGAGGAGGAAGGTTGAGTGATGGTTCAGGAGAAAGTAGACAGAGAATCAGCCTGTTATTTGCCTTTTTTTGAATAATCTATATTTGCTGATTACCATTTAATCAAGCTAATTATGGTAAACAGTGAACTATGTTACACCGTTTTGTGCGTTCAATATTAAAATTAGTGCTGGGCTAACACATTAACGGCGGTTAACAGAGTCAATGTTAACGCTAATTAACGCAATGCCACGTGCGTGACGTTTTGTTTCCGTGCCTCCTGATTGTTAAAATGAGTCTCCAAAGTAACGCTAAACTTTAAAAACAGAGGAACACATATACAGTACACAGGCACGCTAGTTATTTGTAGCATTGCTCTTTTCGTTTCATAAACAGACCGCTCCAGGTCGACTGTAGGCACGCTAACGGCGCTAAAGGAGCTAACTGGTAAGCGGTGCCTGGACTCCGGTGCCGCGGCACGTAAACATGACGTCACGCATGTCTTTTTCCCGGTCAGTCGTCATGGAAACGTTAATTAGTGGTCATGGTGCGTTAACGCCGACATGCTCATCGCTAACTTCATCAGATGGAGGAATAATCTGTTAGTGTCAGTTATCGAAAAACCGTCTTCACTAGAAATCCACACCAGGTGCCACTTGCCGCCACATTATCGGGTTACCTGTGTACCTAATAAAGTGGTGGGCAAATTTTTTCATTGTCATGCCACATTTGACATTGGCATGTAACGGCCACTAGATGGCAGTATTGTCCACAGCGAAGATGCTGCCCTCACCTCGTGCGGCGCTCCTTTGAAGATGCTGGCGCTCTGGTAAATCGTCTCGGTCCACAGACGGACGTCCTCGTTGTCCAGCTCCTCGGTTGTGCGGTACATCGACTTGGGGACCAGGCCGCCTTCTGGAACCTCACACTGCGGAGAATAACACACAGAACTGGGTCAGTAAAGGAGACCTGAACCAGTGTTTAGACCAAGAAAAAGATTAAAAAGAACCTGAAATACGTTTATAAACTACTCACCATACACTCTCCTCCCAGGAAGTCTGGGATGATCTCCTTGTCGATGTAGTCAACCAGACCTCCAGGACCCTGGTAGTCATTGCCGGCATAGATGAGGAACTTCTTGCGGGTGTTTTCATCAATGAAAGGACTCACCTAAGACCAGGAGGTGGTTGTTATCAGTTGCAGGCCGTGTAGGACAATAAAGAGCATGCGCTCCTCAGTGTTCTCAGCCATTACATTGTACAATTAACACGTCCAACTTGTCTAACTTGTGAAGGAGCAATTAAAGTGTGTCCCTCCTGGTTCTCACCAGTGTCCAGAGGACGGGGAAAACTCTCGGGGCTCGCAGGATGAGCAGCCGCCCCAGAGTCTCCGGGTAGTTGGCCTCCACGACCTCGATGATCCTCAGCAGCGCTTTGACTCCCGGCCGCCACAGGTGACGCATGTTCAGTCCCTCCAGATCGACCAGGCACGTCCAACAGCTACGGAGAGAGCGCAAGTGAGAGGATTAGGGAGCGGATAAACACACACGACACAAACACACAACTGACCACTTAGCACCTGTCACTCTGAGGTGAAGCTTAAGTGGTGAAGGCAATGCTTTGCTAATTCAGGATCTCTCTCCCTCTCCCCTGCTCCTTCCTCCCCTAAATGAAGTGACAGCCATTCACAGTTCACATGACTTCCTGCGTGGCTCTCATCCCAGCCACCTCCTCCTCCTCCTCCTGTTGGAGAAGGCTGACAGATGACGGATACCGTCGCTGACTGAATTGGTGCACTCACAGCTGAGCCTTGTGCATTCTTTCCATTTTGGGAGAGATAAAACCCTCTCTGGACTCACTCGTGGGGCACATGTATGTTTGAGTGTGAAGCAATATCCAAGATACGACGACGACGTCACTGAACTTCAACAGCATGGTGACATGTTTTCATGTTTAAAATAGTCGTTTCTACCTTCGTACGTGACCACATTTAATACACTTCTAATACAGTTCAGCTTTGATCTTCTTTATCGTTTGTTCGTGCAAATGTTTTATTCAAATAAAAAGGTCCAGGGTGCCAGAAATAGTGGCACCTAAAGATGAAACCGAATGCACATTCTTGCTGGTTTAATGGTGCAGGCTGCTCTTAAAACCAGCGACACAAGATAGTGGCCTCCTTAAAGCAAGGTCCTTGCACAGAGTACATAAAACTAACTCTATTCCGAGGCTACAAAAGCCAAATGTTTATTTTGAAGTCACTTAGACACTTATACAAACACACTTATGAGTAGTATATTCAATTCCTGCCAGCAAACCAATTAAATGTCACACATTGGACATTAAATCATGGTTAATATTCACCTTTTTTTATCTTCTCTCACTCATCTGAAACACACACACACGATCATTTATACTCTCCACTGAGTGCTATTTAAATAGTTTTATTCTTTATTGCACTGTAGCTCTTTTAGACACCGAGGATTTCAATGTCAAAACTCCTAAAATACAGTATGTTTTCCTAGTTCCGAGATGTTTTCAAATTCCATTAATATATTCCAAAAATACACTTAGCTTACAAAAGTATTGGACTACACTTTACCTGATAGGTCGACCAAACACCTTGGTGTTCTCCTCGCAGCGTCTCAGACCCTCCTCGTTGATAGAAAGCACCTATGACGACATAAATATGAATTTGGTGGTCATATATTGAGAATTTGGCTCTCACATTAGCAACCAGAGCACCGTGAATTGAAGCCCGTTTATAAGTGTGTGTGTGTGTAACATACATGTCTGAGGAGAGATTCCTCTCCAAGAGCGCGGACCAGCCCTTTCGTGTCCATATGGCCCAGCCTCAGGATGTACAAAGGACGGCCATCTACAGGAAAAACAAGGGAAATATTTACACGATCCATCACACTGTTTACATTCGACCAGCCGGAACGATAAGTGGAGCGGTCTGTGTTGTATAAAAGCCTGTTCTCCTGTTACGCAACAAGCGACTGCGTCAGCGTCGAGTCAAAATGCTCTCATTGTGTTTGTTAATCTTTATTCTGTGCAACAACAAAAAAACAGAGATTAATCGTCCACAAAACACAAGAGCCACTTAAATGTGATTTATGCCAGGTCAACACCCTCTAATATGAATAAAGAATTCATAACGTGCACCCAGATCGAGAAGTGCTTGCGATTGTGCAAGTTGTTTGGGTAACGTCGTAATGTCGACACATTGCCCACATGTTTACTTCACGTCTGTGGGCTGCCAGGAATGACAGTGGTATGTGTGCGAGTCTGTAACCCGATCACGTGAAGAAGTGGAGATGCAAGACCCTCCCTTCAGCTGCATTTTGCAAGTCTACCTTTGTCGTGATGGTGCCAGCCCCCGGTGTAGTAGTCCTGGAGGACCTGTGGCGAAGTCCAGGTCTCCAGCAGATAATCCACCTGGTGCTGCTTCCTCCAGGTCAGGGACTGACACAGGATCTCCCGGGCTTTGTCGATGTTGAAGTCCCTGGCCCGCAAGAAGCGCAGGATGTGTTCGTCCTTAGGGATCTGGGTGGAGAGAGGAGGGCGGGTAGCTGTAATTCAGCAGTGAACAAGCAAACTAGTAGCTATTAAAGGTCCAGTGTGCAACATTTACAAGGGTTTATAGGTAAAAAAAAATAAAATATATATTACCCATTTGCATGTTTGTTTAAGTGTAAAAACATGTTAAAAAATAAGATTGTTTGGTTGTCATACCCTGTTTCTACAGCAGCCTGAAAGGACAAACCTGCCAGACAGTACATCTCGTGTTTTTAACTGAAGCTAACTCTGCAAATGAAGAACAAACCGCATGCTTTCTGGTTTGTAAAGAGGCTACCGTTGTTGGAGGAATCTGCAGTCCCCACCATTAGACGTCACTTAAAAAAAGAGAAAAAAAATTACCTTTCCCTTGTGCGTCTCCTGCAGCCATTTGCGAAGTCTGATCAGACAGCTCTCCTGCAGAGGGGACAGGTCGCCCAGGTAACGTTTGATATAGTCTGCATCCAGTTTGTCTGCAACACAGAAACACAAGAGGAAATTAAGATCCATAAACAAAGAGCAAATCATTTCTTGTTGCTATATATATCAATTGCTCACAAACCTTCAGGTGTACCAGCCAGAAGCTCATTGAGGATGTCTGCCTGAAGCGAGGTGCTCTCCTGCTTGGCGTCGACCGTGGTGCTGTCCTTGGCGTTGGCGGGCAAAGGGATGGAAACGGCGGGTGTGACCACGAGCTTGGGGACTTCGGGCGGACTGGTGGAGAGGGTGGTCGGCCTGGGCGGAGGCAGGGTACAGGAGGAGGGAGTCCAGCGAGGTACGCGAGTGATCCCCTCGTCCTGGAGCTCCTTCAAGTAGTACTCGATAATTTCTTTTCCCTGTGAGGTAGTGAAAAAATGCATTTAAAGATTGACAAATACGGGTTTTGCTGTTTTCAGCTGTGCTAACATGATTGCACAAGGGTTTTCTTATCATCCAATAGCCTTCTAACGCGATTAGCAAACACAATGTACCATTAGAACACTGGAAATGGGCCTCTATACACCTATGTACATATTCCATTAAAAACAGACATTTGCAGCTAGAATAGTCATTTACCACATTAACAATGTATAGAGTGTATTTCTGATTCATTTAATGTTATATTCACTGGAAAAAAAGTGTATAAGGACATTTCTAAGTGAGCCCAAACTTTTGAACGGCAGTGTATAAAGATGTGAGTTCTGTATTCTCCATGTAGGACCCATTGTGTCGCACTGTGGAACTAAATTACTGTTATTAACTTACGCATCTGTGCCTACACGGACATAAATGCTTATTATGGGATGCGGCGAGCCCACACACACACCTTGTTGATACTGCTGGCATACTGCTTCATAGCGATCTTTTCCACCGTGCTCTCAAAGCCAAAGAAAGACTTGATGTCCAGGCTGGCCGTCTGCTCGAAGCACGTCCAGTCCTCGTTCTCCGGGTGAACCTGCATCGGCACACACTGTATTTTCATATACTGTACAAGCGAGCAGAATTGAGGCGTTACTATGGCAACCACACACCCAGATGATGACTAACACAGAGGGCAAATTTTCACAGCGTGAACAAACTGTCAGTGGGAGTTTGTGGATCATTATGTCCAGTCCTTTCCATTTCTCAGCGAAACTAGGGGCATGTAAACACACACACACACACTCATGCTTCTGGTGTGTGAGATAAAAAGCCTGCGTTCCATTTATCTTGGAACTGGAAGTGACCAAACAGCTGATAAACAGAGAAAATAAACGCTTGGATCACACCACAGCTGTGCTAGCATGATTACTGACCGAATAGCAGCAGGTCTCGTGGATGATGACCCTGTTGGAGAAGGTCTCGTTGTGGGACTCGATGTGCAGCGTCCTCTCTTTTTTGTTGAGGGTGTTTTTCTGGATGAAGTAGACGTAGTCCACGCCAGCAATCTGCAAAACCACAGAACATTTGAAGTTATAAACAAATAAACAAATAAACGAACATCAAGATCTGCTGAACAACGTACCCTTTTGAGCAGGCGCGGCGCGTCCACGTCCAGGGCACAGCGTCTCTGGACCTTGAGGATGGCGCCATCTTCGCTGGCCTCCTCCTCCATCACATCGCTCGCCACGAACATCGGGATGAGGTGGCACGTAGGGAATCTGCGCTCGTAGGCCTGAAACGGACAGATAATTATCAGTCAACGCCGGAGCTTTGTTCTAATTTTAAAATTCTTCTGTCCACAATGTCGCAGAAGTTGAAGAAAATTTGCTTTTAGTAATAAATGTGAAATTGAATGACTGAAAAGATGTGATTACACCTGGCTGCAGCCACCAAACAACCATGCAAATCATACAATTAAGTTTCTTCAAAATGTAACCTGAACATGGTGTTCTTGTGGAGGACTCGGAGTTCTAGTAATTGAAAAGAAACATGACATTTCGCGTGTGATTGAAGGGCAGCTTCAGTTTAAAAACACACACAACCACAACATCTTGTTTCAGCTTTCAGAGCCTGGAGAATTTCAGAGACTCAAATAAGACCGTACAGCAAACAAAAGATCCTTTAACTTTTGTACCACTCCAAACTTCCCATTCAAGTGCTTTTTAATTCCATGACAACAAAGGCCTCAATACTTTATTACATAACCAGGTTGTAAATAACAGTTGCCCCCCCCCCCCCCCAAGGGAAACGCTGGTTGCCGGAATGCACATTCACATAGAAAATGCAAAACATAAGCAAAGCTCTTATGCAGAGGCCGAGTCAGCGGTTATGCAACGAGGCTGCGGCCGGTACAGTGACCTGTAACCATTTCACCATCTTTTTCTTTATCGCCACAATTCTCTCATCTTGGATCAGACTGGCGGCGTTGTGCAAACTGGCTGACTCAGCGATGTGATGTTCATGATAACGTTAGTCAAAACACAGAGGCGGTCCGAGACGCTTACGTCGCGGATCCTTGCAGCTAAAATCCAACAGAATGTTTTGAAAATGCATAGCAACTTTTTTAGAAATGAGGGCAGCCGCTTTCTCTTTATGAAACAAAGAGTTTATGAATAATAATCTGCCCAAAAAAATTAATCAGTCTACCTCAAGTTTTGTGAGCTTATGAAAATCCACTAACTCGTTTTCAGGAAATGAAGGAATGCATTCATGAAACACCAGGGAAGCACAGACATACGAGGAATTAAGAGAGAGAAGAAACAGGCATGTAAATAAGAAAGACTGTGGGGAATGCTGCACTGCAAAAAACATGATTATTAAACTGTTTTATGTTATTGGATGGAAAAAAAACAGAAAACCAGCCAGACAATGCTTGCATAAGAAAATCCTTGGCATCATATATCGGCCATTGGCTTCCTCTGATCCAGTGCAAGTATGCAGTGTGTCTGGAAATACGAGCGCTAACTGAGATTTAAGCCTCGGTGTAAGTAAGGACAGGGTCAGAGTGAGAGTGCGTGAGTTAGTGTCGGATGAACCTCGCTGATAAAATGTCTGTGCTCTGCGAAGCACAGGACAACGCATATGTCCTATACTAGAGAAATGGTTTCATGTGCATGCTCAGAACCACTTGTGCACCGTGTGTTTCCTGCCTTTAACCATCGGCGTCACACAAAGAAACGAGCAGCAGAGAAGTTATAGGCTAGTTCATTAGTATGCTGGGCAACAGCGGCCATTGTATTGTGTCAGAGTAGGCAGTGAGCAGGGCTCGCAGCAGCTCCTAGCATACCAATGCCAGCGGAGCTGAAACACCCAGCTGCCTACTGTCCACTGTGCCCTGACTGAGTCAATTGTGAGCTCTGTTTTTCAGCCCCGATGCTCTGGAACAGTGGGTGCAGGCTTTTGCGCCGCCGTCAGCACAACAAGCATCGACTGTAAACATCATCCAACAACCATACAATACGCAAAACAAAAAGAAGACGCAACCACAAATGCCATGTCATGTCCAAAACACCACTACTGTTCACTCCAACAATGGCCGTACATACTGTACAAACACACAGGGTTGTTCTGCATTAAAAAAGCCATTTCCCACACACACAGCTCAATTTTTTTTATCCGTCCCCTGTGCGCCGTAAATAGCCTGACAGTTTGTCTTAAAAACAGGAAATGGGACGGTCTTGGCGATAGGTTATTCTTGAGAATGGCGCCCTAAAAATAAAGTGCATGCTGTTCTATTTCCAATAATACACACACTGACCATTTGACCAGTCAGTACAAAAAAATCCAGTTCTAAGTCATTTTTTTATGAGCCGTTCTCACCAATACTTGTTTTCATAATAGAATGGATGAAATAAACAATCCCTGAACAACAGGAGGAAGCTCTGACAGCTTTGAACTAAAATGTAATAATGTTTCATAGACAAAGCAAACTACTCTCTTTTTATCTACGACATATTTTCAATTGTAATTGATGTGACAAAACAAATTACCAGAGTGTGTCAGTGACAAACGAGCGAGCTTTTCCCCGGCTATGTCAACTTGCCTGAAACAGGATCGTGTTTGCATTTCGCATCCATTTGCTCCATGATTCACCTGTCACGCAAAGTGTCTTCTGCAGGGCATGACTCAAAATACACAGCTGGAAGCAACTCGAATAACAAACAAACACTGCATTAATATTAAGGTCATTGGGCATTTCTCCCAATCATAATTAGTTTTTTCCCATTTTTTCTCATTTTGACAAAATATCTCATATTACTTGCCAGGTGTGCAGTAAGCTGTATGTGTTGCATTGATGGCATAACAACCAAAACGAGCATGGTTCCAGAGCTCCACTCCTGCTTAAACTCTTTCCTGGAATACTAAAAAATATAAGACTGACTCATACGGACGTCCAAAGTACGCACAAGAAAATATGAAAACAATACACGGCTCCTTAAACCCTTCCCTCCGTTTTCCCTCCGGACAACAGGAAGTGTGGGTAAGGGCACAGGTATGGATGTGTTCTGCTCAGGAATCGAAATTGAGGAAATCCACAAACTCCAAAGGGAGACATAATAAACTTGAGGAAAGACAAAAGGCGACCGCGATGAAAGTATGTGTGCGTTGTGTGTTCTACTGGCGGGCCGCCCAGACATTATCCTTTACGCATTACTGGCACCTAAAACAAACAAACATAGCTGCAAGCAGGGTCAAAACAAAAGCAGGAAAAGGGAATATCTGGCACGTACCAAGGTATTTTTTTTAAATCATTATAAACCACAGTTCTTGTTTGTTTGTGTGTCACACATCAAAAGCCATCACTAGTTAACCTTGAGTATCATTCATAATTGTTTCTACCGTGTTTCTGGTAGAAAAGCTCAATGTTCTACAGTTCTAGCTTTTCAAATGTGTGGATTTTTTTTTTTTACCTTTTAATGTAAAACTGCTGTGTGCTACTACTTCTATTTGTCTGGAATGTTAATGGGCATTGACGCTGGCAATTATTTGTACTGATTGCAAGAAAATTCTGCATAATCACCATAATCGCGCACATTAAACGTCATAATAAGAGCTGGCTTAAGATGAGAATTCATTACATTACTGATTGCACTTTGTTTTCAGATGACGGTTTTATTTTTTTTTAATCGTTTGGCCCTTTTCCAGTGACGTCTTCATCTGCTGTGGTTTAATAGCATGCGAGTGGAACATTAGCGCCACCCTCGAGTGAGAAGACTGAAAAATAAAAGGTATTTCTTGAGCTAATAAACAATGACCTGTTTTGGCTATAGTGTGCTGTTTATTTTTGATAATATGCCAATTTAAAAATGCTAAATTTGTAAACAATTCTTACCATATGACATTTAACAACATCCTATTTTTCGAGGTCTGGGAAACACGGTCAACGTTTTATGGACCAAACAATGACTCAATAAATCAAGAAAATATTAGGATTATGAACTTGGATCAAGCTTGTCGTGCAATTATTATGCCATAAAATAAAATGACGGTGACAATTTAATAATTGCAGGCCTAGATACAGTGTTCCTCCCCTGTTGAGGGATGGTTTTTAGGTTAATGGATCAATGTCAAAGTAGGGCATCAATTTCATTTGCCGACATCAAACTTGGAACAGGAGAACACACATTCCACAGACTGCACTTCCTTCGACTCACTGCGGTGGCGTCTCTTTTCGTGACAGGAAGGATAGCAGTTGTACTCCCGTCTTGTGGGACGACACGCATTTCGTGTTGCGAGTGTAAATAACCAACAAGATCTAAAAAACCTTATGTCACCAGCGTGTTTACAATACGGCTTTTCCTATGTACGTTTCCACTGCCTTCGTGAGCATTTGTGCATGACTCACTAACTGCCTGTTTACCCATCAAACAGCAAATCGTCCCAACACCTCACAGGTTATATACAGTAAAAACATACGTACGTGCATACATACAGCCACAGGGCTCACATCGTGACACAGTGACTCTAAAGCTTCTCTTAAGCCCAATAGACAGATATACCTGCAAATGACTGATCTGGTATTAACATTAAGGTCAGTTATTTAATTTTCTAGCACTTTATCCTCCACATGAGGGTTGCAGGGAGCTATTACAGTAACCCAAAAAACAACAGAGAATAGGTAGGAGGTCGCACTAGATGTATCAAACGTCAATAACATATTAAAAATGTACAAAACAAATGTTGTGATCAATGATTACATTCATAAATACAAATACTTCTACTCCAATGACTGAATGTCCATTTGCAGAAGTGGTTACATCTCCCCATTAGCGCAACATGCCGCGAACCCTGCATTTCTTTCACTAGCTCATGCGCTGCAGTTTAGACTATTTAAACATAATCTACAAATAATACGAATAATAAGAATAAGGACAAGAGGTCTGAGTAATACTGAAAGCCAAGAAGCAACACAGCCCAAGGGAACTTGAGGATTGCTGGTTCGAATGCCAGGACAGGTCAAGGGCTGGGGTGCCCCCGAGCAAGGTAACCAACTATGACTCTTTGATGCGTGTACACGACTCCAAACAGAAACTAAAACCAGCCATACATACACCGAAAATGGGTAAGACGTTACAACAAGTCATACGAAGAATAAAAGTGAAACGGTTCGTCAGTGCACAATGAAGTGTTGACATGACTCCGGTTACAGATGGTGTACGGGCCCAACAATGTACCATGTATATACTGTACATTCAGTAGTTGCACTGGATCGTATGGAATGGAAGGAAAAGAAAAAGCCCAAGGCAAAGCTGTCGTGTCATAGCAACAGCTCTGATACAGCTGTTCACAAGAACTAGAGGGAGGAGGAGCAACTGTGTAAAGACATGAAGCGACTTGATCTTTAAGATGTTCAGGAAAAAGCCTTCACACGAACTTCAGCTGAACAGCCGAGGGCAAAATACCACAAATTCTCTTCTTATTTACATCGTTGTCACACAATAGAGAGGAATAAAGTTTTTTTTAAATACTAATTGGGGCATCAGAGATTAATTTGCTTAACTACTCGACCCTGAAAGTGAGAGACGAGTCGCTCCGTTTGCATTAACGTGAAAATCCTTTAAGTCTCGTCGGGGGGAGCAACACTGACCACAACACACTTCCAACTTCCTCACTGGCCGGATCATATATCTGGAGCTTATGACAGTGGTTGTGTAATATAGACGACAGCTGCCCAGGGGTCAACTTTTGCCGTATTCATCAGCTGGGCTTTTCTGCTGGCTCGCAAAATGGGGACATTTTTGTCGGAAGCACTTTAGGGATTAAGACATTTGATGTCGATGGCTTCGACACAAGCCTATTTGGATGAGAACTCGAGCATTTACATTTCAACTCTGGATAAATACATCCAAATCATGATGATTCTATACATTTTTGTTGATCTGAGGACTAAGATTTTTAGACCAATGTATTCTTATAAGACGACATAAACTCATAATACTGCAGTCATTTGGTCCATAAAATGTCCCAAACCTCAAAATGATGATGTTCTCAAATGTTTCGTTAAGTTTTAATGATTTATTTGTTCTATGGAGCAAAGAAACCAGGATATATTCACATTTAGGAAACATCAGAACACATGTTATTAAAGATAACACTCAAACCGATTATCAAAATAGCTGCAGATCAATTTTTATTTGATTGATTGACGAGTTGCTGCAGCTCTTCAGCCGTTTCACACATTTGTATTTGTACCGCGTGTTATTGTGCACCATCTGACAGTGATTAACTGGCCTGAATGACATTTAATGTCACTCAAAGAGGGTGTCAGAAACAAAGACACAAAAGGAAAGGGTTTGATAGAATTAGAGCTAAATAATTATCAATTTCACTACTGGACATCACTGAACACCAGTCGGACAGAAAATTACAGACGGTGTCACATTCATTATTCAGACAGGTTTGCCACAGACACGCAACCCTCGTCTGAAAATAACGGTCCTGGTGCAGAAAAACACTTGCTGGCATCTGTTTACATAATTTGACGTGGAAGAGTTTCAGTGTCCGGCTCATGCAGAGGAAAATTCCTCCTGGTTTTCATTTTTGAGAGCAGAGCCATGAACTCGAAACTAGGTCAGTGAAAAGTGTGTGTGTGTGTGTGTGTGTTTTGTTCTTACCGACTCAAACGCGAGGGATCATGTAACAAAACCAAAAAAAGGACTATAACATCACATTAAACATGTTTCAGGTTTCAATTCAGACAGGCTACACCGGTTTATCGTGTTAGCGGTGCCTTTGAGTCTATGTTTACATCTTTACTTTTAAGAATGGTGGGTGACTGCAGCAGAATCCAAGAAAATGAGGATTCACTTGGCTTGATAAATTGGATGCTTCTTTGGTCACACAATACATGCGATGACCTGCCAGAGCTTTTAGAAGGATGGAAACAATAAAGTTTTCACTCTCACCTCATTGAGTACACGGATCATTGAGTACACAGACTGATCGTGTGACTAGGAAACCACTCATGTGAGCTAAAGAAGGGAGAAACTATTCTTCGGGAAAGATCCTGTCATGGATAAGACAACTCCAGACTCCCAAACTCCCCATAGCAAGGTCAACCAGTTTAGCAGCTTTACACTGATGTTGACACAGCCTCCTGCACGGGAACAAACATAGTACTATTCTGTTTGTAGAGTAAGTAAGACGGCGTTTATTTCCTGTACTCAAGCGGAGAAGATGGTTTTTCTCTACGAAGCTACTTATTTTTATGACACCCATGAGTGTTGTGAGATTTCCCAGACAGTCGCTTCATCCAACAATAGTTTTCTCTGCTTCTTATTCGCCGGCTCTGCCATGATAAGTGTGCAAAATAACACTATTGCTGCCTTTATCTTATAGTCGGTACCTCACTAGGCCTCGCTTGAAACCTTGTCAGAGCAGATGCCAAATAAAAACGCACCAGAAATATTCGCACAATATTCAAGCTTGTCCTCTATATCTGAGCTAAGGTGTGAACTGGTTGTGGGTTTGGAAAGAGAACAATATCCTGATTGAAAGGACACAACAATAGAGCATTTGGTCTCTCTGCATACCACACCACCCACTTAACTACTGCCACTGATCTCACTGTGTACAGTGTGCATTGTAATGGCAGAACCGCCTGGAACGACCGACTCGGTGAGAGGAGGGGGAACGATCTGCAAAAGCGTGGGGACCTTATATCAATGTCAAGCCCTAAATATTTGGGAGGATGTGTGATATAATCAACTGGAGAGCTACATTATGTATGCGCGAATGAATGAGTGTGTGTCTGTGTGTTCACCGGGGGAACTGAAAGCAGCACAATGTCCGTCTGTTAGCGATCAAAAAGTCGCAGAAAGGAACAAGAAATGCTGGACAACATACGCCGAAGCTTAAACTTGATTTTTTTTGTGAACATATAAAAGTGCCGAGACAATGATGAGTAAGATATTTCCCGAAGTTCCTCATTGAGCAACACAGAGAACAGGAAACCGCGGCGTTATTGACATCCTGCTCGACAGCGAAGAGGCGAGCTGGCAAAGTCGGATCACTGCAGGCTGCCTCTGCCGCAACTACGACAAGATTCAGTGACTTTATCAGCTGCCATGAGCCTCTTAGTGAGCGGTTACAGTAAACACACTGCAGAAGCTTCCCGGTCACATGACGCCTCGCAGCTGACAGCTGGAGGGAGGGGGGGGGGGGGGGGGGGCGGAGTGGCTGCTCATTTTCTGATCACCCCTCTGTGCAGATTAATGGACTGCTGCATCTGAGCAGGGGTGTAATGTGGGGACGCGTGAATCACAAGAGGAACGAATAGCGAATCCACCGCGTTGGATCAGAAATGGGACGGCAGATTAATCTATTTTTTGCCACGAAATGTGCTCAAAAAACCAGGCCAGCTGCACCTCGATAAATACAGTAACTCACTTAAGATTCAAGGTCAACCAATATGCATCTCACTGTTATTTTCATAACATATTACTACCCTAAATGAACTTGGTCCACAAAATGTCAGAAAATGTTGATTAGTGTGTCCCAAACCTCGAAATGCTGATGTTTGTCGAATGCCTTATTTTGTGCAGAAACCAAAATGATTCAGTTTTAATGATTTCTCAGTTATGCGGAGCAAAGAAACCACTCAAATCTACCTCAAAATGAGATAAAATACACAAAAAGAAAACGTCAATCCGGCCCATAAATAACCACGTATTGGCGCAGCAAAGACCGTCGCAACATTAGCGTGCCACGTTCATATTTGCGTCATTAAGCTGCCACACAGATCTGACTCACTGCTGTCGCACTGAACGCTGAAATACACTAAAAGGGTGACTGTGTGTGACAGATTCTTCTGCTTCCAGCAGTGCAGAGCTGAGCCGAGCGGGGGGGAAGAGGAGGAGGAGGAGGAGCAGCGACGGGAGCAGCATCTCGACCTTGCAGCAGCCAAAGAGGGTGAATGAGCGTCCTGGCGATGAGTGAATGAAATCAGCCTCGGCGTTTCTCACAGGCTGCTGCAGTCACGTGGCACAGTGCTGGATTTTAAGCAGCACTCCCGACGATAAACTCCACTCCCAAAGGACGGTATTAACTCTTCATTATTATTATTATATTTCGTTTACGGCAGACGGCATCTAGCGCAGCAAGTGAATTAGACCCTGCAGACACAGTTCTGACGGTTTCATTCAGAAGAGTGGCTGGAGATTCTATGAATGAGACGAGACGGCTGCAAAGCTGAGGGAAGCATCGAAGGCTAAATGGGGTAATCAATGGGAAATTACAACCGAGGAGCTGCGGCTGAATAAAGAGGAAGTGGGTTTCACAGAAAATGTCTGGGCTCTCTTTCGATCGACCACATTCCCATATCAAAACAAACCTAATGTTGTTTTTTAAAGGTGAATATTATTTGCTACAGCATATATTGTTATAATATAAGTTGGAATGACCTTACAAGACACAACCTGGTGAAAAGTAGACGTCAATACATGGCACAGGTCATCAAACAAATCAAAAAAAAAATAAACTTATGGGTGGAAAAACGATGTTCATTGGCCAATGCCTACCTCTACCTCTGATCAAAAGGTTAATTTTAGACCCAAATTCATCCGAGTCAAATGAAAGCCAGGACTCACAGAAAGATTACAACAACAGACTAAAGCCGTGATATTTCCAACACAAGAGAACTGGGCTACACAAGCCTTAACAAGACCTGGCCATAAGTGGGTCAGGACATGGGGGGGGGGGGGGACAGGATGTCGACCTGCCAGGGCTGCTTTGAGACTGAACCAGGGCCAGACATTAAGGAAGGGGACAGAAGGATGAGCCAGGTTTAGAAACACTAGCGCTGCAGTAAACGGACACAAATACTGAAAGAATGAAATGTGCGAGTGATGACCCACATAACGACAGCTACAGGAGGCACCTGCAGGCCAAAGTAGTCCATGCAGCGAAAAAAGGATGACACAATTAACAGAATTCAGGATCCCGGGCCCTTTTAAGACCCGAGTGATCGAATCACTCGTCGACAGTAGGGGCTCGACTCTCCTGAATGCATCTTCTGATCCAATCACTCAAACCACGTACGCACAATTTAATCCTCAGCAACTCTCTTTTTTTCTTCATCTCTGTCACTCGCGTGACAAATGTTTTTATCTGTTGGAACGGCTGCTTCTTTGCACCATTATCTCAAAAAGGTAAGATGGACATTGATAGGTTATCCGAGTGCACTCTGTTTTGCATGATGGAAGCTCAGATTAATTGTGACACACTGTACTGTACGGCGTGATTCAGTATGAAAAAGGCATGGATCTAAAATGTAGGTCAACAGAGAGGATACATTATTGGGAGGAATCAGAATGCAGAGCCGGTAATGCAACGATTAATAGATTATTAGTGCATTACTAAATTAAACTACTTTCTGCTTCCTTTGCTCCATATAACAAATTAATGAATACAACTAATGCATTTTGGTTTGTGGACAAAAGAAAACCCGGAGGTTTGGTAAACAACGGTTAAAAAGATTATAATGGGCAGTCAGTTGGTGCGACACAAGAGCAAACATGGATGTCCTCATTTCGTCAACTCTTTGTCACGTAAACAATCGAGTGCCGCTTTATTTTACAAAACTGGATCATTCGCATCTGATAAAGCAGAGGACATAATACGCAAGGGATGGGCACCAGTGTTCCATCATTGCATATAACTTTAAAAATATATATATATATTAAATTGATGCCAGTAAACAATATTTGCGATTGCCAGAAAATGCATAATGATTCAAAATATACCAAAAAGGTGGTAAATGAAGTTAGACGGCTTTAACAGCTCCAATAACACCAAAGGGTGCATGAAAGACTCTTTATCAGGTTTAGTATTGGGGCTTTAGCAAAAACTTGTACACAGCAAAAAGTGAATTAAGTACATAGCGAGTTTTCATTATTACAGGCTTTAGCCGAGCCTATGACGCATTCCTGATAACAATCTCCAGATAATCTGGTTTAGTCTTGAAATTCAGTCCGTTTTGTTGCCTTGCCAACATTTATTATGTGAATTACATGTATTTGTTTGAGGATTTGGCCACAAGGGGAGGGGGGGGGGGTTAAAATCCCATGATAGTGGCAATAACACTAGCATGGAACAACCTGTTCCTTCCTCTTTAGAAACTCTACAGGGACAGGGGCAGGACCAAAGCATTTTGTCCTCGTGGATTAGCTACAGGCCCTGTACGTTACCATGGTGCGGTTTGGGATTTAACTCACTCGAAACCCTCACTTGGTAGCAGTCATGCTAATAAGGTCATCAATAACAGGCATCTTCAAGTGAGCAGCTATTTTTACTGGACATGTGCCAGATGCAACCGTCCCCTCAGGCCTGAAACAACAGCGAGCGACGTACTGTGTTTTGCTTCAGACATTCCTCAACGGACTCCCCGAGGGTAGACCAGAGGCTTCCGAACTGAGTGGCTGCAACAACAGCAGCGACAGCATCAGATACCACTTCCTGTTATTGATATTGGTACAGTCCTGTCAAGGGACCGCTGTGGCCAGAGCGGCGTTGAAGCTGTACTTCCCTTAACTTCACTTAAGTGAAGAAACAACAAACCAACCCCACACACACACACACACACACAAACAGGCCAACTTAGTGGAGTGATACGGACACTTCAGAGGTCAACGTCAAAAGTGTTAGGGTGAGTTTAAACGGCTTAATTATTGATATACAGTAGGGATGAGCGTGAGTGTTTGATTATAAAAAAGTAAATCAGTTACTGTGACAATTCATACTATATTAAAAACATACAACCTAGAAGAGCATGAGACCATTGCTGTCTGTTGTGTGTTTTTATGTCTTTTTATGTTTTATCCGTTTCCGTGTATGCTAAATTGCCAAATGTGTTCTTGAGAGTGACAATAAACTGATCCCGATTCTTTGTCTTGGATGGCAAAGCAACAAACAATTCTGTGGACTCACCCAAGTGAGGCAGCCAAAGGATGGGGATATTGGAATACCTTGGTGTAATATTTGTTCTAACTTGATTTTTGGAAATCACTGTGTAGCATTTTTTTAAATTTAATTTTCAAGTCTGATCCTGTCTGTACGAATCGTACAGTACAGTTGTACAGACCCACGAAACGAAATCAAAAGGCAACACCCAAAACCAAACAATGTTGTCACATTAGCATTTTGTTTTCGGTTTTAATTTTAGTGTGAAGCAGCAGGAGGAGGAAAAAACCCATCAGCGTTAAAATCTAGCCCGCAAGAAAGTGTGTACTGGTAGCCAAGAGAAAGCAAAAGCGTATAGAGCACCAATATAAATGCAGATGGTGTTGTTTTTCAGTTTTGATTCCATTAACCACGGTGTTAAATTGGTATGAGCAGGTATGATGTAAAACCTGCAAATTGTACACGAACTGCCAATTCACACGAAGAGCGTCAAACCGCCAAAAAGCTGTCAACGCCGAGAAGAAGTGCAATAACCAGTGCAGAACAAAAACAGCTGAAGGGAATTTAAAATCCAGACGCATCTCAGTGCAGAAAGTACATGCAAGTCGGAGGTTGCGACGCTTTGATGGCACCCATTAGTGGACCCAGTGGCTCCTGGAGGCCAAGCGAGGCGAAGTCATATTTCATCTCGACTACAGGAATGCATTTAAAGGCTCTAACAGGGGAATGTAGCGCCTCTGTCTTTTTCTTTTACCCTTGCACGAGTAAATGGGGTTTTAAAAGAACGGAGAGGAGCCAAACAAGAGTCTGGTCGCGAGAGAACACCAAATTCCTCAAAGCAAAATGTCAACTATAATCCCCATCAAACAGAGGGAAGAAGCCATTGCTGGCAGATACTTCAAATGCCTTTAACAGAGAAACCGGAGAGAGGTGGCGTAACTATTCTGCAACTTTTCTGAAATGTGACAATTTCACTGGTTTCTGTGCCCCAATTTAACAAAGAAATCATTACAACTGAATGATTTTGGGTTGTTGACAAAACAAGACATTGGAGAGTGACATCTTTCAACATTTTCTTACGTAATTATTCGAACCAGTTGCATAACACCTACACTGCCTGCAGGCTCTGTACACCTTATACACTTGCAGGTTCAGGTTGAGCTGAATCCTGTTTACACAACAAATCAATAGAGTGCTGTATCATTGCTTTGTGATTGTTTTTCCCCCACAAATGCAGGGGATGCCGTTACACTACTACTACGCTGCAGTGTACAACTGAAAAGCTTGTATGGAAGGAAGTGAGAAGCGAGTGGTTTCACTGGATTTTCAATACAAGTGTTGTGACGCACCATTAAATCTCCTCTGCAGTGTCTGCAAAAAATACCCACTGCAGAGAAAAAGTCTCAAAAAAGGGACACAGAAAAGGACAGAGGTATATTTTACACATTTACCAACGGACGTGTATCTTAACCACTACACTATAAAATACAATGCAAACATTTTCCAGAAATAATCCATTCCAGTTTACAGAAAACCCATGGAGGTGGCTGATCTGCAGTTTACAAAATGTGTAATTTAATGATGCAAGCCTGTTTAGCCATCATTACATGCACAATAGTCATTTTTAACTCTTTTTGGCAATACATCAGTTGCGTTTCGACCAATATCTCGTCATTTATTATCCAAACAATGCCATGGTCTGTACTGCAAACACTGGTGCCCTTATTAAGTCACCTGCAGACGTTTACTGCATTTTTAGACATGGATTCCCCCCTTGGGCTGCATGTGTAGACCCGGGGTGCGGGTTTGAGTGCTCTATATATAGCCATCTGTTTGCCCAGAGCTCAACCCAGTCAACACTAAGGAGATTTATTCTGCCTGCTTCCTCCTTCAAGCCAGTAAAGAAAGCTAATTTCCATTTAAAGAAAAACGGCACCCGTCGGTAAGCTGGTGTATTTAAAAAACACATGACTTCCAGGTCATCAGGTGTCGTTTGAAGCAGGAAAGCACAGCAGAAAGTACCAGCTCAGCACTAAAGCATCTCTGGCCAGTCTAGTTATTACGATGACGCTGCCAGTGTGCAACAACAGGACATTACTACTGGCAAACAGCTGCTTAGGTCAAAACACTGCAGAGTAAAAACAAGCAAAGGGAGGTATTTGGATGAAGAAAATGGCCATTTAAACAGCAAAATATAAGGAAATGAACATGGAAATCTACACTCAACATGTGCACTCATGCCCGAAAGTTAATAAAAACATGTAGTGAGGCAATCACTTGCTAAAGGCCATGCGAGGTAAGGTTTGTTTTACATTGCAAATGGACTACCACCTGCAAGTCTGAGACAGAACAGCACCAGTGGCCGAGCAACGACGACATCTTTGACTTCAAGTGCTATTAATGAAGTGCATCGTTTGTTGAATTGGTGCGGAAAACGCGCTAAAAACACACGACAGCTTGTTAAGTCGCCCACATGAGACTGTGGTGTATGTCGTTGCGGTCTAGCCTTGCTATAGCTCATAATTAGAGGTCTGGTAGCTGACATCGCACAGCGTCAACAATCCAAATAATGCCATTTTGGCAAGGAGTAGAGCTGTTCACATCACATAGCAGGCAATACGTGAGGTAACTTGTTGCTTCACTGGTTGTTTTCATTATAAAAAATCAAGATGGTGGATAGCTGTTGTGCACCAGGACGCCGGAACAGTAAGAGACCGGCTAACGGGAGAGCAGGCTTCCAGAAAAACATCTGCTTCAACTCTGTTTCTTTGCTGTAAAGAGGCTTTTCTTTTTTACCATAATAAGCCTAAATACTGACGGTGTTTGTTAGGAAAACATAAAAATAGCCCTCAGAGTGAAAGCTGTGAGCTCTGCACTCTGAGCTTCACCAACCGCATTTTGTATCTGTGAGCAAATGACATGCAAGGTGTGTAATTCAATGAGAATGACCTCTGTGGCACTCGCCCACGAGCATTACATAACTCTGCATATACAGTATGATAAACACACACACAAACACACAGACACAGAGCGAAATGGACCAGCTACACAGGCACACAGGATAAATATGGGTTTTAAGGCAAAGAGATTGTTGCATAAACTCCTCCACAGACACTTTTAAAAGTCATGACATTTCCTGTATGTCATGCATCCATGGAGACAGAGTCCAGACTGTGACTACAGGCGCAGACACTTACCGCCATCACCAGCTCAAAGGGATGCTTGTACACACGCACGGGTGACTGGTACTTCTGCACCATGATGAGAACTGCAGTAACACCGACAACCTGGAGAATAAGAAACACAAAAATCATCACAGTGATCACAGGAATTAGTGACACAAAGAAACACTGAGATGTACGGCTGCTCCGTGCCAAATCTACGCCATCACGACAGCAATCGGGTTTACAACAGGGATTCCACTGTGTAATTAAATAAAGGTGTGCTTTTGGCTGACTCGACGCTCGTGTGATGCCAGGTGCTTTTCTGCGTGCCTGTGTGTTGGAAAGTAGCCCTGTGAGTGGAACTTCTTTGACCCACAAATGAGGATCTCGGGTCAGTAAACGCAGCTCATTTGTCAAATATAGTCAATAATGTGTTCTCGCTGCAAACTTGGGTTGAACCTTGCATCAATGGTATGTTCCATTTGTAGTTGGAACTTGGGATTTCTGAGGCGATGAGGCCAAGAACTTGGATTTCCAACACTGCTACTTTAACTGTTAATAGCACTTGTGTCATATTTGTTTCATGGTTAATCAGATAGTCACATAGTACAGTTTAATTATTTAACGATAATACATGCTAATATGGTGTTTGTACGCACAAAAACACTACGTATAGTGTTGTTATCGAATGGTAATTCGAACACAGGCTAGCCCAAGATTACATTTCTGACTTCTCAAATGGAACGCAGTAAACTTGGGGGCAAAGTCGCTCCTAGTTTTGACGTACAAGTTAAAATGTAACTGAACGTAGCATCACTTTATTGAATAACTTTCCAATGGGTCACTTGACTGACCTCAAACTTGCCAGGTTACTTGGTAAGCGTATGGATAAGAAATGCAAGAGAACAGGTACATGTACTGCCATCTAGACTGAGATACAATGTAGATTGGAGAGACAGATAGGACTCAAAGTCAAGTACCAATACCTCTCATCCCTACTGCAAACTATTATGGTGCACAGCTCGATGAAGTCAAACTTCTGCGTGTGCACAGCAGAAGCTCAAGTCACCGCTATTTACAGTCACGTCACGCGATGATTGAAAAAAATGTCTGCTTTGAACTGCAAACAGCACGTGTCGACACGAAATGTTCTAGTCGTTTGTATTTGTTTCTAGTCAAATGTGTGTATGTTAAGCACTCGGTGTTCTTTCAGCATGCTAATACACGTTTCTAACTGTTGCTGTGCTGTGACAACATGGCTGCAAGGAGGGGTGTTAGCTCATGTACCAGCACAACACTACTTTGAGAGGGATCAGGGCAGGCAGACTAATAATAACCACTGGTCTAGGGCAGACGGAGCACAAACAGGCCACCACAGTATTCCTTCCTACACAACACGTATATCTATGGGTCGCTACTGCCACACATAATTACCGCCATGCTTCGAGGTCTGTCAGCAACTTCAGAGGAGCGTTAAAAAGCAAGACAATTCATTACAGGTTTCAATTGGAGACATCGGATGACATGCACGCGATACAGTCATGGACCAGTGACCGTATCAATTGAAGGGTTTTCCAAGCAAAACAAAGCCCTGTAGTTTAGGGTCTCAATGATCCTTCCATTGTTAATCCATTACTTGACCAAGTTTTCAGCTTCTTAAATGTCAATGTCAATGTCTTATTTGCTCTGTGTATCAAAGAAATCTTTAAAACATTTTGAGGTGTGGAAACGCGGATCAACATTTTCAGACCAAACAAGTAATCAATTGAGAAAGCAAGTCATAAGTTGGAAATTGTGACATCTGACCAAGGAACTAAAAAATGAAATGCACCATCTTTCTGGCATGTTCCTGCAACTGAAACGTCTCCTCAAGTCGGACTTCAAACTCGGCAAAAGTTTTGCATTGATTCTCACGTCAACAGCAGACAGAGAGAGTGGACAGAGTCCACAACACCACTTGTAATTATGTCCCCACGTTTGTCCTGCATAGGCCTCGTATACGTACGTCAAGCAACAAACAAGGGAGACATTGACCTAAATATCAATTTCTTACCCAATATTCAAGCACTTTGAATGACCCATGTCTATTAAGGGTGCTTCAAGGACCTGTGGAAACCCTTTGAGATGTCTAAACTGGAGCGGGGTCAACATGGAAGTGAGGTCACTACCAATTCTGACTTCTAACCTCTGATGTAAATGGAGCGCAGCGCTAAGTCCTGTCACCGATATACGTTGAGCAAACACTCTTACCGCTTCTTTACAAAGAGACAAAAAGCTTAAGCTCCACAAGAGCTTGAGCAATCAGAGAGCACGTCACTCACCGCAGACGGGTTAACATCACAAGCTGCAGAACTATCGCGGCGTTGCAACAAATGTCATAACGTGGATGTGCTAGCGTGGTTACTTCTGCGTGAGACTTTATTATTGTTACAGTGGATTATGATTCAGAGGCCTGGCAGCAGTGTTGACGAGAATATGTGCATTTGGAAATGCTGAGTAATCACACAACTGCCTTTAATCCATGAGTGATCTGTGTGGACTGCCTTTCAACTGTGCTCCCTGTTCATTTTCAATGTGAGGTTATTGGGGAATTAATACATTTCTAAAAGCATCAACAGCAGAAACACATGACAGAAATGAGTTCTGTTACTTCTGGGTTCTTTTTATATATGCACTGTATGACTATTACAGAGACTTTACAGAGCAAAAGCAACATGAATGCAGAGTAGAAGTGTTGTTATTATGTTCAACTATCATTTTTGTATGCAACACATGGTAAGTGCTGACTTTTATTTGTCAATAATTGTTGTCAATTTTGGAATCCCTGCAGCAGATGTTTTAAATCACATCCCATTGCACCTTTTGTTAAATAATATACAATAAAAGGCATGAATTCCAACATCCAAGAGAGAGTTTCTTACAAAGAAATTGTTCCATAAGCTGTAACATGCAAAATTGAGGCCAGATCAAGAGGACAATTTTACCCAAATGGACCAAAATGTCCATAATGACGCATGAAGGTTGATAAATCACGAAAATATACGTAACATTCGCTCCGTCGACTTGTTAATGTTAGCATACACAACAGTGGCTACCAGAGAGGCTAGCCTGTGAGCTAATGCTAAATTCAAATAAACGCTGTCAACTTTTACATATACAACACACACATATATCACAGAACTGTTGCTTACCGGTGTCTCAAAACGTGTCTGGGGAAACGCGGACTCGTTCCGTGCTTTATTTTGTTTTTAGTCGCCGTGTGTTCTCAGTGGAATATCCGAGACAACTCTTGCCATTCCTCGCACTTCACTTCGCTTCGCCGGGGTCCCAGCGCTGCGCTGAGGCTAACAACAGTTAGCTGTGCGGAGCTCGCTGGCCATGTAGCCGGGGTTAGCAACTAACCGGCTAACCGACGGAGACAGCTCGAAACTGGGACGACGGGAGTTAAAAAATGCCCCACACAGTATACGGTTGTTTCACGGCAGGACGGAGCAGCACACACGGCAGAGGTCTGCATCCCTCTGCTCCGCTGTCTGCTCTCTCTTCACCTCCTTCTCTTTCTCCTCCTCCTCACAGTGATGACGTATGACGTCGTCATTGCTCCGCCCACTTTCCCAAGCTGTGTTTTTTTCCACTTCTCAAGTGTTTAGTGATGGGCACTTCGGCTCCTTTTTAGTGAGCCGGAACATTTGACTCAACTCGAATTCAGCCAGTTCATTAAGTGTTGACTGATGATTTATAAGTTTCTGTTTTGAAAAAGCACTCAAAACACATGTGTTATTTGTGTACAGTTTATTTTTGTAACTTCTGGGAGAAAAAGGCAGCTAGTCTAAGCTTTTATTTATGCAATTTGTTTTTTTGTACAGTAAGTAAGTTTTCATTTGTTTTGAATAAAAAAAAAATTAACTTTCGTCTTAAGTTTGCCTTTGTGTGATCACATTATCTTATACAAACGGTATTGTTTTGATGCCATAATTTGCCTTAACACACTATGCATTGTATACATTTTTGAATTGAGAATCACATGAATCGAATCAGTTGAATCGAGAATCGATTTTGAATCGAATCGTGACCCTAAGAATCTGAATCGAATTGCGAGCCACCCAAAGATTCACATTCTGACATCATTCACCTAAATGAGTCGGCTCTTTGAAACCGACTCGTTCACGACTGACACATCACTACTGAGTGGATGCTGCTGGTGCTCAAAGCATGATGAGCACGTCTGCTGACGTGAAGGACAAACAAACAATCGGAGCAGAGTCATATGTGAACCTACATCAAAAATAATAAAAACTAAAGTATAGAGTCGTCTCAGATTGTGGCTTTCTGCTTTTATTTCCCATGAATTACACAGCAGGCGCAGATGAGTCACTGCACTGCAAAGGTCACAGTGTTTTTCCTCAGCTGTGGTTTTTACAGCACTTTTTCAGACACAGTTGTCATAGGTTGTTTATTTTCCTCTGTTTGGTTTTTAAGAGTTTAATACACTCAAATCCTAATCACGTAAGAGGTTTAGCAGCGATGACAGTGAACAGATGACACCATGAATGAATAAAGAGCAGGATTGTTGTGTTTGGGAAGTTTTTCCTGAGCAAATATTAAAGACATTGCAACATTTAAAAAAAAAAGACAGAAAACACGTTATTGTGTGGTCACATGGGGTTTGATTATTTCACGGGAAAATGCATCACGTTGTCGATCTGTCACAATCCAAACCATTCACCCAGTTTATTTATGACCTCACCATGAAAACGGGGTGTTACAGTGAATGTGAGCGTTTTTTCCGCGCAGATTCAGTCACGGTCGCAATGAAAAGGTCACAGCGTTTGTGTTCGCTGAGAGAAAAAGTGAACAAAGACACACACGAGACTGTAAACTTGTTTCCAAATGACACTTTTTGAAACTTCACTTTCGCCATGTCATTTTTAAAGTGTTTTATCCACATTTTATGGAAATAATTGAAATGACGGCAGCATATGGAGGACAATAAATGACTGAATAATGATATAATATATAAATAAATAAATAATAATAATAATAATACATTATAATAATAATAATAATAAATTGTAAATATAATAAAATATAATACATTATAAAATAATAAATAATATAATAATAAATAATACATTAATTAATTAAATAAATAAATAAATAAATAAATAAATAATGAATTAATGCATTAAATACTTAATTATTTAAATAAATACTTCGTTAATTAATTAATTAATTAATTAGTTAAATAATTTACAAATAAATAAAATAATGAATAAATTAAAGAATAAATCGATCAATTGATATATATCTTCAAAAATAATGAATAAATACATTATTTCATTTCATCATTCATTCATTTACTTATTTATTATAATGTCATTACACACACATTATGGCTGTGGAACATTTTAATATTGCAGTGCAGTGCCCTCTACTGGCTGACGGTTGCAGTTACATGCATTTTATATGTTTATCTTTTACCTTTTTCTCCCTCGTGTGCATTTCCTCTTGCGTGTGTGAACGCTGGGCTCTGTGATAACGTCTCATCGCTTCCTCTTCTCCGTTTTGTGTTGAATTTGCATTTATCTCTTGCGTGTCATTCCGGGAAGTTTGATGCCCGTGTTTGTCCTTTAAAGCACTTTGCACTTTCAGTGCTTTGTGCACACGAGTTCAGACCAAATCCGCTTTGAAATACTGTTCAATTTAACTTATTTAATCATCCTATAACACTAAAAGAGTTAAATACACCCTTAATTGCGATTAAATCAACACTATTTTAGTGTCTGATTGATTGATTGGTTGATTTATTAATTGATTGTTTGAGGGTCACACAGTGGTGCAGTGGCTGGCATCGTGGCCTCACAGCAAAACCAGTTTGGACCGAGGAGTTTAAAAAACCTGCAGACTTTAAATTTGACTGTAGGTGTGAGTGTGACCTCTGTGACCTCTGTGACCTCTGAGACCTCCACGTACAAACAAACAGCAGCTTAAATGACCAGAGATTAGATCTCGTTAAAATTCACCGTCCTCTTTCATCATCTCGCGCTGCAGCTGTGTGCGAGCAGAGCACAGGAAGTGGGGTTTTTTTCAGAGTCTGACAGATCGCGGGCAGGAAGTGCAACCTCTTTTTTTTTTCTCTCGCTTTGACAGGAAACTGACTTTTTAACAGTCAACAGCCCGTTGTCCCACAGGTGAGCTCGTCCATCATCGTCGTCCTCGGTCCAAAACTCACATCAAAAACAGAGAAACTGGTTTATTTTGAGGTAAAGGTCCCTGACCCTCATCTGCTGCTGCCCCTACTCTCCAGAACTCCACCAAACTGACATTTCCATAGTTCCAACACTATCATCTGTTCACTTTTCTTTTGTCATCTTCTTAAAACGTCTGTGAGTGACCAGAAAAGTGCCAAAAAGTCTGATTATTAGTGATCTTTTAAAGCCATAATGACTGTCACGATCACTGAGGTCTGCAGGAAAATCATCAAGATGGAGGCAGAACCTTTGCTGTGGTGGCTCCCAAACTAAAAACCCTCTTCTTCTAGTTGCTTTGACCAACTGCGTTTGTTTTTAAATGTGCTTTAGAGATAGATTTGGATCGTTTGGAAGAGGCGTTTGCTGAAGTGTGGATGTCGATGACATGCAGAAGCAGAACAGGAAGTGAAGGAAGCATTAGGTGAAAACACAGAGTGAGATTTCTGTCAGTAGGTGAACTTCTCTGTGTCATTTCTTCATGAGGAAGCAAAGAGAGAGATTGGGGCGCTTGCAGCAGATGAAACCACAGAGCAATCGGCGAATGCTGTCACCGGATAACGTTTTTTGCAAGACAGGAAACGAGAGAGAGAAGTTTTGTCCTCCCCGTCACAGGCAACAAATCAGAAGCACACACGACGTCTCCCGTTGGAGGTTTTTCTGACCCTTCTTTGATGCGTCCTGGAGAATTTTGAGTCACACCAGTTTGAAATGGGCACCGAGGAGAAAGACTCAGAGTCTGCAGCTCAGCTCGAGACACCAGAGACAGAGAAGGAGTGTCCTGTTGAGACGCCGCCGTCCGACGCCTGCGACCCTCTCAACACATACAGTTGGCACACGGGCTCCAAAGGAACCCTGGACGAAGGAGAAGCGGTAGCAGCTTCTCCATCCTCCACCTTGGACAAGATCCAGAAGGCCTCCACCAACAAGTGGAACAAGATGCAGAACTGGCGCAAGGCGTTGAGCGAGGACACCGGGGACAAGAACCCGTCGGGTGGGAGCGGAGCAAAGCCTGACAAAGGCGTCGGCGTCGCCAGGAGGAACCCGTTCAGACGGGCCATGTCAGAACCTCCGGGCTCACTGTTCTCAGGCAGCTCGGCTAACGCGGCGGCGTCCTCCTCAGCCGCCACCGCCGCCGCCGGCGCTGCAGAAGCCTCAGGTGTCTCCACTGCAGACACGTCCCAGAAAGCAGGAGGAGGGACGCTGCTGAAGAAGTACCTCAGGACCGTGTCCCAGAAGCTCAAGAGGCCCAGGCTGCAGAGTCGGAACAGCGCCTCGGCTTTGCTCCCAGGTACTGCCCCGCGGAAAAACCTTTAAATAATCCAATACAGATGTATTTATTCATTCATTTCTGTTTTTAAACATAAACAAATGTGCAAAAAGAGTCAGGGGAAAGCAAAAGTAAACAAGGCTCACACACGCTGAGAAGAAGTCCAAAAATAAAAGAGGAATCTAACAAAGCAGAAGGAAAACAGAAAAAACAGAAACACATTTTTTGTTAAATGTTCATCCTGGAGATAAATCAAAAACAACTTCAAAGAAACACACCTGACCGATGTTCACACACAACAAAAAACCTGCTACATTCAGTGTCTGGGCGTCAGCTGACAGTTTACTATGTGACCACAAAAACTATCTTTTACGTTTTAGACCAGTGATTCCCAAAGTGCACATCTTCGAGTCTGGTTCTATCAGAGATTTACTCCCGTTAACCCCTTAAGGTACGCACCAACAAAAATGATTTTATTTTATTTTATTTACTTAATAACGTGAAATTAGACCCGACAGTATTTCAGATACAGGCCTCTACCAAACGGTTGAGACGTCTGTTCATAATAAACCTGGTTTGCATAATTCATAAAGTACAACATTCAGAACAAGGTACTACTCAAATGGTTGAGTAGTACCTTAAAGGGTCAAAAGGTGTGGTCTACGGTGTTGTGTAGATGTACAGAGACTTGAGATAATGTATAATGTTGTGATTTGGCACTATACACAGACAAGGAAGACGGAAAAAGAAGTACCAGTTTGCCCGTTAGAAATGAGAACATATATGCAAATATGCGTTAAGTACACGAAACAACGTCACGACAACTCTGGAGATAGCACAGGAAGAGCACAGCGATAGCATCTGTAGCAGCAGCAGCAGCTCCACAGATGGGAGTGACCACGTGCTGTGGGAGATAAAATGTCATAATTACCTAAAATAAATGAACCAAACAAGCATGTGCCTCCAATTACTCTGCTGTAAAAATCCACATGACGATGAACATGATTTAGCCAAATTGCTAACCAAAGTTGGCTAATTACAACTCATGTAGCCAGAACAAAGTCTCAAAAAGACAACAAATGCATTTCACTCACCAAAACTCACGCTCGTGCCTTCCTTTCCTCAAGAAGAGTTCAATCGCACTGTTGCAAAGATTAGCCGTGCGTTTCAGTTCCCGCCCTTTTTTAACAATGTCCAGATTTTCTTGAAAACGGCTTTGTCAGTAATTTCTTCCCCTCCTTCAGTCATTGTGGGTTGAGAAAACCGCTGTTGAATCACAACAAATATGCTTAGAAAAAAACTATTTTGTCTTAGTCCAAATAGCTACAGATACAGTTTAGCTAGCTCCGTCTGCTACACTCCTTGACCGTCCAATCAGAGGGCGTGATAACGCCAACGCTTAAAATCTGATTGGTTAAAATAACAATTTCATTGAGATTTTAGACATTTCCTTTGCTAAGTGTTGGGATTTTTTTCCGGCTCAGCTAGCTCGGAACCTCGTCAGAGCAGGCACTAAAAAAAACCCACCAGGTACTACTATCACTAATGGGCGCCATTTTGTGTCACAGACATGGAGGAGGTGGACCCGTCGTCAGCCGGACCCACCGATCTACCTCGACTACACTGGCCTCAACCGCAGGAGGTTCCTCTGTGGGACATTAGCAAGTGTGTCCTCGAGGAAGGACAGATTCTCATATCGCCAGAGGAGGAGGTACACACACACACACACACATACGCACACTCACCAGCTCCCCCCTGTGGTTCATCAGGTGTATTGCACCTGCAGGCTACTGCACAAACCCAGGATAAGGCCGGGATATCTTAGCTATCCTGGCTGGAGTTAGCCTGGACTCGGTAGCACAAAAGTAGGATAAGCTAAGCTCTGTAGCATAGTTAGCATTTTCATAGCCATTTTACTGTATGTGATTGTGAGAGTTTGTCACAACTGTCCCTCTGTGTCTTTGTGTGTGTGTGTGTGTCTCAGCCAACGATGTGGACCCGGAACCGTTTCAACAGTTGTCTGTCCAACATCAGCATGCAGAACCTTGTGGACATTGACGCAGGTTAAATTACACACACACACACACACACACACACACATATTTGTGTTACACTAACCTTAACCATCAAAACTACATCCTTAACCCTAACCCAATTCGAACCGTTACCCTAAAACCAGGGCTTTAACCCCCCCAAAAAGCCCTTTAATGGCTTGAGAACCAGACAAAATGTCCTCACACTGTAAGGTTTATACAATTGAGTCCTCACAAAACCACAAATACAAGAACACACACACACACACACACACACACACATTTTTAAACTGCTACTTTAGTGAGCACCATTGACAAAGTGCATTCCTTTAGCCTAACCTTAACCATCACGACTAAATCCCTAATCCTAAATATTAAAATTAAACCAATAAACCATTAAATTGTATCCTTGACACTAAAACTAAGTCTAAACCATAAACGGCACTTTTTATGCAGTGATAGGACACGAGGACCAGCCACAATGTCCCCCACTTCCTGTGGTTTTTTAGGTCTACTGGTCCTCACAAAGACATATTTACACACACACAGAGAATCACAAAATACTGATTTATAAAATTGGTTGGAGCCTTTTGGCTTAAAAAGTGAAGCCAGTAGCTGTTAGCCACCAGGGGGCGACTTCACAGGTTGCATAAAGAGCTTGTTTTGAATGGGGAAAAAAAAGACTTTCAACGTCTCTCTTGAGTTACTATACTATCAGTTAATGTCAAATCAAGCAAAACAAAGAAAGAGAATAAATGCAAGAGCTTCTGACGTCGCCGTAACTCCAACTCTGCAGAGAGTCACACAGGAAATAGCTGAAAGTCAATGCGTGCGAGAGACTGTCAAAATTGCTTCCTTTACGTTTTTTCTTTTTTTTTTGTCGTCGTTGAGGAAGATGGCATCGCCCCTTTGTCTGATCTATGAGACAGAACGAAAGACTCAGAGAGGGAGTGAAGGAGGATAGAGTCAGTCGTAGCTCTGCCGTTTTGAAGAAAAATGTCGTACGCTGCACTTTGACCGAGAGAAGAAGAAGAAGAAAGACAATGTTATAAGGACTGAGGCAGCCGACACCTGCAGACTAAATGATGGGATTTAGGCGCTGGTTTGTGTGTGGTGGGGCTCTGGGTAAGCTATTATCGCGTAAACTTCCTCTTAAAATGTGTCTTTCGCATGCGTGATGTCGGTCTAACCGAAGGATTACAAACAAATATCCACACAGAATGCATCTCCATTGTCTCGTCAGTCCATCTCGGGTTAGTTTGGGCTGAGAAAACTATGTGACATCTCTGCTACATAGCTTCCTCTGTGCGTAATAGTGTTTGAGGTCGCGTTTTTCCGAGCCCATTTGGTCATTTCCATCAAGATGACATGAGCGTACCACCTGAAGGCTTGATGTTCACGCATATTCAGCACCAAAATTTACCTTGAGATGCTGACAAAAGCTGTAAATACTTTGGAATTGTGATGGTAAATTCAGTTTCTCAGAGCTACATTTGCCTATCACCCATACCTGCCCAGTACAGAATACCAGGTCCTTTGTGTATAGTGTATTGTATATTGTGTATTGTGTCTAGCCTGCACCTTCCTGCCACACCAGCAGGGAGACAGCTCCCCGATACCTACAGTAGACAAATCGGTGTTAAAGCACCTTCTCAAGGTAGAGTCTTTGTCTATTGGAGGAATGCGAAGGGGGAGCTGCTCAGACATAAATGTGGAGTGGTCACTTTGCGCGGGGTCTTTCTCCAGCAAGGATCACTCCGGTGAAGATTGACCTTTTCCTTGCAACAAAAATAAAACCTTGTCGGCCGGCAGAAGTTTTACACTACACAAAAAAACTACGCTTTTACCTGTTGCTAGGTAACCTGTTAATTGTGAAATCTTCCAGAACAGTGCTACTTGTATAACCTTTTAAAATGTCCAAACTTATGTTGAGGTCTGCAAAAAAAAACTTGTTAAATTTTAACAAGTTACAGAACATGAAAACAGCTCCACCTAAAACCCACATCCTGCATCATTGGCTAATCCGATTTCTAATATTTCAACGTTGGCTAATGTTTGTTGTGAGTGTGGTCTTTTATCTTTTCGAAGTTTCCGGCGAGTCATGGGTGTGAATCGAACAGTTTGTCTGGAAACAGAGTTTCTAATGCATGCTTTTACGAACCTTCTCAGATCATCGTTAACATCCCTGGGTTTGTTTTGCACTTAGAATGTAGCCCCGACCATGTGGGTCTGTCAGGTGGTCCTCGACCAAAGAGCGATGGTGGCGTGAAGGTGAGTATTTCACCCAAGAGATAACAATCCGTCTGCTTGCTCCATTTCCTGTTGATGTTATACAGTACATAGTTGCCGTCAGACATCATTGCTTTCACTCTTCACTGACAGGCACTCCTCAAGCGACGGAATAGGGCCAAGAGGAATAGCAACACCCAGCAAAATTCGATCGGCTTGAACAAAGGAAGCAGGTAGAGTACGTTGTGGTTGAAAAGCAAAAGTTCCATACTGGGAACAGGGTAGCAATTATCATCAAGAACAATGCTGACTGAAAGACATAAGAACATTAGACTTGATCTTTTCTACTTCTTTGAAGGTATGGTTCCCGGGAGTCTGTGTCGATCCCAGTCAATCCACTGGAGAGTCTGGATCTGAGCGCAGACATCACCACAGTCATCCGGCCAGTCCACAGCTCCATTCTGGGGGAAAAGTACTGCTTTGAGGTACTCTCTTTGACTTAAAAGGATGTCCGAGTCCATTCTGTCCAAAAAAAGGAAGAAAGAAACTGATAGTTTTAATGAACCTACAGGTGATAAATTCTGAGAGCACCCACTGCTTTGGCTGCTCCTCAGCTGCTGAACGTGACCGATGGATTGAAGACCTAAGACGGGCTGCTCAGCCCAATAAGGTAAGGCCCGTTAGCCGTTTAGTTTAAGAAATGTTTCACCAGAAAAGTGAATTCACGCAAGGATTTAAATGTTCACAGGACAACATTGAGCGTACAGAGAACTCCCTGTGCCTGTGGATAAATGAAGCTAAAGATCTTCCACCCAAACGGCGTTATTACTGTGAGGTACACCTGGACGGCACCCTGTTCGCCCGCACGAGCAGCCGAGCTGTCGGCAAGCCACCAAACCGCTCCAGTCTGGCGGACGGCAGTTCCGCCGGGTCATCGGGCGGCGTCGGGGCCAGTGGAGGCGTGGCCGGAGGGTGTCAACTGTTCTGGGGTGAATTCTTCGAGCTGGACAACTTGCCGTGCGTCTCCCAAATCACCTTGCATCTCTTCCGCGACGAGGACCCCAAGAAAAAACGCCACTCCAGAGATGAGGCCGGCCTGCATCCACTGGGCAGCGTGGCTATTCCTTTGGCTGACATCCGAGGGAGGACCTATCAAGAGAAATGGTATCCCATCACGCCGTACAAGGCCTCGGGCTCAGCGGGGAGCAAAGACCTGCTGGGAGCGCAGACGTCGCTCCGAATTAAGGCCCGTTTTCAGAATCTGAAGGTGTTACCCATGGAGAAATACAAAGAGTTTGCGGAGTACGTGACAGTGGATTACGTGGAGATGTGCAGAAATCTGGAGCCACTTCTGAACGTCAAGGAGAAGGAAGAGCTGGCAGGCGCTCTGGTCCATGTGCTCCAGAGTATCGGCAAAGCCAAGGTGAGCACATGGGCTCACAGAAAATTGTACTAAATAAGCAATAAAAACAAGTTTTCTTGACTTAATGTGTATGCTTCAGGAGTTCCTCATTGACTTGGGAAGCGCAGAGGTGGAGCGTCTTGGAGAGAAGGAAGCGCTGATCTTCAGAGAGAACACACTGGCCACGAAAGCCATAGACGAATATATGAAGCTTGTTGGCCAGAAGTACCTCATTAACACGCTAGGTAGAGTTGCGTGGTGGGTTTTTTGTTGTTGTTGATGCTTGATGTTTTGTTTTTGGTAATTTCGTATCTCTCTTTTTTTTCATCGTAGGAGACTTCATCACTCGTCTTTACGCCTCAGGGGAGAACTGTGAAGTCGATCCTCGCAAATGTGCTGCCACCGAACTGTCAAACAACCAGAAGCACTTGAAGGAAGCGTGCGACGAGGTGGTGGAGAAGATCCATGGGTGAGAGTTGAAAGGACATGTGGTGTAGGGCGGGATTAGAGTAATTCACTGAGCTGATCTTTGACATGTTCCTCTCCCTTAGACCTTTTCCTGAAGAGTTACACAAAATCTTCTCCAGTTGGATGGAGCTGTGTGAAGACCAGGGCAAACCAGAGATCGGCCAGCGTCTCATCTCGGCTTCTCTCTTCCTGCGCTTCTTGTGTCCTGCCATCCTCAGTCCCTCTCTCTTTGGTCTGACGCAGCCGTATCCAGAGACAAACACCCTGCGGACCCTCACGTTAACTGCCAAAGTCATCCAGAATTTAGCCAACTTCACCTTGTGAGCAGCCGAGCACCTGGACAGACACTTTTGACATTTATCTTGTGACTCGATCAGTACGTTTACATGACAATGTTTCGGTTTGACACAGGTACAAACTGTCTATCCTTGCTATCCTTGTATTTAGACAGTTGCCATTGTTGAGCTCCAACCTTAGCTGGGCATGGAAACATCCATTATCTACTGCTTTATCCTCCACCAGAGGGTTGCGGGGGGGTGCTGTGCCCATCTCAGCTGACATTGGGCGATAGGCGGGGTACACCCTGGACCGTTCGCCAGTGCATAGAAGCATACGTATTTTCAAATATTGTAGGAACAAATGATCTGAAAATTAATTGTTTGTTCTGATTCAGGTTTGGTGAGAAGGAAGAGTACATGCTTTTCATGAACGAATTCCTGGAGCAGCACTGGAACGGAATGAGGGGTTTTCTACAAACGGTGTCCAGCCTCGACACCGAAATCCCCATGACCTCCTTCGATGGCTACGTTGATTTGCCTCTGCGCTTGGCCGTGCTCCACGGCCTGCTGGTTGACATCATCCATCTGAAGGATCAGGTAAGGCGGAAAAACCTCTGGCTCAAGTTAAGCAGTTAGTTGTAACGGTAGCTTTTTTTTTTTTAGACGACGCCAAATTGTTCAGTCGCACTTCAACATACCCAGTCTTTGAGAACCAAAGGGGGGTCTCACATGCAGCTTGTCTTTCTTAGGACACTATTGACAAGCTGGACCCGCTGCCATCGATTCTGAACCAGATAACAGAGTCACTTGGTCCTGAGGCGCGGCGGATCATGGTTAGCAGGTACACTGAGAGCCAATATCTGATCTCACTTGTTAGCGAAACATGGTGTTGTTAGGTGTTTTCTAAAACAGTTTCCTTCTTGCAGCACACCAGGACAAGTCAAGCCCATGTATGTTCCTCCTAAAGACTTGGGCAAGTACAGTCCTCACCAGTCGTCCCTCCAGCAGCTTCCTGTGGACGCCAAAGCCCTACGAGACGGGTATGTTGAGTCACATTTTGACCGCAGGAACTTAAGGATCCTGCAGGTCATTGACCAGATCAAACAATTTATTGTGATAATGCGTGAATAGCCCACAGCTACAACTAGCTGTTCCACCCCTGTCCACCAGGCGGCAACAACAACAATGTCACTACTGTTCGCCACAGAATAAAACATGTATTCATTTACTCAAAAGGGACGTTCGGACTAAGAAGCACGGAAAGGAGAGGACGCCGATCAAAAGAACCCACAGTGCGCCGCACCGACCCACCGGTCAAGCCAAACGCGCCTTAAAGCGTCAGACGAGTTCTGAAGCTCTGCCGACAACGGACCCCGAACAAGAGATGGAGACCAACCAGCCTATGATCTCGCCACCGAATACTGTGAGCGTCGCTACATTGGCACCAGCTAGGTCACGTGCTCAATATGTCTACTAAATTCTGGTGTCCAATCTTTCGTCCTTGTTGCAGAGCGCCAGTCTCAAACGCACACATCAACCGGTTCCCTGGATCAAAAACAGCCTCAGTAAGGAATCGAGTGAGATGAAGACCGAGAACGAGCAGATCAACCTACTGGACAGGGTAACGACGAACAAAGATAGCTTTTTTAAAAGGTCCAGTGTGTAAGAATTAGTGACATCTACTGGCGAGACTGTGCTCACACCTGTCAAAAAGTGAGCATGCGCTATACCTCTTGAAAAATCTGGACCTGTGGGATTGAGTGGGTTTTAATTTTTCTAAATAGAATGAAACTAAGTGATTTTGACTCAAAAATAATGTTTCAGCCACAAGGTATCCTATACCTATACCAGATATCATAATTTGGCAACTTGAATACTGCATATTACTGTTTACAACATCCTTTTACAGATATTTCAATGGGTAAAAAATGGCATCTTTTCACAACAGTAGTTTCCAATATATAAACATATATAAACAAGAATATTAGCCGTACAAACCGAACACATACCTTTACTATTACCACAGACTTGATCTCTATTTGCATGTCAAAGTGACTTAATCCAGAAAGAAAACGGCTGTTTCATGTCATGTATACATTTGGCGATGTACGGTGGCCTTCGCATACCAGAAAGGGTGATTTTTTGTGTTAGCTTCATCTTCTATATGCAAAAATAAACACTCTGGCTGCCGGATAAATATAACTTTTAGCATATTTTAGGCTTAAAGAGCATCATTTCTAAATAGTTATTAACAGCACAAGAGCGGAAAATATAGTTTGTTGAGAGCTTTAGCTTAGCGTTAGCTTAAGGCAGCTCACAAATGCTGGTTTTGACTGAAGATGTTTTTAAGCTACACATTTCCTTAATTGGTCATTGTTGTTTTTTAACAAAATAGGAAACTTTAGATTACAATAAGAAACTTTTGGGGACATTTAAAAAAAAAAAAAAAAAATTCAAACTGACTCACCAGCACGGCCAGGAGCTGTCGGAGCTTCGCCTGGGGATCGACCAGGTGACGGAGCGCGAGCTGGACATGGCCAAGCGCCTGGAGGACTTCATCATCCAAAGCCAGGACCAGAATGCAATGCTGCTGGCTGAGGTGACCGAGCTGCGGAGCGTGCTAACTCTGCGCGAGGAGCAGCTTACCAGCGCCACCTTCAGGTAACACCGTGGCATTTAACGTCAGCCGTAGCACGAAATAGAGAATTTGAGTTTGGGTTCAGTTTGTCGCTTTGGCAAATTGAAAATCATCAGGATTTCTCAATCCTGGTCCATGTTTTAGAAGTTTCCTTGCGCCAAACACTCGACGCAATCTCGTTTCATCTTTGTTTGTCGAAGGCTGGGTGTGATCGAGGAGGAGCGAGAGGAAGACGAGAGGAAGTTAGGCGTCGCCGTCGCCGCAGTCGATCGAATGAACGTGCTGGTGAGTGCAAAATGTCAACGACGGAAAAAAAGACGAGGAAAAAATAGCCGCAATAGCTCGGTGTCAACTGAGCCGTCTGTTTGCTCACAGGAGGAGCAGTTTGCAGGAATGCTGAAGGACCTTCACCAGCTCAGCGAGGTCTACAACGGCGGCCCGAACAACGCGCAGCGTCCCGAAAGCAAGCAACACATCAACAGCACCTGAGAACAGCTTCAGTCCAAACCACAGAAATTGTATGAATTTCAGCTTTTACTGTATCTCAGCTACTATTGTTTTAAAAAAAATAAACCTTTCAGATAAATCAAATAAACTCAGCTGGAGTAGATTTTCTTTTCTTTTCTGTGTCATTATTAAGTGTAACAGCTAACCTCGTATTCGGAACAGGATCTGGCAACCTTCAACTACAGGACCGGAACCGACTAAAGTGGATCTGGCACCTCTAGTGTCAACATGAAAAATATACATGTTGATGATTTTGTAGCATCTAACGTCATTTTTAACACAGAAAAAGAAACAATTTAGATTTTTATTTGATATTGTACATTCTATTTACAAAGACGCAAGTGTTATTTTCGGTAGCTCTTGTCTGTTGGTTTGCGATTCCTGCACTTGCGCTTGTTCACCTCTACACCTTCTGTCTTCTCTTGGTTCCCCCGAAACCTGGTGACCAATCAGAGATGTTAGTCTTTGAATGTGCCAAATAAAGGAGGAAGGTTTAGCAGGTATTCCTGGGATTTTATAAACCCAGTTATAAGAAAGTTTTCCGTGTGGATAAGGTCTAGGACCAACTGTTGCCGACTAAATCCTTCTCCGGTAACAACAGTACCTGTGAAGTCGGGCTTGAATCCTCGGGGCGGAGTTCCTGCGGTGGAGCCGTGGTGATTGGCTCTGGGATAACCAGCTCGTCCTCCTATCTTTCCACCGAGGAACATCTCATAGAGGCAATAGGCCAGCAGAAGCAGGAGCACACCGACCACCAGCAGGCATCCTACATTAAAACTCTGATGACTGTGCTGCTGGCAATTGTTTCCGGGGAAACCGCTGAAGAAACTGGAGGCAAAGCCCACGAGATCTGAGACAGACGGAGAGAGAAAATGACACTTTCTAAATATGTCACCGATGATTGAAAAGATGAAGCCTCATTAATCTGACAATCCTACCTTCAATTCCCTTCAATCCTTTCAGTTCCAGGGAGTACTCCAGTCCACAGGAGCCCTTCAGGACGTAGGCATCATTGGGATGGTTGTAGCCCTCACAGCTCACCTTGAAGCGGCCAAAACCAAGCGAGTTGCCCATGTTGTCAAAGGAAATAAACTTTTTTTTACACCGAGCCGAGAAGAGCTTCTAACGAACACGTCAACCTACTGCTAGATATATACACAGTACATTATCAAAGCCATCAAAGGTATCAAAGTGTCCACAGTATCCTTTAATCCAACATCAAAGGTACACAAAGGTCTATCGAAGCCATACATATACATATATACAGGTTGGTATATTGTTGGTTTGTGTTTTTTCCCCACATTTGCCACTACGACCAACAGAGGGCGCCAGAGTCTGCCATTTAGATTGTATTTAGTTAAGTGAAGCGGTCAAAAAACTGTGTGCGCTCACCCTCCCTCCGTCCAGCAACACACGTTACCTGATCGGCAGTTCCCACCTATATTGTTATGACCCATTATGCCACTTATGCAACTTAATCATGTTATTTAAAAAAGTTAAAAAAACAACTCTGGCATGAATAACGTAACTTAAACACTGATATAATTATTTGATATTGTACACAAAGTTGTTTCAAAGATGCAGGTGTTTTTTTGTGTTTCCCACATTTGCCACTATGACCAACAGAGGGCGCCAGAGTTTGCCATCTCTGATTGCCTTGTTCATTGCTGTATTGTATCATGGATTGAACCGTTTTATTTCAGATTGTATGGGTTGGTGAGCGGGGAAGAATGTGTTCTATTTAATTTGTGATTTTAACGCAACAACAAATAAACTTAAAAAAAAATGTCTTTCTGGAAAATATTAAACTTTTTTTTTTATTATGTATCACAAGAAAATACAGTAATTATTCACTTGAAAAAAACAAAAACAACACAATATGATATCATGTGCAGGACAATAGGCTCAGGGCTCAAACTGATGGTGAGTTAAATACACATTTGTGTGTTTTTGATTGGATGAAGCTTATATTATGCTTTAAATGTCTTAACATGACATTCACAGAGCAGTTCCTTAGAAACCTGTTCAACAGAAGAGTGGCTGTTTTAATATTTAAAGTCATTCATCTGAAGCTCCTCTTCCTCCTGCTGTTGTTTTGGCCACGTTCAGATCTAATTACCACTATTATTATTATTACTGCATGTATACACTTGTCTACCAGTACCCAGAAATAATAGAAGAAGCCACGACGCAGAAAGCCCCAGCGTCCACTGTAGACCATTATGTTCACCTCCACACCTCCTATCTTTTCTTGGTTCCTCCGAAACCTGGTGACCAATCAGAGATGTTAGTCTTGAATGTGCCACATAACATCCCACCTGTAACCCAGTCTTTGAGAATGACTGGACGACAGCACAGCATGTCGTTGTATTTCAGAAATAGGGATGAATCAGGTCAACTAAATTCATTGCCATCTAAGCTAACACGCCAACATACCTGAAGCAGTCCGAGTCCCAGAGGAGGAGGAAGAAGATGAGGAGGAGGAGGGGTAAGAAGAGGAGTGTGTAGGTCTACTATTTGTATAGTAGTTGTTGTAATTGTTGCCATGGTTTCTGCAAAACACACACACAGAAAAATGTTGAAGTCTGTGAGTGAAATGAAAAGAAGAACATATCCTCCATCGCCATCTTTACTGACCTCTGACGACCAAAGAGATATCCCAGCAGCCCTCCTGTCCCCATGCCACTCCAGAAACCTCCGCCTGTGCCAGTATTAGCTCGGCCTCCTGGGAACTGTTGTCCATGGGTGTAGTCACTGTGGAAACCGTAGCCTGGGTTGGCCCCAGCGTGTCCTGAAGAGAAGGGGGAAGAGATTCTCAAGTCTTTTTCACACAAAAATGAGCAGGTATTTACAAACCCAGTTATAAAAATGACCTCTTTAAAAAAAAAGAAGAAGAAAAAGAATATCGAAAGCCCTGTTTCCGTGTGGATAAGGTCTAGGACTAACTGTTACAGTACCTGTAAAGTCGGGTTTGAATCCTGGGGGTGGAGGTCCTGCGTTGGAGCCATGGTTATTAGCTCCAGGGTAACCGGTTTGTCCTCCGTCCTGCCCCCCCTGGGGCATGTTTCCACTGAGGAACATCTTATAGACACAATAGGCCACGAGCAGAAGCACACCGACCACCAGCAGGCCTCCTAAATCGTCACTCTGAGATGAGTGTGAGCTGTGATGACTCTGCTGCTGCTGCTGCTGCTGCTGCTGGCGATTGTTCCCGGAGAAACCGCTGAAGAAACTGGAGGCAAAGCCCCCGAGACCTGAGACAGACGGACAGAAAAAGACACTTTCTAAATATGTCACCCAATGTCTGGAAACATGAAGCCTCATTGATCTGACAATCCCACCTCCAAATCCCTTGGATCCTCCCCAGCTGTTTCCCTGTGTCCTCCTCTGTCCGTCTTCAGTCAGTTCCAGCGAGTACTCCAGTCCACAGGAGCCCTTCAGGATGTAGGCATCATTGGGATGGTTGTAGCCCTCACAGCTCACCTCGATGCGACCAAAACGGTACGAGTTGCCCATATCGGTCTTGCACTCCCACTGTCAAACGGAATCATTTTACACCAAACCTATATCAATAATCAATAAATATCAATAATGACAAATGTAAAAATTGTCTGTGTAGGTTGAAGACTGTGGGCAGGAGATATTTTTGTGATTATTTTCCTGGACCTCACCTGTACATCCACTCCATCCCAGCCTTTGTTCTTACACTGTACCACCTCTGGGACAAAGGTGTGGCAGCCCGCTGTGCCACCAACGCACTGGAGCTGAGGAATAGGCTGAGAGCGCCTCCCCCTGGTGAAGCGACCTTTGTACAGAGTCAACACCTGGACGTCTCGCAGCAGTACACTCTCTACAGGAGGGAGAGGAGAAAAAACACAACACCAATATATTAATATAAAGGGCGTACTGTTCTCTTAATAAATAAATTGTCACTGATTTGTGAAAATACCTTTCAATATATGTATATAACACTATATGTATGACTAATGTCTACCTTTTACAATTCTACAAAGCGTAGTTTGCATCTGTGACTGCTGAAGAGGGATTTACCACGACCTGGCAACCCAGAAATTGTACTTACAGGTGGTCTGTAACTGGTCCATTAAAAATAACAAGTATATACAGTGAATACAGCATTAAATAATTAAATTTGGTCTTAATAACGTCATAAATGTCAGCAATGACGAATAACACATGTACTTCACGACAAGCTCGAGGGTTTCAGGCGCTAGAGTTTTAACAGGAAGTGTCAGCATCAACATGGCGGCTCAAAACAACGCCACATAAACTGACATTAACATTCAAACGGACGTTTTAAAAAAAAGAAACGAACATACCGTCGTCCCAGCTGTGGACATGTCCCAGAAACACAAGCGGCAACAGCGCCACAACAAGCCGCTTAAACTCCATCTTCTTCTTCCTTCCTTGACTTCAGCGCGATGTCAACAGCTACCCGGACATTCTGCTATGTCGTCTGTTTTCGTTCACGTCAGCCAATGAGGGACGAGCACGACGGTCGGTTCAGCCAATCACAGCCCATAGAGCGGGTATGATGTAAGAGGGTGAAACCCAATGACGGGGCGGCTGCGACGTGAACCGGAAGTGCTTTTCTCGAACTTTCTCACGCAATGAAATAAAAGCCAAGGGTTTAATTCTCCAAAGCATCAAAGACTTATTTGGTGGAGGAGTTAGTTAGACAGAAAAAACAGACTCTTTTTTGGCAGAATGTTAGCTAACTGGGCTAACTTTTGACACAGAAAAAACCAGACTCTTTTATGGCAGAATTTTAGCTAACTGGGCTAACTTTTGACACAGAAAAACCAGACTCTTTTTTTGGCAGAAATGTAGCTAACTGGGCTAACTTTTGACACAGAAAAACCAGACTCTTTTATGGCAGAATTTTAGCTAACTGGGCTAACTTTTGACACAGAAAAAAACAGACTCTTTTATGGCAGAATTTTAGCTACCTGGGCTAACTTTTACAGACAGAAAAATGCACTCTTTTTTGGCAGAATTTTGGCTAACTGGGCTAACTTTTGACAAACAGACTCTTTTTTGGCAGAATTTTGGCTAACTGGGCTAACTTTTGACAAACAGACTCTTTTATGGCAGAATTTTAGCTAACTGGGCTAACTTTTGACAGAGTAAAAACGGACTCTTTTTTTGGCAGATTTTTAGCCAACTGGGCTAACTTTTGACAGATAAAAAGAGCTTCCGGGGATCAATAAAGTCGTCTAAATCCAAATAAATATGACAGTAACAACAGAACACTGTGGTCATAGTAAAAATTAGGTCTTTTATTTTGCTCAATCACCCACTGCTCAGCCCATATTATTAAATCTCTGCTATAAGTTAGATATTTACAACATCATTCAAGGCCCTTCACAGAAAAAGCATCATGATCGTCTTTAGAAAGAAATCTATTTACATTGTACAAAACATTGCATACGCGATGATCACTACACCAGACCCCCTTCCCTTGCGAAAATAAAAACAAAGAAACAAAAAATAAAAAAAGCAGTCACATTTTATCCCCCCCACTCACATTTCATTTTCTCCACCATAACTTGTGCATTTCTCACTGATATCACCCCCCATACCAACAATGAGGTGTGTTTTTATTCTAATTTCCTTTTCATACGGGAAGTTACGAGGTCACAGTCAACAGGTCAGCTACCGAATTAGTCATCGAGGCAGTCAGTAAGGCAGGAAGGTCACATCACGGCGCTCTCGGTGCGTGTCCACGTACGAAAAAACTCATTCAAGCCAATAAAAATCAGTAAATCTGCAACTAATCAGTTGTCATGGTAGAAGACGGGATGGAAGATGGAGCACAGTGGGGGCGGAGCTTCAGGTGGTTTAGACCAGTGTTTCCCAAACGTTCTAAATGGGGACCCATTTCTGCATAATTTAGAGCCATATCTGTGAAACCTAATATAAATTTAAATTGGCAAACAAATAAATTCTAAGAAAATTGAAAAACAAACAAACCATTATTTAAAATATAATACACACAATCTTAACTAAAAGGTCGGGAAAATTGTGGGGGGTGGGAGGCGGACTAATTTGTAATTTCCTGTGACCCAGCTGTGGGTCCCAACCCAGACTTTGGGAACCACTGGTTTACACAAACCAACTCTGTATGAGGTTTTATGTGGGAGGACATCTTCTTTCAGGCTCAAGTCAGTGTTGATAAGCATGTGGCGAATACTTACGGTAGCCTAGCAACTTACAGTATAAGCTTTAAAGGGATAGTTCTTCTATATATATATACATATATATTTGTGTGTGTATGTGTGGTTAACAAATGGTCCGTATTGTTACGCTCAGTGAAAACATTGCGGCCAGTGTGGTCATAAAGAAAAACAGGCGTTAGCCAAAACCGCTAACTCTCTCCTGCACCAAAGTCCATAGAGAAAAATAGCGTTTTTAGCTAGCAGGGAGACAGGAGTCTTGCGGGTCCACTGCTGCCTCATTTGGCAAGTTTGTGTCACTGATGAAAGTCTAAACAGAGGATTTTAAACGCAGAAGACACAAAATAATACATTTTAACTTAGTGATGGGAGACAGCAGTGAATCAACAACTCCTTTGTGCCGTGACGTAAAAATCACAGGTTTTTTTCTATGGATCTTTGGTGCAGGAGAATGAACATTTTATACGCAAATTCCAGTTTAGTGAATATAAGTGGGCATAGATGTTATGAAGCGGGGGAAACTGAACTATCCCTTTAAGGTCCTCTCTGACGGCCCCGATTGTTCACACACAGAACAGTTTCTTTAACAGTCAGCCATCACGACATCATCATCATCATCAACCTAACACATTCACAATTGTTAGAAGAAAAAAAATTTAAAAGGTACAACTGCTGTTTTTTTCTTGAGTCCAGCCTAAAAAAGTGTAATTAGAGCTAGACCGTTGAATATTAAAGCCTGATTTATTCTCCATTGAATGACACCTTTGATAAAACTTTAGTCGTCTCCATGGCAACCGCACACCGACCTTCAGCTAGGCCCTTTTTGCACAGCAGCTATTTTCACAAATTTCAGCTGAGATGTTACCGATCACATTGACGACGGATCTGTTCCGTTCACGCAAGTCAGGACAGCGCGACTGTGAACCTGCATGCACCCTGAAGCTGAGCGAGCTAAATGGAACCCAGCCATCATTCATGTGATGAGCTACACCTGCGATGTTCCCGTCAAAATGGCTGCCGTGCAAAAAGCCCAGCAGCTACCAGATTCGTGCGAAAGTGCGGCTACTTCCTACAAGAGTTACTGACAAAAAGTGTTCACGAACTGCGCACATGCTAGCCCTCAGTAAGGACATAGAGAAAAACATACTTTAGCCACTTAACACAATAACTTAGCTTAATAAATATACACAAGGTTAAGTCTACGATATGTCGGGAATACGTTTGTGGCTGAATTTCGGCATTAGAGAGTCTTTTCCTTCCGAAAACTGAAGTTCGTAAACTGCTCGCTCTCCCACACCAAAGTCCATAGAGAAAATTAGCATTGCTAGCTCGCAGAAACACATTAGCAGCCATTAGTCTACGATATGTCGGGAATACGTTAGTGGCTTTATTTCGGCATTGGAGAGCTCTTTCCTTCTGAAAACTGAAGTTTGTAAACCGCTCACTATACCACACCAAAGTCCAAAGAGAAAATTAGCATTGCTGGTTTTTGAAGGCTGTTTCCAGGTCTTGATAGGAGCTAGCCGCACTTCGCATATAGAACAAATCGGGTCTCTAGAACGGATCAGGTCTTGACAGGGCCATCCAGATAGGGATATTGTTGATTTGTGTCTATAATTGTGCAATTTTTTAATAAATTTGTTGATATAATTTATGCAGAAGAGAGTCTGACTTTTGTGGTGAACAAAATACTACGGCATAGGCGACGCATGAAAATTCCACAGGTGCATTTCTGTCACAATGACGGAGTGTAAATGAGGTTTTAGGAGTGACGCGATCAATTTAAGATAATCTATGCAGCTGCTTAGAAAAGACCTGAGAGCCCGAGAGAACGGACAGAGACGGAGGCCACCGCGTTTCCCGGTTCAGTGTTTGAACGCCAGTAGCTTCAGCGCCTTATCTACCACTTCACCTGCCGTCTGTGCAGTAGCTGAGTACACGCACTTAAGGTTTGACAGAGGCCGAAGCCAGCAGTTTTGGGCTGAAGCTGTTATTGGTGATCACACGGGCTACATCCATACTTCCGTTTTGGAAAAAAATCATAAATTCTCGGATGTTGAAGTGAACTCAGCTCCGAGATGACCGTGTTCCAGTTAGGAAACTAAACGCGGACGTGTGCACGTTGTTAGCAATGCCAGTCGATAACGACAACAAAGCAACATTTCCATGTATAAAAATGGAACCGTACTCTGTGTAAGACTGAAACAGAAGTGTTTGTATGAGTGGCAGCCATCTTGAAATCCTATGTTCCGACCTCCAACTACAACAACTAAAACTCACCTGGAGTTTTAGACAAAGCAGGCAAAAATCTTTGAAAACTACTCAGAGAGAATAGGTGTGTTGATATGGACGCAGATTACTTCCAATTTGGTCTTGATTTAAACATCTTTTTTTTATAAATAATGAAAACGTAGTAGTATGAATGTAGCCTGACTCACTCTGACTCCTTCATTTTAGAGGTGCACTGACAGTGATTGGCTCATGACAAGAACATCTTCTCGATCGAAGGACAGTGTCTGTAAACGTATAGTGTGGATGTGTTTCTTGGCAGGTGTGAATCAGTGTGTAGATGCTCGCTCACCCTCCCCTCCCCTCCCCTCCCCCCCCGTGCGCCGCTCTTCATACAGCCACGATGTTGTTCATTTCCCATTTCTGAGTGGTTTTGCTGTTGTCGCAGTCTCCTATGAACACTTTGTGGAGCAGGTCAGAGCGGTCCAGACACTTCCCTGTCAGGAGAGAACACATGAATGATTATCCCGCTTATTATTATTAGCAACTCAAGCTCGAACTCGGGTGGAGCCGACAGGCGAGTCCGCGGGTTTGTACGTTACTTTGCAATCTATGACGTAGAACCTGAAACACTTCCTTCCAAAAAAGCTTTGGTGTTGGGGATTATCCATTCAGGAGGACGTCCTCCCTTTTCAAAGTTAAACAAAATAACTGTAGCTACCCAACCCGTACCGGGAACACGTTCCGGAAACCCGAACCGGATTTGTTCTATGCATGCGCAATAGGCGTTCCAAATAGGAAAGCACATATTTACCTGTTGGCACATGAGTGAACCGATGAAGATCCTGGACACAGAGAAAGACAAACATGGGTTTACACTTCACACACTTCACACACTGACACTCTTTGTCTTGTATGCTTTTCTTCAGTGTGTGTGTGTGCGCGTCACCTTGAAGTACTTCCACTCATTGTGCTGGTTCCTCTCACAGTGTGTGATAATGACAGCTGAATTATCTGCTCTGGCCAGGCACTGGTCGTACTGCATCAACTGGTTGGCCTCATTGATACGGAACAACTGTGCAACACACACAAACACACCCCGCAACATGAGTGTCAGCGCGAGTGATTATTCACGTTATTATTTTTCTAGCTGTGTATGATTACTGCTGTGGGGTCACACAAGGTAAAGACTGATTCTGTATGTAATAAAATCTATCTCTTCTACAGTATATGATATCTTTAGAATATATCCAACATTTAACTTTGCCAATAAACAACCTTTTCTGACTTGAAATGAGGTAGAAGACTTGAACGTTAAAGGTGATGGTAGAGAAAACGTGACACTTATTTTCCGTCCATATTCCGTCACTTAATACATTTAAAAGCGACACACAATGAATCGATTATAAATGCAGCTCGAGCAAGAGCAGGAAACGGGAGACGAAACAACACGCCGCGTTAAACGCTTCATACCTGGTTGCCTCCCATTCTGTGGCACGGTCCAATTTCCACGTTGCCTCCGTTGGTGTGTCCCATACTGTCAATGCAATAACTGGTCTCAAAGCCGCGGATCTATACACACAGAGGTTAAATTTTCAAACCTTTCTATAACCTTCCATATAAATAGTATTTCACTTCCTTCTAATTAAAAGAGATGATATATACAACCAAAATTGTGTTTTTGTTGTGTGTTTAAACTCACCTCCCCCCATTCCACATTTTTAGGAGGCAGAGGGTAGTGCGCCGGAATGTCGTACGCTATTTCTTCCATGAACCATTTGAAGCTCTTGCATCGATGCTCCTCCCTGAGAAACGTTTGATAAGTCATTTACGAATCATAAATACATTTAAAATAAAATAAGTTCCACCAAATTTCCCCAAACTTGGTGGAAAGACGTTATAGACCAAGATGAACAAAAAAGTCAACTGTAACCAGGGCCTCAACTCAACAGCTCTTCAACTTGTAGAGTGTCTTGACTGTATTTGTTGTGCGAATGTCTCCTTGTTACATTTGTTTTTGCGTAAAAAAAAAACAAAAAACACATTTTACCTGAAACGTTTAAGCTCGCTGATGTCCCCGTAGGCGAGAGTGAGAGTTTCGGGACGACTGGCGTAGAAATAGTCCTTATATTCATCCCACCACACCTCCACTACACGGACGTAGTTCTGTACACACACACACATATATATATTTATATAGTACACAGTAGAAAGTGACGGCAGGAACAGACGTGATGACAAAAGACAAACTGCAAATTTGCGCTCCTCCTTTCCCAAATAGGACATTAAAGGAAGATAAATTGTTTTATGCATGTGTACTCACAGACTCAAACTATCAGACTTCTGTTCTGCTTTCTAAATCAAAAAGTTTGGACATAACATTAAACTTTTATGTAAAAACTACATTGTATAAAGTAATTACAATTATGAAATTAGGATAAAATGCTGTTAAACATAATAAAAAAAGAAGATAATATCTAAAATTAGGATAAAACCTAATAAATAAAGAGAAAAAAAAAAACAAACCCAACAACTATAACATTTGGATAATACCCCATAAATGTAAAGTTAAAAACAAGTTTGAAAAACAATACATGAAAAGGAATGCAAAACCTTATAAATGATATAACAAAATAGTGAAATATTGAATATAAAATTTGCATAAAACCCTATAAAAGTGAAAAAAACTAAATAAAACCTTGGAAAAAACACGATAGTTTATGTAAAACCTTGATCAAATTGTTGCTAAAATACTCTTAAAGTAAAATAGAAAATTCTAAAACTTAACACTTAAACTATACCAAAATGAATGCAACAATCACTCAATTTAGGATAAAACTACCTAAACTAGTTAATTGTGAGGATGAAAAAAGGAAAATAAACCTTTGGAAAGAACATGAAAGTAATGTAAAACCTCGATAAAGTATATAAAAACTAGTGTAATAACTATAAAATCTGAAAAAACCTCTAAAATGGAAGCTATCATTTTCACAGCCGTGTCCAGTATGGAACAGCTAAAAGGTTCTGATGGTTGTTATTTGTTGCGTCCACACAAGGACACTCTACCTTCAGAGTGGGCGAAGATCCAACATGTGCAGGCGGTGGGTTCCCCTGCCATCCGTGCAGTCTGTAGATGTGACCGATGCGAGAACACGGAACGAAGAGCAGCTGACCGCCGCACTGCCAGATCTGCGTGAATCAAAAACAAAGACAATATTGTAGTAAAAAAGACCTTTGAAACCATCACTACGAGTAGGGTATAAACAAGGACATTTACCTTGTACGATATCTCAAAATTCTCTCCTCCCCATATCTGCAGGCCCGGGTCATACAGACCCAGCTCAAAGAAGAAGTCTCTCTCGATGGCAAAGAGACCTCCTGCCATGGCTGGAGACCTTCACGCATGAAGAAACACACACATCCAAGACGACACGTACACGCTTATAAAAACCGACGTTATAACACTGCATCTGTGTCAGAGATTCACACCAGAATCACTCAAGGTCGGGACACACCAAGACCACGATTCAGTATCAATGCAATGATATTACGCTATCAATTCTAGCCGAGTGGCCTCTGCTTTTTGGTTTTCCATTTGTGAGACGCTACAGAAACAGTTGGCGTGAGCCGACTCTGCGTTTCTGAAGTCGCCTTGGTGTGTCCCGCCGTTAGCGCTTTGCTGTCGTATGCGACATGTGATGATAACAACACTGAGAAGAAGAAGAAGAAGAAGAGCAGAGGAACAAGCAAAGTGAGAACAAATCAGAATGACAGGATGACATGATGGATGATGAAGTGTTCAGGTTGGGGAAAGATGGAGGGGGGGGGGGATGATGGTGCCCCAGTCCGATCCCAATTCACAGAGGAAGCTGCCCTGTTGATCCGTCCCAGCACAAATCTCCTCATCCCCCAGATTGGCTACTTCTGACTGAGGGCAGTGTTGCTATGTTGTCATCAGATCTTTGAATTGGCTAAAATGAGATGCTAAATCAGAGCCCGCCACCTGATAAATAGGAAGGGAATTCTTCAATTTGCCAAAGCTGCAGCAGTATCATCAGAGAATCAGACTGAGAGCAGAAGACAGCACCAATTAACTCCCAGGGTTAGAGATATTAGAGACTGGACAGTTGATGAACAGAGAAGTGGTTAGAGATGCTCCCAATCAGAGAGAGTGCAGTTGGTTAGATGTCGACCTATAGGTTAAGTTTGTTGGCAATTACACATCCCACGTTTCTTTTTTTCTGACATGAATATGTACAGTAGAGTTGGTTTGAGATCAGCTTCTTCACAAGTTAGTTGATGTTAAAGAAGAAATATGGTCACACTGGATGCCTGAGCAAAGTCTGTGTTGAAATTAAAATGCGCTTTCTATTATCGGACAGCGCCTGACCACTTGTAAGTACAGGTGTAGATACTGAGACACAACACTTCAGGCGGGGGGGGGGGGGGGGCGAAGACACATTGTGACCACAACAACTATGTGAGCGGAAATTCGTCGGCGGCTCTGAGCACAGCTAGCGTAAAAGTGGCGACAAAACTGCGCAGTCTCCTCTGCTGTTGTCAGTTTCTCGCTTTATCGAAGACGACTTCTTCCCATGCGTCTAAAAGCAAAATTAGTCCATATAACAGCGCGACTTCACATGCATGTCGTCAAAGTTTCATTTTAGTCGGACTGAGACAATAATCTGGTTTTCTTAATGTCATGTTAACACGTTAGTCTGAGTAAAATTGAGCAAATCTTAGTCAAGACTAACATTGAGCAAATCTTACTCAGACTAACATACCGGAATAATGCGATTCATAGTCCAATTACTGCATGTACATGCTTAGTCGGACTGGAGTCGGACTGGACTTCTCTCCAGGCTTTGACACGAACATAGGAGACCACGTATAAACTGCAGTACTGTTGCCGGAAATCGTACGACATCGGCGTCTTTTTCAGACAACACAGCAACCACAATCTAATTTGTATCACATTTAACAGCAGTTACTAATCATACAGAAACGCAGCACCATCCATCTCTGCTCTTATTGGCCGAAAGGACCAACCAATGCCGGGTGAAAAGATAGGCGAGACAGAGCAGATCAGCGACGCAGCCCTTACATGCTACACACAAGCATCCAGTGTGGCCTGAGTCAGACATTTAGTAAGCACTGATCCAGGTTTGCTGGGACATGTTTTTACTCCTGTGTTGACACTGCCCTGGATTAGTGAGGAGACTTTTGTGTACCTATATGGCTCAGTCTGAGATTTTCTGAGGTCTTTTTCCCTCTCTCCCAGAGGAACTCTCTTCCAGAGCATGCTCCAATCCCAGGCTCCTCTAGCAAAGCCATCTTGGTCTCCTCCACCCTGGGCATCCATGGTGTACCTCTCGCCGTGTATGGAGTCGATCAGAGGCACCGTACACACCGTTCTGACGGAATGGAGGTGGGAGGGGGGAGCATGCGTACAAGATACACGGGAGGGAGAGGTGTAGAGGGTGGATGTACATGAAGGGGGGGGGGGGGACAAAAAAAGGAAGCAAATACAGCCAGCAAACCAATACAAGACAGACAAATGGGGTGGGGGGTGTCAGACACCAAGACAGTGACAGTGGAGGAGAGGACAGGTGGGATGAAGGGATGGGAGATGGAGACACAAACAGAACAGGGATGAGTGAGTGTTAGAACGCTGGCTCTGCGGTGTGTACCGGTAAGGCTCGGTGGTGTATTTTCGTTCGGCCTTCTCTTTCTGGCTAAGTGGGACTCTCTTCCAGAGCAGACTCCAGTCCCACGCTCCTCGAGCCAGGCCGTCGTCATCGCCACCCTGCTGAGGCTCCATAGTGTACTCATTACCATCTATATAGTCTATCAGGGGCACTGTACACACTGTCCTACACGTACACACAAACACACACACACACTTTTGTCTGTATGCGTCCTACTGTAGCACAGTGCTTCTCAATTATTTTCTGTTATGCGTCAAAGAAATATCTTCGTCCACGACACAACTCTTAACGCTGCAGTATATATGTCAGGCCTGTATGTGGCGCTGTAACGCCACTCAGTTGTGAGGAAGTAGACGGAGCAAAGAGCAGGGCCACAGAATTGTCGTTCGCCTCAGATTATACCTAATTGAAACCTGAAGCTGGGATCTGATTCGGGGATCATCAAGAATATCAATAACGCTGAGAAATCCTGCATACTGTACCTTTAATGTGCTGTCTGATTCGCTTATATTTGTAGTATAACAACACAAACAAACACAAGAGAAAAAACAACAGATATGCTGAAAAGGAAGGTGATGATTAAATATACAGTACAGACGACAACTATGAATGAAACATTTTTAGGGAATTTTAGGCTAAAAGAAGAAATTCCTTCTGACCTACATACCTACCACAAGTTAGCTTAAAGTTTGCTAAAAGAAGACATTCCTACCTACCTACGTTAGCTGAAAGAAGGCATTCCTACCTACCTACGTTAGCTAAAAGAAGACATTCCTACCTACCTACAAGTTAGCTAAAAGAAGACATTCCTACCTACCTACAAGTTAGCTAAAAAAAGACATTCCTACCTACAAGTTAGCCTAAATTTAGCTTAAAAAAAAGACATTCCTACCTACAAGTTAGCCTAAATTTAGCTAAAAGAAGACATTCCTACCTACAAGTTAGCCTAAATTTAGCTTAAAGAAGACATTCATACCTACAAGTTAGCCTAAATTTAGCTAAAAGAAGACATTCCTACCTACAAGTTAGCCTAAATGTAGCTAAAAGAAGACATTCCTACCTACCAATCTACAAGTTAGCAAGTTGAGATGTGTGAAGACTGAACAATGCACGTTCAGAGCGTTTGTTTGCGCTACCTGTCTTTTGAAATCGGAGCAACCAGCGGAGGATACCAGTTGACTCCCACCTCACAGTGAGCGTCCAGGTAGATCAACACCTACAAAACAAGCACACACACCCCCACAGGCACGTCTTTGTTTTAGTTTAACCCATGTGAGCTGCAATACTGTTGTGGTATCGACCAAACTACTTCTATATTATAGGGTTATAACCCTTGCTGATACGATACTCAGTATTGGTATAGGTCCGATACAGGACAAAATACCAGGATAGGATATCATAGATAAAAAAAACTTGAGTGTGTCTTAGCTATCTTTGCTAGATTTACCTCACATCCACAGATGTGTTACCAGTCAACACCAATTTGAGGCAGTAAAGAGCGACCAATACCTGTCCTTTATCGGCCTTGTGCGCTCCGATACTCCTGGCCTGGATCAGACCTTCCCTCTTCTCATTTCGGTAGAGCTTGACAAGACCGTTCCACTGCTTGATGTATTCCTCCAAACGCTCCTTGAGATGGACTACACACACACACACACACACACACACAGATGGAACTTCTCATTAATACATGTGACAGCATTTCTTTGCATGTTTAATCCATGCCTGTAAATAAAGAGACCAATAGTTTTGTTCAATTTTGTTCGACCCATGTCGGTCGACCTACGAAAAACATCTACATATACAGTTAAACCATTAGTGAGAGGAAACGTGTTTAACAAGTTCATGGCAACGCGAGCGAACGCACCTTTGTTGCTGAAGTCATCGATCATGACGATCTCAGCCAGGTATCTCCTGGGCGTCCTCTTGATGACACTGTGGACAGTTCTCATCAGCGTGGACCAGCCTTCGTTATGGAACACGATCACCACGCTGGAGGTGAGCAGTCTGTCGTCATAGTTCCAGTACTTACACCTACAGAGGGAGAAGTGTGTCGGTCTCAAATTACTTGCTTGTCTTCACAAAAACAGAGCTTTTATTCTGAAAAAAATCTGAATGAATTCAACTAAGATTCTGTTGCTAGAACTGATGGTTAACTTCAACTAAATGATTGGTTTGGAAAATAAAAACAAAAACACTTCTGTTTTCATGGTAACAGCCAGGTTTGGGGGGTAAAAAATAACTACTTGCATGCGTTAGGTTCAAAGAAGTAGAAGTAGAAGAAGCTGCTGATTAAATACAATACTCACATTATTGTTAGTATAACACAGGGCTTAAGGCACTGATGTCTGATGATGTTCTGGCCAAATATTCAATTGGTTGTAGACCTTATTTTCAGCAAAAAGACTGACATTTTCATTCAAGGAGCTGACACCGGAGTCCAGGCACCGTTAACCAGTTAGCTCCGTTAGCTGCATTAGCTCCTTCTAGCACCATTAGCGTGCCTACAGTCAAACTGGAGCGGTGTGTTTATTAAACGAAAAAAGCAGCGCTACAAATAACCAGCGCACCTGTGTACTGCGTATGTGTGACTCTGTTTTTAAAGTTTAGCGTTACTTTGGAGGCTCATTTTAACAATCCGGAGTCACGTAAACATGACATCACGCGTGTCTTTTTCCGGTCAGTCGTCATGGAAACGTGGCGTGCGTTTGACAGCCCTAAAAATAATCGTTGGAGCTCTAATATCTTCACGACAGTCTATAGAACTACATCAAAGTGGTGACGGCAGAACTTGAGGTTCCTGTTTTTGGGGGCGGTGCTACGCTCAATTTTGCAAGTTCACAGACGTCATATGCAACCAGGCTCCTATTGGGACGATAATAGGCAGTCGATCACACTACAAAAGTGACATGCTTTGTCGTCCATTTCCTTCCAAATGGGAGAATTATACATAAATCATTTGATATTGACAAAGACCTGAAGAACTAGTGATTGAGACCATTAGAAGTTGATTAATTTTCCTATTTGGCTTCAACTGGCAAACCTGAAGACTGTTTCTGACAAGAACACAGACAGTAAAGTGAGGCTATGTCAGAGAAATTACAGTGGGGTAATTACACTGATGACACAATGCACTTTACACAACACTCATCCAAGGTGATCTATAAATATTACAAAGATGTCTTTCACTGGCTGGATTATGAAGCAACTGGCTGGGCCTTCCCAACCTGTAGCTGTCAGATGGGTTTAAAGGCAGAGTGTTTAGTTGGGTGTGAACCAGTTACACCTTCCTAATGCGTGTTTACATTGCCGATTGGCAAACAAACAGGATAAAAACATAATCAAGGAAAACAGCCAACCGCAAACCCAACAACTGTTTCAGCAGACACTTGTGTGCTGGTATTGTGTTTTAAGACGCTACTGGAGGAAGTGGAGAAGAAGTAAAGAGTTGAGGAAGTGAGGAAACACTGGAGACTAGACTACTAATAAAGACAGGGGGTAAAAGAAGGTCAAAATAAATAAAACAAAGTAAATCGGTACAAGACGTACTATGAGCAATGAAAGGACGGAGCGTGACAAAATAAAAGGCAGTCAAATAGAAATGGAAATTCAGTAAAAAGGAGACTTAAATGATTTGTGTTGGATCCAAAAATGAAGTAAAGGTCAAATAAAGGTCAGCTCATAAGTTTGGTTCACAACATTGCTGCCCTCAGGTCTTCAGGAAAAACTTCTTAAGAACAAAAATGTTTCATTCATAGTCCAGCCATGGCTGATAAGCACCAGTCGCTGGAGTGAGAATGCAGTGACTGTGTCATTGTTTTGGTACTTTTGTATTAAACTGCAGCCTCAGAGTTTTCAAACCAAAACAGGACACAAGGTTCTAAAACATCGGGGGTAACGTGGCGTCAAGCTAATTCAATCTTGGTACCTTACTCTTAAAACTACTGCATCTGGACAAGTGATTGTCCTTGGAATCTTGGTCAAAGTCAGTCTTTGTAATTTGTCTCCGGTGAGACAGAGATCTTGGAATTCTTATTTCATCACGTCGTCATTTGCACTCTCTTTGCTCGCCTTTACTCGCTCATTGTTCTGCACGGAATCTCACGTCAACGGCGGCAAGAGAGACAGTGTCCACCATGCCGCGAGTAATTACGACTCTACATTTGTTCTGCGTAGGCCTCAAGCAGTAGGTAACTTCTTTCTTGCACAAAATTCAAGGACTTTCAATGACCCCATATCTATTTTCAGGGCAAATTTCACGGACTCAAGGAAAAAAAACAACAAACAGAACCAGACAGACAAGTCTGCTGTTCTTCTGCTAGGTAAAATAAAACCGAACTTAGGGTTTCAAAGTCACAAAATAACACATTTGAAGCGACCGACGGAGGCAGCAACAATTCAATCTCTGTGTGCTCCGATGTGAAAATGTACTTCTATCCTCTAAGGACTTTGGAGTGGGGCGTGAGCGGCTTATACAAAAAAGGAAAAAGGCCGTCTGACAGTGAGGTAAAGCAGCGAACAAGGCACTTACTCTTCGTGGCGTATGTCGTTGATGCTTCTGTCCAGTGAGATCATGTCACTCGCCACCATGTTGAAGCCAAACTCTTTGATGGAGGCTTGAACCGCGTCTTTGTACTCGGCGCCCAGAACAAGAGGCTTAGCTTCCTCTCCGGGACCATTGAGGACCCCGTGAGGCTCCGGTTCCTTTGGCTCAAAGTTTCCCAGCACGCCTCGGCTCAGGACGGGGCTGTCGTAGACCAGCGTTTGGGGTTTGAACGTCACATACTGCTGCTGCATCACCTGCTTCTGGTTCAGCTCCTGCTCGGGTTTCTGGAAATCTTCAACAGCTCCTGGACACAAAGAAAAACAAAAGAATAAAACGCCACATGATTCCTTTGTGATGTGGAGCAAAGAAACAAAGAAAATATTCACATATAAGAAGCTAAAACAATCAGAAATCTCGTTTTAAACATGAAAAAAGCGATTAATCGACAATCAAAATAGTTGACGATGAATTTAATAATCAAATTGTTTCAGCTCTAATAGCGACACATCGCGATATCTGTCCAACTGAAGAAAGACAAAACAACGTGAAAAGATTAAAGTGCAGGATTTCTCTACACTCTTAGAAATAAGGGTTCCAAAAGGGTCCTTCTACAAGGGCTGAAGAAAGGGTTTTTCAAGGGCTCTTGGTAACACTAATGGTTCCGGTAAGAACCATTTTGATCCAGAGAACCCTTTAAAACCCCTTTCCTGAATAAAGGGTTTTTAAAAGGGTTCCAGGTGGAAAGGGAAACATCTGCACAAACATGGACTCCAAGAAAAGACATAAGCGGAGTTAAGAGTCAACCAAACAACAGATAAGCAGAGTCAACCAACGTGTCAGTCAGGTTGTTCACCTGCCAGGTCTCGGCACGAGTCAAGGAAACCAACAGGTTGTTGTAGTAGTTGGTCTAGTTCGAAAGGGAAAGGGGAGCGATGACGACGAGAGAGAGCCGTCATCCATTTCGGTTTTGTAAAGCACTCAACCTTGAGTGTCGTTGCAGCTGTAAACCCAACAAGCAGCTTTCACAAGACCGCATTCTGACAGAGACGGTGAGTTCACAGAAGCTCTGGCGCTGGTGTGGAACCACACAAAGTTAAAACACTTCCAAAGCAAGGACGGTAATGATTAACCCTCATTTATTGCCTTCCACCAAGGAGGATATGTTGTTATCGACGTGGCTTTATCTGCAAGTGCAACTTTTTCCACGTACCGATTTTGACGGATCAATCTGAAAGTATGTTCCCATTGAATTGTGGTAAAAATCTACACTGATGATGACATCGGTGGGTAGTGCGATGATCCAATTTTCAAGAAATCCTTCTTTCTTATAATCTGCGACTGTCAAATCTAAATCATATGCGTGGACTTTGTCCCGGAGTAAGGCTCTATACCGATCCAAATAAAAGTCTTCTGGATCAGTATGCGAGACGTAGGCGACGTTGAAAGTTGGAACTCACCGTGTTTTTGTCTGATGGCGTCGAGGTCCACCTCCACTCCCTCCACATGAGGCCACGGCATCACAGGCTTAAACGGACCTTCGTTGGGCAGCATATTGCCTTCCTGCGTGGGAGTAAATGACATATTTAACATGATTAGATTATTTTTGGGGGGGGTTAGGTCGCTCTTAATTTGCAGTTTTTTAATGGAAACTATGATTACTTGTATTACCAGCATTCTTCTTCCGAGAGTGTTCTAGAAAAAGCACGATATCAAGCACTAGCCCCTCCACAGGTACAAACGCTGACCCACTTCACCTCACTTTTAGTCATTTCTTTGTTATACGGAGCAGAGAAACCAGAAAATATAGACATTTAAGAAGCTGGAAAATCAGAAGACAGTCAAAAACTCTGGTATGATGCTAATTGTGTGGCTGACAACGCAACTATGTCAACAGAGCTGTGCACTGTAGACACTTTATTGTGTACTAATATGAAATCCAGGACCCGTCGGTTATTTTCCTGATTAATCGAGTACTCGCTTGTTCTGTAAACACACACACACATCAGAAAATTTAAAAAAATGTCGTTCAGCGTTAACAAAACCTCCACAAACAACAATGATTCACTTTTAATGACTTCTTTGTTATTGTTAGTTGAAGATCCATGGATCATCGTCGCATTAACTGATTAACTTTTGATCATCAAACAAATCCCTAGAACACATGCTAAATATAGATGCACGAGGAGATTGGATCAATGTGGACATGTCTGAATTTTAAACAAACACCACACAGTTATGGATCGACATGGTTTCCCCAGGTACTGACTGAGCTCGTGCCAACTGTGCACACCTCAGTTCCGCCTCGTGGTGACGTATGCGGACATGGTACATCCTGGACTGAACCTGTTGTTGTGTGCTATAGTCGGACTGTCACATCCACAGAACACTGACAATCAATTTGATTGGTGCTACATTTAAAAAAAAGGGATGACGAAAATCTGATTAACTATAGACGAATACAAATACAACAGGGGCTCAATGAGGCAGCCAGACACCAATCTCCATGACAACCGTTACAGTACAGTAAAGCTGCCTGAATGAACGAATTAAAGCGTGTCCTGGAGACACCATCCACGGTCACACTGTTCTTACAGAGCCGATGAATGCTCTGTTAACTTCCTAACATAGAAGTTTGTGGAGGGGGGGGGGGGGTGCTGTTGACTTACCCGTTTGTTGAAGGGGTTGTCATCGTTGGGTTTGGGCGTCAGAGACGACCACAGCACCACCAAGCCGAGAAACGTCCCAACGACGAGCAAACTCCGTAAAAGGAAGCCCACTTTCACCCTCATGGCGGACGCTAGTCCTCGTCCTAGTCCTCGTCCGGGTCCCGGTCCCGCGGCTAGCCGGGCTTAGCTGCCCCACCGCTATGCTAAGCTAAGTTAGCTGCTGCTTGCTGCTCCTGTGCTGCTTCTTCTAACAAGTGCTAACCGGGCTGTCAGCGTGTTTCCCCCCGCCCACGCAGTTTAACCCGACAGCGGGGATAAAAGTCTGAAGCGCGGTGTTGACAGCTCCAGCTCCACGTCGGTGTTTTTTTGATTCACCGGGCTTGTGGCGAGCCCTGTGTCCGTCTCTTGTACACTGCTGCCCCGCTAACGTCACTGCATTTGATACGCCACCACTGGCTTTGCTCTCTCACACACACACACACACGTTTCTCTTCTCGCTCTGGATGTTGACTGTTATTTACACTGATTCAGCCCGTGTCTCCGAGGTGTCTGACAGGGTGCCGTGTGCGGTAATGATGATGAAGGCAGGTTCAGGTTTGACTTGCTGTGGGAGGAGACACGAGGTGTGTCCGTCTGTCTGGTTCCTGACGTGTGCGGCTTCGCTATGAACAAAAATGCCTGTGGTTCGTTCGCTGTTGTAATCCATGGGAACGCGGAACTTACGAACGTTTTACAGGTCAGCTATGGAGGACGAGACCTGACATATCAATAAATAAATAAATTAATAAATAAATTAATAAATAAATTAATTAATTAATTAATTAATTAATTAATTAATTAATTAATTAATTAATACAGGAATAAATAAATACATACAATAATAAATAAATAAATGTATAAATAAACACAAATAAATAAATACAGGAATAAATAAATACATGCATAAATAAATAAATAAAAACATGCATAAATAAATGCATAAATAAATACATACAGCTTTTTGCTTTACATTTATTCCTGTATTTATTTATTCCTGTATTTATTTATTTATGTATTGATAAAAATATTATGCTTTTGAGGCCACAAATGAATGGCAGCCAGTTGGGCTCGTGTTTTTACCACTCTCGAGGGTACTATTCGTTTTTTGTCCATTAGGACCCCCCACCCCCTTGTCTACGCCACTGCCTTTTAAATGGCTGGAAAGTATGTGTATATCCAGATGAGCTATTTATTATCGAAAACGCCTTGTTGACTATGGAGGACGAGACCTGACATATCAATAAATAAATAAATAAATATTAATAATAATAATAATAATTTATATTTATGCATTTATTTATTTATGTAAAATAAATGTTTTTTTTCCGAACTTCTCAACTGGAATGTGGTCAAGTTTGGCTAGCGCCACCACCAGGTTCCTCTTGTGCGACACCAGCTGTCAATCACACTGGTGTCAACTCAGGCTATTAAAACCATTAAAGCCATCACATTTACTCTGTAGATATGAACATTCACAATAATAACATCAACATAACAAGCTTTATTTATATAGCACTTCTTCAAACAAGGTTATAGTGGTTCATAAATTAATAATAATACGTTTAAAGGCAAAACAATTAATTATTAAAACATATTAATAGAATGATTCATAAATTAAAAAAACTAGAGAAACATGAGCACAATTTAAAACAAATTAAGTGAAGTCAAGAAACGCAGAATGATAAAATATGATTGTTTTTTTCCCGTTTTGATTCAACAGAAATAACCAACCTATATGTTATTATGTTATATATGTTTTCAGTTAAATTTGGCATTTTCAGATAATAATAATAAAAAGTCCAGTGTCAGACGTAATCTGCATCCATACATACATGCCTGAAAAAGTATATCACATGACCATTCAAATAAACTGGGCAGGCACATGAAGGTGTAAACAGGAAGTTGATTTTTTTGTTACTAATGACTAACGAGACACAGAAAGATAGTCAAGTCGCAGCTGATAAGAACCAGTCAGGAGGCAAATGCAGGTCCCTGTACGATTCCACCCGGCCTGAATGTGGCACAGAAGTACATCTAAAAAGGTAAAAGAAGACGTGGATCATGCACATGAAACAGGTGAGAAACTGACCAAACAGACACGACAACGACGAGAAAGGTGGTGACAGCAAATGACATCACTGTTTTCCCAAAAGTTTTGAGTTTTTGAGGGCAGGCCTCGTGCGATTTTCAACGATACACAAAGTGGCGTGGACACCTATGTGTGCTCCAGGTACTGAGTGAGCAGAGAGGGCAGAGGAAGACAGTGCAGCTCCGTCAGTCTGGAGCGACCAATCAGACGCCTGATATGGATACGACACAACTGGCGGAGAGTCCTCGGAGAAACTGGAGGGAGGGGACAAAAAAAAACGTGGTTTACTTTACTTTTCAGCCTCAGTGCATCAGTATGGAGCTCCAGGCGTCACGTGACTCTTTGTTTACATCACCGCGTCGGCAGGAAAAGCAGCACTTTTCCTTATTCAGTACTACAGAGCTCTACAGTATGTTAACCCTGCCATGCTGGCAGGAAAAGCCTCTGAAAAATGAACAGTGTCAGTTTCAAGCTTTGCGCTCTTTAAGCAAAAGCAAGACAGACTGAGTACATATGGAAACGGGTATATACGATAACCGCATTATCTTCACCTTTCCGATAATATTTCATTCTGCTGCAGAGTTACGCAATAAAATTACGCGAAAAACGCCAAGATATTTACGCCAATTAGCGTTGGATTCTGTAACAGCGCCGAAATTGGCTGAAAGGGAAAATGAAGACACTTTTGCGGAGTTACGCGCCCCTTAAGTTTCCCTTAACTGCAAACCAGGAAACTGCGATGAATCTGGATGAAAACTTCAACGTCAATAGCATCGAGCGTGATTTATAGCAGTGACACAACTCTATCGTTCTTGAGATCTTTGGTGATCCCGTAAAATGTTCGCCCGTTAGCGTGTCCGCGACCGTTTCAGCATCCAGGCGCTGAGAAGACGAGTTGCCCGACATATTGCCTGGTTTATGAACGTGAACAGCGTCTCGCTTCCTGTACCTTCAAATGCCTGGAGAAGCTGCTTTGTTTTTCCACCAGGGGGCGCCAGGTCCACCGGTCGCCGATTGTTATCGTCTCTGACGTTGACGTCGGCGCCGTATTCCAGCAAGACTGACGCCTGGTCAGCGTCGTCCTGCGTGACAGCGGCATGAAGAGGGCTGTCTCCGTCTCTGCCCACGTTGACGCTGGCACCTGGAAGAGACGAAGGAGGAGAAAACGTAGGGTTTGAACGGTCGTACGCATGAGAATCACTGCAGGAGAAACGGCACACCTGTCGGCTTTTTATCGACACGGAAGCCAACTGCGTGAACAGCTCGTACGATTTGCCACGATGGGCGCGCTGACCGCAAGTTCTCCGCGGTTACACGGTTGGATAGCGCATTACGCAGTCGTAGAAGTGTAATCGCCGCTTTACTCTAAACAACATTTCACCATCAACCAAAGCATTTTTGCACACACTGCGGAGAAGAAACGCTTAAACCCAGCCCTCTGGGGGGGGGGGGGGGTGCAGGAGGTGACGACAGGACAGGTGTGGACAGTGAATGAAACGCACCTTTGTGCAGCAGAATCCGGGAGCAGGCGGTGTGTTGGTGGAGGCAGCTCACGTAGAGAGGAGAACCCAGGTGAGACACCACGTAGTCTGGATCAACACCGTGAGAGAGCAGCGCCTCTACACACTGGCTGCTACCTGTGCACAACAAACACACACGGATGTAATTACCACAATTACCAAATCATTAACTGTTGGTAACTGTGTTGCTTCTTTGAGCAGGAATGAGCCGTCACTGTTTGCTCTTGTAACAACTGTGTTTGTGTGTTTGTTTATGGGTGTGTGCGTGCACACCTCTCTTGCAGGCCTCGTGCAGAGCTGAAGGGTGGTGCGCGAGCGCGGCGCGCGGCTGCGCTCCGCTCTGCAGCAGCAGCTCCGCGCAGCCGCCGCTCCCAGAGGAACAACAGTTGTACAGAGGAGTGACGCCGTCGATGGTGGCGGCGTTCACCTGCGCGCGGACGCGAAACGACAACATTAGCATTAGCAGGTAACACTTTAGATCAGGGTACACATATTCGCCATTCACTAGGCGCTTATTAACATATATATAAGTTGCATACTAGCCCTTTATTAGTCATCATTAAGCACGTGCTTAATATTTACTATATACATAAAGGGCTAGTATGCGACTTATATGCATGTTATTAAGCACCTAGTTAATGCTGAATATGTGTTCCCTAATCGAAAGTGTAACCGTGTATTTCTACATATATAAACGTGTGTATATACTATACATATATAAACAATGACTTTATCTCTTGCACCGACGGTGACATGAAGACTAGCTTACATTAGCGCCGGCGTTTATCAGCGCTCTGACACAGGCGACGTGTCCCGACAGACAGGCTTCATGGAGAGGGGTCACATGATCGATGGTGACGATGTTAGCGTGATATCCCTAAGGTTTAAAAAAAAGAAAGAAAGAAAGAAAGCACAAAGATTTATTATGATTTTAACTATGAAAGACGTGCAAAAGCCTTGTTAACGGCGGTACGTTAGCGTATGTGATGTGTTTCCATGTTTACGCGACTCCCGATTGTTAAAATTAGTCACTAAAGTAAAGCTGAACTTTAAAAACAGACGCACACATGCGCAGTACACAGGTACGCTGGTTATTTGTTAGCTCTGTTCCAGTTCGACTGCAGGTGCGCTAAAGGCGCTAACGCGGCTAATGGAGCTAACTGGTAAACGGCGCCGCGGCACGTAAACATGACATCGAGCGTGTCTTTTTCTGGTCTGTCGCCATGGAAACGCGTCATTCGTTAATGTGCGTTAACGTTGACGCCGTTAGCGTGTTAGCGTGCCCAGCAATATATCGAGAATGACAAATGACAACAACAAATTATAATAAATAATGTATTTAGACTTTTATTTTTTATGTATTATTTTTTTCCACATTAAAACCTCTCTAACAAAATTACCTACCCCGTCTTTAATGGCATTACCTGAGCCAGCAGAGTGCGGAGAGCGAGCAGTCGACCCTGAGAGGCCGCTTCATGGAGAGGGGAGCGATCTGCCCACGAGCCTGCAAACACACACACACACGCACACACATCATACACAGAGGGAAACACCTTAATACTAAGACGTGACCACTTTAACGTCTCCGGAGTCACGCTACGGGGGGGAAAAAAGGCGGATAAATTACACAAAACCTGAAGAAAAAACTTGAGACAATTCTGTCTCTCAGTGTGTGTGTGTGTATGTCTAATCGGCTGTGAGGACACATTTTGTTTGAAAACCTGTCCTTGTGAGGACATTTTGGTCTTTAGGTGAGAGTTCAGGTTCGGAGACGCCTGTATTTGCATTATGTCTTTGAATGTCCCGTGTGTGTGTGTGTGTGTTCTGACCCTTTTTTTCTGTCATAAACACTGACCTTGTCAGGACCATTGGTCTTCATGGAGACCAAAAACCTGGTCCCAATGAGGCAGAACCTCATATCTGAGGAACTGGATTTAGGTTTAGGGTTAAGAATTGAACGTTATTAAATAATATGGTCAATGCAGTGTCCTCAGAAGAACTTGACCACTGTGTTGTGGTAATGACTCAGATGACCACAGGGGGGCGACAAATCACCTGGTAAAGTGTATGTGTTCACAGATTGTGTATCAGAGGTTGCAGTAGTGAACTATGTGGTTATATTTGGTGCTGGGGAAACTCTTTCTCTGCAGCTGTGGTGTCAGTGACACACACACACACACACACACACACACACACACACACACACACACACACACACACACACAGCTCTCTGAGTGAGGACACTCATAAATATGTAATGCATAATGACAATAATGTGCTCACGAAGACGGGTTTGAAGCAAAATGTGTCCTCATACATGAAAACACACACACACACACAGAGTCTACACAACATACCCATGTCTCCGTCTCCCCATGGCCCATCCAGCCACTGGTACGTGTACGACATCTTGAATGAAGGAGAAATTACTGACAGAAAGGCTCGACACAGACTGACCAACTGTTTACTATCACTGTCTGTCATTGGAATGTTTTACTAAATGTCAACTAAATAGGTTGTAAAAACACATAATCTGCTTTTGAACCACACAGTGGGAACACAACCTGGTTTTTATTCATCTTTTATTCAATTTTTTTTTTTACATTTTTATACATATATTTTCAAGTTGTCGTAGCTTCTTTATTATCTTTTTTAATTATAATATATTTTTTTTACATTGTTTTTGTCAAAATCTTGTATCACTGCACTTTTTCATGTTATTTTTCACAATAAAATGCAAAATGTATAGTATGTAAATACCTTGAAAAGGATTATACTGCTCATTATGTTACCTTTATTGTATTCACTGTTTTTCTATTATATATTATATTATATATTGGTATTTATACTTATTATTTTAAATATTATATTTTATTTACTTATTTTACATAATTTGTTGTTGTGTCTAATCCAATTTTACATTTCTATATTGTTATTTTGTACGCGAATATTCTTATTAATTTATAATTGTAATGCTTCGTCTTTTCATATCTATTTTCTTATTTAAAGAAAAATGTTTTTTTTATTATTATTTCATATATTCTACTTTTTTTTTTTTTTTTTTAAATCACTGTTTGGTGCAGAAATGTTTAAAATAATAATAATTCTACAACTCCCTACTACAAAACTCCATATTGGGATCAAAAGAGTAAAATCTAATCTAATCTCGGATGTTGACCATGAGCTCAGCGGTTCACCCACCTTGGCTGGTCAGAATGCCCCAGCAGGCCTTCTTCCTCTCCGGGCCTCGTTGAGATGGTGCTCCGGCCTCTGCGCCTCTTTTCCGGGACACCTCCGGAGCTCCAGGCGGGACCTCGGGCATGTTCCTGCGGGTCCAACTCACGCGTTCGCCGCTCAGATGTGCCACTGTCCGCAACCACAGAGTCAGGGAGGAGGAGGAGGAGCAGGAGGAGCAGCGACGTGATTGGCTGAAAGGTTTTGTTGCTGTTGTTGTTAAACGCACATGACCAACTCACATGCGCGTACACGTGTCCGCAGAGAGGCTATTTCTGTGCTCGTGCTCGAGCAGAGCGAATCTATACTAAGCGTGACGTCACCAGATTTCTTGAAAAAAGGGATAGATAGATAGATAGATAGATAGATAGATAGATAGATAGATAGATAGATAGATAGATAGATAGATAGATAGATAGATAGATAGATAGATAGATAGATAGATAGATAGATAGATAGATAGATAGATAGATAGATAGATAGATAGATAGATAGATAGATAGATAGCAATGTTTTCTTCGAGCTAACTTTAGGCTAATAGCTAGATAGAAAGCAATGTTTTCTTCGAGCTAACTTTAAGCTAATAGCTAGATAGATAGCAGTGTTTTCTTCGAGCTTACTTTAAGCTAATAGCTAGATGGGGCCCCTAGCTGGGGCAATAGCAATGTTTTCTTCCAGCTAACCCTAAGCTAATAGATATATAGATAGCAATGTTTTCTTCCAGCTAACTTTGAGCTAATAGATAGATAGATAGATATGTTTTCTTCCAGCTAACTTTAAGCTGATAGATAGATAGATAGATAGATAGATAGATAGATAGATAGATAGATAGATAGATAGATAGATAGATAGATAGATAGATAGATAGATAGATAGATAGCCATGTTTTCTTCTAGCTGCCTTTAAGCTAATAGATATATAGATAGCAATGTTTTCTTCCAGCTAACTTTAAGCTAATAGATAGATAGATAGCAATGTTTTCTTGAGATTAACGCACATTTTCAGGATTTTAAGTCTCACTGATAGAAAAGCAAAATAACAAAAACTGAGTAGAGTCGAGCCGTGTCATGCTAGAACTGTGTAATGTTAAAATCACTGTGAGTGTTGGGTATTTCCACCCCCACTAAGACCACTGAACACAGGCATAGCAGAGTAACTTAAAGAGCAGCGTCTGTATTTATAGACTGCAGCTTTTTAAACTAGGTCAAACTATAGTGTGACCCAGTCACTGACTGAAATACATGTAAATGAGATCAATATAACCAGGAAAATGTGAGTTTTCACTTCCTAAAACATAATTCCAGCTCCTGTATCGAGTCTAAAAAGGTTGGTTTTTGCCTCAAAATGACTTCATTTTATTTTCTTTAAAGTAATAGTTCACAGACAGCAGCTCACTCAGTCAATTTGAGCTGTTCAAATGCATGCAAATGAACCAAAAACAAACAGAAAATGCAGATTTTCACTTCCCAAACTGTGACAACAGGTTTTTTTTGGCTCCAAATTATTTAATTAGGTGCCTGCACCGCAAGGCATTGCAGCCAGAACCTTAGTTTCAGGTTTCATCTTTTGCAGACATGTTCAAAACGGGTCCCTGGTCTCACATATCGTGTTTCGTGTACATTGGTCCTGTTCCTGTTGTGATTTTTGAAATTAATTTCAGGTTTATATTTTGCAGATTATAGCCCACAAAAAACACACAATTTAAATGCTTGTGTTGTTGCTCATTCATTTATTCATTCATTCATTCATTCATTCATGTTTTACATTAGCAACTGTTTTTGTAGGAGCAGATCTCCGGAGAGTTCAAAAAAGAGTCATAAGAAGAGTCGAAGAAACGAGTGACCTCCCTTCTTTGTTTTGTATCTCCAATCGGTCAGATCTCCTCCCTCTAAGACTTTTGTTTTTGTCTATTGGGTACATATTGGACCACTGATGAGTCTTTAAACCAGACACCCAGCAGTATGTAAAGCATAACATTGCTGCCCATTTGAAGCACAGAATGGGGCGAAACAATTCAATATGTATGCATACAGAAAGTGTTTAATGTCAACATTTTGTTTTCCTATGTGCTTACATGACATTTGTCAAATAAATACTGATTAAAAAAAAAAAAAAAAAATCCTGTTTCCTGTTGCGTCAAACCAACCACCGTGATACACACAAAACCGGATGTTGATTTTTTTTTTAACAGTAAGAACTTTCAAAATAAAGGCAGCGCCCATAGATCATTATTATTATCACAGTGATCAAAACATAAATATACAGCAAATGAATAAAGAACAATATATTTCTTGATTATATGTTTTTTTTAAATCATGAAATACATTCTATATTATATATGTCAAATTGACAGGCTTAAAAGAAATTGCTTAAAATTACATTTAAATGTATATGATTTACGTGACCGTACATTTTACGATATTATGATTGATACTAGTCTGTAAATTAATTTTTAAAAAATCATCAAAGTCACATTGTTTGGATAATAGATAAAAGAGATCGAGTCAGTTGAGGCCAAGAAAGGAGTCACGCAAGGAAGCAAGAAATAAATGATTGGTTTTGTTTTGAAAAGTGCGAACCGGAAGCGTGCGTCCGCTCTACGTCCCTCGACACTTCCTTTCTTTCCCACAACAGCTAGCAGCTAGCAGCTAGCCCGCGTGACGCCGCTCTCATTCAGCGTAGTTGTTGCGGCGTTTGCGCCGTTTTGCGGAGTGAAAGATGAACACGGTTCTGTCCAGAGCGAACTCTTTGTTCGCCTTCTCCCTGAGCGTCATGGCGGCGCTAACGTTCGGCTGCTTCGTCACCACAGCCTTTAAGGACAGACGAGTTCCCGTGGACATCCACGTCTCGAGAGTCATGCTGTAAGTCCACGTCAGCAGCTGTTAGCATTAAAGCGCCGTTATCTGCGTTATATTTTGAATTTTTATGACATTTTTAAAATTATAATAAGAAGGTGTTTGATGTCAGAGGTGCTCGGTGTGGACTGATGTGATGATGCGTTCAGGGACCGACACTGGAGCGGCTTCCTAGTCTGGCACACACGGGGTATTTTACCGGTAAATCAGTCAGAAATGCGTCTGGAGTGATCTTTACACTAGTTATTACATTCATGACATATTGTGGGGTAAAGCATCGAGAGTAAAGTGAATATTACCAACCTGATGGTTCTTGCTCATCCAGGGACGGATCCACGGGGGCCCCCTCAAAAGGGCCAGTAAGCCTGCAGCCCAAATCCGATCTTTAAGCGTAGTTCTTTGAGTACTAAATCCACATCTCTGTCATCTCTTTGTCTCTGTGGAACAGGAAGAACGTCGATGACTTCACTGGACCCAGAGAGCGCAGTGACCTGGGCTTCGTCACCTTTGACCTCTCGGCTGATATCCTTGCCTGTCCTGTTCAGTAACATTATGCACCCGTGTGTGTGTGTGTGGTCACATAATCTCGTTTGCTCCTTAACAGTTCTTACATTTGCAGCCAGTTTTTGACTGGAACGTTAAACAGCTGTTTCTCTACATGTCTGCAGAGTACGCCACCAGGAGCAACGTAAGACACACACACACGCATGCACAAACTTCTATATCTTAATGAGGACACGTCATAGACATTTGTGCATGGAAGACACTACAATGTCATTAATAGTCGTCTGTGTGTCTCAGGCTCTGAATCAGGTGGTGCTCTGGGACAAGATCGTCCTTCGAGGTGAAAGCACCAAACTGAACCTCCGCGACATGAAGTCGAAATATTTCTTCTTTGATGATGGGAACGGACTCAGGTTAGACACACTTCTTTTTCTGCACAAATGTATTTGCAGCCACAATATCATATTATGTAATTGTATTATTTCAGGTTACAGCTGCGGAAGTAGTGCCTTATTAAATAAACGTCTCTATGCCTCACTTTTGTGAAAACAAACTCATACATCTCTCTCTCTCCTCCAGAGCCAATAAGAACATCACTCTGACGCTGTCATGGAACGTCGTCCCCAATGCTGGAATTTTGCCCCTAGTGTCTGGAAGTGGACACGTCAGCCTCCCGTTCCCCGAAATGTACGAGAACACCAAGAGCTATTGAGACCGGGAGAAGATAAAAAAAAAAAAAAACACAACACATTCTGCCAGTTTACAACACACACACACACACACATACACTGGTTTTTCTTTTGTAATAAAAGTTAATTAAATGAAGTTTCTCTGTCCAAATGTTTTTTTTGAGTGAACTGGATTAGCATTCTGTGGAGTAAATACCTTAAACTGTAACTTCCAAGTGCGTTGTTGAACATTCAGTATGTCGCCTTCAGTTAGCATTTAGTTTGTCCATTGTGGGCTTCTGTAAAGAAAGTAATAATACATGGCAGTCCAAAATAGATGTCAAAATAAAAGCCTAAAGTTGTTAATGTTAATATTAAGATATCAGAAAATATTCAAAAATACAATGGATTTATGGCAAATTTTTCTGTAAACATTAGTCAGTTAATAACGCTGATTCATGGTGTTTAAGTGAGTGGATGAACTTCTCTTTTTTTTTTTTATTAAGAGTCACACTGTTACAAAACAAAATGTACAAGTACAAATGTCAAAAGAAAGAATATGTACATGGACTTTACTGACGTCACACATTATTTTTTCCTCGCACTATGGTTGAAAACAAAAATAGCTTCTTTTTTTTTTTTTTACTCTCAAAAATAATCCAGCACAGGAGAAGTCACATGATCTTTTCAGTCAGTGATTGTGGACGTTTCTTTAAAAAATAACAACACACTGACACTGTGTTTGAGTGTTGCTTTGTTTTAGACCACAGGACTGTACCTGAAGACAATGATTTCAGGAGACATTTTTTTCGTCCGGGAGCGCTGAAGGACAGTCGTCTCTGGCCTTGACTTGTTTTACAATCTCGAGAGTGAGAGTGAGAAAAAAAGTGAGCATGTTTTCAGTCCAGACGCTGGATGAGCTTCTCCTCCATCATACAGTAGAGGGCGACGTGCGACAGGTCAGAGATGAAGGCGTCGCACGCTCGTCTGCTGACGCTCTTACAGCCTCGGAGGTCGAGCAGCGTCAGAGAGGACAGACGCTTCAGGTAAGACAGACAGGCGTCCGTCAACTCACTGCAACCTGAGACATGCGAAAAGGCAAGATTTTAGCCACTTTATAGAAAGTCTACAATATGTTTAATAACTTAATGTCAGGAAAAGGACGTTTATTCTTCCTTTCCTGCACCAAACTCCAAAGAAAGTGGTTAACAAACTGCAGTTTCTGATCAGAAAACGTTGTCTAACAGGACGAAAAAGTGATAAAACAGGTTTGTTATGATATCAAAGACTTTCATCAATAATATATACGTTTATTTATTAATAATTTGGTACACTTATATCACTTCTCTAGTCTTGATGACAACTCAAAGATGCTTTTCTTATATGGTTTGTTTTATTTTACAATTAGAATTAAAAGACCAACCTGCCAGTGTGAGCTCGGTGAGGTTGTTGCGGGTGTGAGTCCCGGCGGCTGCCAGCAGAGCGATGGACGAGTCGGTGACGTTTCTGCAGTGAGCCAGGTCCAGCTTCTCCAGCTGAGGCATGTGACGCTGCAGCAGCCTCAGCGTGGAGTCGCTGACGTCCAGGCCGGACAGACGCAGCGTCGACATGTTCCTCAGTCTGCTGCGGGACGACTCGGCGCCTGTGGGAGACGGGCGCAAAAAAACACGTCAACATGGGAGGTTCCAGGCATTCCTGCTCCTGGTACCAACGCTGCTCTGACACTGATAGTGTTTCAGTTTCTGCTGCTACTGACCAGGCGGAGAGACGATCTCTTTGATCTGAGTGTCGTCGAGGCCATCGCACCAGCGCAGGTCCAGCAGCCGCAGGTAGGGCAGAGTGGGAGAGACCAGCGCCGAGAGACAAGCCCACGACAGACCAGTCACCTTCAACTCCCTGAGACCTGGAACAACAAAAGTAAAATAATTCAATCCTGGCTCAGCAGGATCTGCAGGTGACATGATATTTCTTTGCCCTCTGCCCAGGCTGCAGTTACAGCGCCTTCTGCTGGACCTGAGCAGCAATTACTTTGGGTTTTTAATGTTTCAGGGCATCTATAGGTTTAGGAAAGTCAAACCACAAAGTCAACGTCTTTAAAAGACGCTTTTCAAGCACAGTTTAATCAAATTTATCACCCGACTTTTGTGAAATACGTGCACAGGTAGCAGAGTCTTCAGCGCGCACAGTTTTGCCGACCCAAATTTTTGCCAAATTCTTCACAAAGATCCCTAAAGAACATTTACCCATCTAGTTAAAGACATTTATTTGGATTAATTGCAATTATAAAGGATAATTAAGACATTTAGGACATTTTAAACATCCGCGGACACCCAGACGTTGAGATGTTTCAACTAGCGGTTAACGACGTTTCCATGGCAACTGACCAGAAAAAGAAGTCATGTTTACGTGACTCCCGAGTGTTAAAATTAGTCTCTAAAGTAACGTTGAACTTTAAAAACAGAGGCACACATACGCAGTACACAGCTACGCTGGTTATTTGTAGCGCTGCTCTTTTCGTTTAATAAACAGACCGCTCCAGTTCGACCGTAGACGCGCTAAAGGAGCTAACGCTAACTAAACATGTCATGGCGCCATCACGGGTCTTTTTCCGGTCAGTCGTCATGGCAATGCGTCATGCGTTAATGTGTCCAGCACTAATAAAAAGTGACAAATGCTTGTTATGAGTGAGTTTGTACCTGGCAGCCTGGTGAGCAGGCAGTTGAGCTGTCTCTTGGCCAGCGGGGTCCATGACAGGTCCAGCGAGACGGGCTGGCGTTTGACGATCCCCGCCAGAGCCTGATTACTGAGCGGGCTGCATCGGCTCACGTCCAAGTGGCTCCACAGACGCTTGTCGCAGCTCCACTTGTACCAGGCCTTGCAGACGGTCATGCAGGCCAGCAGCTCTGCTCTGCTCAGGTATCTGAACACAGACACCCACACCTCCTTCTCCCCTCCTTTCTCGTTCCCGTCCTCCTTGAAGGACAGCACAGACAGCAGGGAGGACGGTATCGACGGAGACGTTCCCTCCTGTTCCTCGGAAGACGACGCGGAGCAATCTCTGTTCCCTCCGTGGTGACCGCGCATACGAGGCCTGCAGCATCATCAAGCAGAGGATTTGAATGTGCTTTTAACACTATTACCGGTTTACTGTAAAGGGCGCGTGAAGTTTTACCTGCCGGGGCCTCTCGGCGTGACGTGGTCAGCTGCGGTGTCGGCGTTCCTCAGTCGTGAAGCTTTGGACAGCGTTGTCTTTCTCTGGACGAAGCTCTGACCGCCAGTGCTCACTGAAGCCGTCCTCACACCCATTGCCGCTTCCAGCTTTGGAACGATGGAGCCTGGGGGCGAGGGGACATGAGTCGGTGTGACTTTAACTCATTCAGCAGTGATACAGCGAATGTTCGTATAATAAATGTACTACTTACTGAAGTTACGCACTTGTATATGTACACTAATTTTCAAGTTTGGTGTCAATTTCCTTATTTTTGAAGGAAAAGCTATTTTCTTCAATGAATATAACATTAAATGAATCAGAAATACACTCTATACATTGTTAATGTGGTAAACGACTATTCTAGCTGCAAACGTCTGGTTTTTAATGGAACATGTACATAGGTGTATAGAGGCCCATTTCCAGTGTTCTAATGGTACATTGTGTTTGCTAATCACGTTAGAAGGCTATTGGATGACCCTTGAAAAGCCTTGTGCAATGATGTTAGCACAGCTGAAAAGAGTTTTGCTGGTTCTTTGACTTTTTAATTGCAGTATAAAATGATGACAAGTCTTACCAGATTGTCTCTTGGCCTTGTGGGGGCGCTGCAGGGTGACGGTCAGATAGGAGCCACTCAGCAGGTCATCGTTAGGGTCAGACATCAGGAGGACCGGGGGTTCAGGGTCCGAGTCCCAGCGTCCGTCGTCTTCCGCCTCCTCCTCCTCGTCTTCATCCTCTTCATCCTCCAGCGTGTCCATTTCATCCTCCTCGGGGTCAAAGTCCTGACCTTCGCTGTCCTCGTTGTCGTCGTCATCGTCGTCGGCCCTGCGCCTCCTCCTGCGCTGGCGATGCCGCTGGTCCCTGCCGCCGTCCTCGCTGTCCTCCTCTTCCTCGTCATCGTCTTCCTCGTCGTCCTCATCGTCGTCGTCGTCGTCGTCCGACTCGTCAGAGTCGTCTCCTCTCCGCTGCATCCTGGAGCCTCCGCGCAGCCTCACGCCTCGCCCCCTGCGCCCGCTCTCCTTCACGCCCACCCCTCGCTTTAGCTTGTGCATGGAGGAGCCCGACGTGACCAGGCTGCCCCTGCTGCCTCCTCTGTGGGCGGAGCCTCCTCTCATCAGGCCTCGGCGGTTTGTGACGAAGCCCCTCCTGGAGGAGTGGCCCCCCCCTCGAGCATGGAGCGCCATCTTTCTTCTTTGAGAGACTGCAATAAATTGAATATCCCCTGAGGTTTTTCTTGGACAAATTTGAGCTTTTGAAAACAACAAGTGACATTTTTTTGACCAAACATCCAAACTTTTTTTTATTGGAGAAATCCATTAAGCGTCATTGGCCTCAAATTCAGATTAGGCCCTAATCTTAATTTCAGGGAACTACAATCCCTCTCAGCCTCTGCTTCAAAATATGAAACAATAGCATAGACGAGGCCTATTCTAGGACGATTAAATCCAAATGATGTTTATTTCAAGACGATTTTACACTAAAATAAGGGTAGCGTATGCAATTTCTGCCAATAACTCTGCCTAAATGTGTTGGGAGACGAACCTTCATCGTCGTCATCGCTGCACGAATCGTCTCCGTCACGGTTGTGTCTCTGCCCTCTGTAGATCTTTGCCATGCGAGCGTCCAGGAGGGTGGAAGATTTGCGTTTCTGTAGACGACGAGGAAAGAGAGAGAATGAGGGAAAAGGGCAGGAGGGTGGGAATACATGTGATAAATGTTGCGTCGAGACTCGGCGATGAAAACTCACCACTGGAAGTCCGTCGCCTTTGTCGCCTCTCAACTGTTGGAGGAAGAAGGAAAGAAAACATCAGAACTGGTGGCCAAATAAAACTCCCCAAAAAAACCACAAACTTTCAGTTCTGTGTTAATCTCATGACAGATTTGGCTTTGAATTCATTGAGTGATTATCAATGACAGTTTTCGATTATGTATAAAGCTCATACTTCTGCCACTCGACAAGTGTTCGTGCTCCAGGTGAGTATAAATCTATTTCTGGAGGACTGGATATTGCAATTGCGACACTAAAGCCTCGGAAAGGAGGCGAGTGGAAGACCGACTCCATCTCGACCGATCTTAAGAATCAAATTTGGATCCAGCCCTACATGTCTGCGTTGCCTCTTCTTAGTTTTGCTCATGGATGGATTTGATGAAGTCGTAGTGAAGCAGAAAGGTGGAGGGGAAAAAAGTTCAAGAGAGAAACAAGGAGAAGATGTTTTGGTCCAAGGGATGAAGATGAAAACGGTCAGAGGAGAGAAACGGTGACGACCAATCACACTCAAAATACGACGGTGTGTCTGTGCGAATTTACACAGCTGTGCGAAACGATGGGAAAAAAAACGATTTTACACATCACATTTCCAGTACGACTCAGCACGGCTCGTCCCTGGTAGTCACGAGCGCGACGTCCGACAAGAACCAAAGCCAACAATGCCGTAAAGTAGTAGATCAGTTAAAAAGACTTAAAAATCCTGAAAACATGCGTTAATCTCCACCATTTAGCAAAGGAAATGTCTAAAATCTTAATATTTAACAGGAGTGTGGTGTATTTAGTGAGCCGAATCACGACCCGTTCCGTGGCATTTCAGTTCAGTGACCGTGTCAGACGGAGTCTATTCTAATGATTCAGCTGCAACGAAAAACAACTGCTTTACAAGTCACTAGTTTGTGTCACGGCAGTTTCATGCAGCCGTGCTATGATGACTCCGCCCACTTTCACAAAGTACTATAGTAATGGAAAACGAGAGCAATCAGAGTGGAACTGAGCCGTGCCGAGTCATGCTGGAACTGTATAGCGGTATAGTGTCAACACACATGCAGTCTGGACTGCATGCCATGTAAACAAACACATTTAAGACAGAGGGGGTTTGAATAAAACTGCACTTTCTTGTTTTATCTTTTAAGAAAAAAAAAAACAACATATGTAGAAGGGGACATTGAAGGCAGCCTCAAAATAAAAACAGCGAACAGTGTGAGAGAAGAGGCACTACTCTTTGAGAGACCATGACAAGTGTAAGAGAATCCCAGTAAAAAGAGAGGCGTCGATGGAAAGAAGATGGAAAATAAATTTAAAAAAAAGGGAGGGTTGTCGTGCACGCGTCAGGCGGGTGGATGTACGCAGAGCAGAGCAGGCGGCTCCTCTCACCAGTCTCGAGCTGATTGGCTGAGAAGGCAGAGGGGCCGCCACCATTAGAAGTGATGCTGAGGAGGAGGAGGAGGAGGAGGAAGAGCAGGAAGGAAGAGGAGGAGTGAAGAAGCCACAGCGAACCACCTCCCCATCCTGCTGGGAGCCCACGGTACCCCCTAAGGTAGCAGAGGGTCCGGGGCCCAGCCTGAGGACCAGGGGGCCGCGGGGCCGGATGTGCTGCTGGTGGCTGGCAGCCAACATTTCATCGCTGCCTGATGACTGACGGAGTTTAAATTAAATTGAAGAAAGGAAATCCAAAACCAAAAGCAACCAAAAAAGAAAACAAAGAAAGGAAAAAGAAAATAAATGATGGAAACAGACAGACAAGAAACACACAATACCCGTTAGCTTCGATGCACTGCCACCAGGTGCGAGTATGATAGGCTGAAAGATCGCAAGTGACTCAAATACAACAGTGCGTTCTTGTATTTATGACCGCTTTAAAACCTGTTCTGGCACAAGCAATGACCTCATCAGGACCAGTAGTCCTCATGGAGACCAAAACCTGGTCCTCATGAGGGTAAGCTGGTTAAATTTAGGGCTAAGATTTGAATTGTGGTGAGGTTAAAATGTAACTAAACCCCTAAACCACTTTATTAAACCAGTGTATGTGTGTAAAAAGCATTAGAAATGATGCGATACTGCCCTCTCTGGCCAAATGTCAGCTACTGCATTCAAATTTCAATTCATTGGCTTTCTTACTCCACTCTTGCGTCCCAGACTCTCTCTCACACACTGCTCTCCTCTCCACTTGGTATCATCTTTGGACTTCTCCCCACTCTCCCTCCCTCCCCCCTTCCCTCACTCTGCTCTCAGTTTGGCATTAACTGGTTAAGGTTAGGGATCGTGCTGTGTGTGTTCCTGATTAGGGATCTTTTCTGGCATAAACACTGACCCTGTCAGGACCAGAAGTCCCTCAAAACCTATATTTCTACGGAAATAATCAAGATCAGGGCTGTGGTTAGAGACATTAAGTGGTTATGTTTATGGTCAGGAGTTATGCTTTGGTTAGGCTGTCCAAATGAATGGAAGTCAATGCAAGTTCTTAAACGGATAGCTGTGTGAACCTGTGTGTTTGTGTGAGTGTGTGTGTGTACCTCTTGGTCAGTGATTCCTTGGACACACTTTGGACACTCCCAACAACTGGGTAGGTCCTTGTTCACCAGTCCTTCACCCTGGATCTTCAGTGACAGATGAAGACGAACGATTAAAAAGGATTAAAACTCACTGGAACAATCATTAAAAACATCCATGAAGCCGAAGCTTGTGCGAGAGTGCGTCTTTGTACCGTGAGGCAGGCAGGATGAGCGATCTGTGCACAGTTGGAACACTCCATCAGGATGAGCGACGGGTCTCCGCTTTCCTCTTGATTGGGCTCCTTGCAGATCTCACACACTGCAGACAGAGGGAGGCCAGGCTGCAAGTAACACAGTGCTTTGTTAATGAATTGTTGCCAGATTTTATTTAAACCGTTCAAATGTTTGGGGTCACTCAGAAATGTCCTTATTTTTGAAGGAAAAGCGCTTTTTTCCACAATGAATATAACATTAAATGAATCAGAAATAAACTCTGTATATTGTTAATGTGGTAAACGACTATTCTAGCTGCAAACGTCTGGTTTTTAATGGAATATGTACATAGGTATAAAGAGGCCCATTTCCAGTGTTCTAATGGTACATTGTGTTTGCTAATCGCGTTAGATGGCTATTGGATGATTAGAAAACCCTTGTGCAATGACGTTAGCACAGCTGAAAACAGTTTTGCTGGTTCTTTGATGAAAGGGCTCACTTCTAATTTTGAATAAAAATCATTCTTTCTATTCTTGTAAATGTCTTGACTATTTTCTATTCATTTTGCAACTCTTTTGATCAATAAAAGTCCCGAATAGGGCTGCAAAACCTCATCTAGAGTAACAAATTTCATTCTCTTCATGTAGTCATTAGTATTGTATCAGTCAAGTAACATTCCTTAAAAAAGGTTAAATGGTTCACATCCTGTGCAGAGAACTCAAAGTCACTTACAGACAGACACTGTCGTAGCACACACGTCTGCTTCAGTTTCCCCGGTCCTCCAAACTTCTTCATGTCTCTGCAGAAGTTACACTCTCCACACTCTGGCCTCATGCAGGCCTCACAGCGCTTACACCTACAGTCACACAACAAGGCGGGATGAGTGAAGACCATTCCATTCAGCACCTGCGCCGTCACAGCGTCTCACACATGGATACCCACCTGACTCTGCGTCGCCTCAGCACAGACATGGAGGAGGCTGGTTTCTGTGGTCGTGGGGTGATGGGCGTGGTGACCACTTTAGGACGAGGAGGAGGAGGTGGAGGAGGAGGCGGCTGGTACCATGAGGGCTGGTGGAAGAGGGGGGGGGGGGAAAGAATGTATAATAAGTACAACTTCAACACCAAGTATAAATGGAATAGAACACACCACACAACACCACAGAACAACAGTTGCTCACCCTTTTTGGCCACTTGACGATGGGTTTTCCTGTGTAGGACATTTTGGGATTATCGTTGGCGTGTTCTTTGAGTAGTGCCTGCAGGACAGCAGAGATGAGAGAGAGATTACAGACCTGTTCTAGTCTCACAGTGAACTGAATGTTGTTGTTTTGACACCGACTTTCCACAACAATATTAACACTGATCAACGCAGGCTCTCTTTTTTTTTCTAATGGTTACAATCTTATTTCATGTTACAGCAGTGCGAGTTGCTCCACTTGCATGAGCAGAGTTACCTCAGCCTTTCCTATTGAAATTAACTGCTGGGAATTGATTGCTAAGGGTAATTTTTATGCCAGGTTTGAACATTCATACTTGCATACTAGGTCTGAAGTCCTACCTTGATGTGCGTCATGAGTGCTGGGGCATTGTGAATCCCTGCTGGGACACACTTCTTGTTGGAGGGCAGAGACTCCAGTTTGCCCAGCAGGTTCCACAGTCCCTCCACCTCGAAGGGAGTCAGGTGAATTTTAACTGCCGTCTTCTCAGACTGCTGCTCTGGATCGTCTTCATCACTTTCGTCGTCGTCGTCATCGTCGTCGTCGTCGTCGTCGTCATCATCATCCTCCTCCTGCTTCACCTGCTCAATTGCTGCATCTGAGGCGCTCGGCTTCTTCAGACCTGACGAAGGGGGAAGAAAGCTTTACAAAAACAACTCCGCACAGCGTGCCTGTGCGTGATTATCGTGAGCGCGGGTTCATACCGACGCCCAGCGAGTGTTTCTGAAACTCTGGGGTGAGGTAGGACATCTTGGTCATGCTGAAGACGTAGCGCTCCAACACGTACCAGCACATCTCGTAGTAGAAGGGGTAACGGAACTTCACCGGCACCTGCAGAGAAACACGACCTATTTTAAAAGCGCCGGTCATTAAAGGACTCATATTATATCCTATTTCTCCAAGTTAACCTAGTTCCCTGGTGTCCTAATGAACATGTATGTATGTTTTTATTTTTTGTCTTCTTATCTTTTATCTGATTCTATCTTATTTTATTTTGCACTATTTTATTGTTTTTATTGTTTTTAATTACTTTTATTTGTTTCCTCTTTATTTATGTATTTCTTGTAAAGCACTTTGGATAACCGAAAGGATTGTTGTAAAGGGCTGTATAAATAAAGTACAAGTACATTTACATTTACATGTATGTGACATGCTTTGGTCAAAATACCTTAAGGATGAAACACTAACGCAGTTCAATCTTTTGAGTGCCTGTCTCTTTAAATGCAAATGAGACACAGGAAACTACGTGAGCGTCACTGAGGCTCTGCCAACTAACAGCAGTTAGCATTAGGAAAAGCCATCATTTGCCGACGCTAGCCGGCAAATTGCGGTCATATATAAAATGTAAATCCTCTGAGGCTGGAAGTTAGTGTAGAACTCTGTGCTGCACTGTGCAGCCAAGAACAGAACACTTTGTGGACTTCCGCTCTTCCGGATACTATTGCCGAGGAATGTCTTATTGTGACGTAGCAATGAGTGCAGAAGTCAACATCGTGTTTTATCTCAGCCTGAGGAGGACCACAAAAACATGAGTGAGTCATCTTTTTTCACACGTTGGCGACTGGTAGGGCCTCCAGAGTCCCAAATGTAAGTATTAAAATGATTAAAAAGTTGATTTTTTATAATATGTTAACAGTTCACAGGTTGAGTGTAGCTGCACTGACCCGGGTTCGATCCTCGATGTTACAGATGTTGAGCTGCATAGGGATGTTGAAGCTGTGCAGGAAATTTCCCCCAAACACCATCGAGTCCAGAGGAGTGTAGACGGCATGAATCCAACCTGGATGCGACACACATACAGTTACATTTTGGTCTGGTTGTATACTGCAAAAATTGCCTTACTTTAAGAAAAACAATCAGTCACTGGGGCTAAGAAGATTGGCTTGAATACTTAAAACTAGCATGAAAATCTGCAGCCACTTTCAGACAGCGGTGTTCAGTGAAATGAGGAAAAACAGGCCAGAAACTAGACAAAACTCGCCAAAATGTAAGCATATTTGTACACATGCAAAGAAACTATGTTTACTTAAAACGAGTCTTCCTATACTTGATTAAGCTGACTTTTAAGAATGTATATAGCTTAGAATTTCTTATATATGCACACATACCCATCTGTGATAGTGAACTTGGCTTCTGTATTTAACACAAACTGTTGAGATACCTGAAGGGATGATGAAGGTGACGCCCTGCTTCAGCTCAATCCTCTGACAGTCTGTCGCTCGATCTCCCAGGAAAACGTCGCCCTGTTTCCCCGACAGAACCCAGTTCTCGTACAGCTCCAGGTTTGGAGGAGTGGGCGGGATTAGCCAGAACACCTACAAACACACAGGTACACACACGCACATTTATTTGTCTGCTTTGACTTTGTTCTTTATTTATCTCAAATTAAATTCTTAACTACGCAAATAAAAACTAGGAACGGACAGCAATGACCTTTTGGTCGACATATCAGCAGTGTTTGGGATGATAACTGATCCCGATATAAACATTTTGGCTCTGCACCCAACTGCAGAGGTCATTCAGTCTCTTTTGTCGTGATATTAACATCATATTTCACATGACAGCAGATGTAGATATACATTTTCTTGATTACGCAAATAAATAAACATAAAAAAAAGAATAAGTTAAAGGACGCCAGCATAGAAATCAAGGGGGTAGCAGCCTATTCGGCCTACTGTTTTAATCATTAATCATATCAGGGGAACTTTATGTTTGCCCAAATCCAACAACACAAGCTAATTTCAGCAATAAAAATGAAATTAAATAAATTAAAATTTGTAAACAATGCAAAAAATTATTAATCTGAGCTGCCTCTGATCTCACCTTGGTTCCTCTCAGTATGTGATACCACACCGACGTCCCTCCAAAGTCGATGTGAAAGTCAGTGTAGCAGCCCTCGACACTCATCAGACAGTATCTGCACAAACGCACACAAGATCAGCAATTATGACAGTTGTGATTTTCTTTTTTCACATGTTTTCAGCCACTTTTTTATAACATATGTGAAGAAGGGGGGAAAAGTCTTCACAGGGACTTTAAAACCCAGATCATGGGTGTAAATAAGACGCAGACTTCAACAAAGAGGACTTACTTTTGTACTTTGGGATACTGCATGTCACTGATGGAGTTTGTCGAGTCTCTCTGTCGCTCTTTCAGGTGACGAGGCCACATCTTGTCTCCCCAGTCTATTAAATCCACCTGAACGGGAGGACAAAAAGGACACCACAGTAAGAAACAAATAACACATCAGATCAGCCCTTCATCAAAGGTGGCGAGGACGTACCGTGGTCGGTCTCGTGACCAGGTTCTCCAGCTTGGTGTGGCTGAACTCCAGGCTGATGACGTTATACAGCTTGTCTCTCTGAGGGGGCGGCGTCTCGTAGTAACGCGCCCACTGCGCCATGGACATTTCTGTCCCCTTCTGAGTGGTCACGTCCATCACGTCAATCATGCGTCTGCTACCTGAGGCCGTGGTTCACAGCAATGGTCAGACAGTACATCAGATATGCACTCAAAAGTATAGCACTTAACTAAATCAAAGTCACATCAATCTCGCTCAAAGACTGAAACTGAAGCAGGTGATGAGTGAGAGGCGCTTAAACTTAAGTTTGTGTGTGACATCTTACCGACGAACATCTTGACATCGTTGACGCTGAAGTCAGGCTCGGGCATCCTACAGAACAACAGAATGATAATAATCAATTCACCACATCACTGTTTCGCTCATATTGTATAGAAGGTAAAGAAAGGAGGAGGGGGAAAAAAAGGTGCCTACTTGAGTCCCAGTCCTTCAGGCTTCTCAAAGATGAGTGGTTCCCTCAGACCACATCTCTGGACGAACTCGTAGGAGAAGTCTGAGAATTGCAAAGAACAAACATAGGTTTTATTTATTTTAAATAAAAAAAATGTAAACAACGTAAACCTCACGGTCTGTGCTCTTTTACCTTTTCCTTCCATGCGAATGACCCGGTCAGAGGTGAACCTCTGACTGGTGACCTTCTCCTCCAGGTCAAAGGTCCTTCTTCCCTCGATCTCCTCATCTGAAATGCCATCGTCATGATAACGTCGCCGGGTACCTGCCCGCTAAGGAAAGGTAGAAAAAATATATATATATATTTTAAATGACAACAGAAAAGAGTCAGTTCATTATGAGTCAAGAGTCATAACAGTGTGAAGTAGGTCAAAGTCAATGGATTCTCAAATACCTGAATTTCAAGGATTTATCATCAGACCCCACCAAAAAAATAAATACAAATAATGTAAAGTTCCTTATAAATAACATTTATTATAATTAATAGTAGTAGTAGTGTTGGGCACAAAAAAGCGATATGAACCATCCCTAGTTGCCAGTCCAGAACAGTGTTGATAGTAACAACAACATAAGGACACCTTTATTTTAAACTCACCAGTCTTTTGCTGCACCGTGGCTTTGAATCATCCATTATCTCTGAGAAAACGAACAAATCTGTGTCCGACAGAGGTGTTTAACTCGAATAATTAAAAATAAAAATAAAAAACGCCCATGTGAATGGGACTACTCTGTACCCGGGCACCACCACATGGCTCCACCAGAGAGTAAACAAGCGGCAGGAAGGCGTGTGTTCACGGGCTTTTTCCAAGCGATCGTACCGCGCTAACTTGACTACAGAAGAGCGATTGTCACCACAAACTGCAAACATTATCCACGTTAACGTCAATATAACGTTTTTTCCCAACTCACTGCTGGTGCAATTTTCATTAACTAAACCTAAATTGGAGGTTTAATAAGCGACGCACAGTCATTTAAAGAAGCTAACGCGAACACTTACAGGAAGTTATTATTCATTTATCGTCATAGCTTCTTCACTGACTGAGTACTCCAGGATTGTTCCTCGTCTTCTGTATTAAAAAACGCGTTCATCTAATGTAAGTTAACTAAAACATGACCCGGCGTCGGTTTCGAATTTTAAAATACACACTTAACGATATTTTTCCATTCCCGGAGGAAAACATTGCGTATATTTTGCAACAAGTAAAAGTCCCACTGTACTAAGTTAGTACGGTCTCCAAACAGCCGCCATTTTCCTTCCCATCACAAAACATCAACAAAACCCGCCCCCGTGTGTAAATTGGACCAATCACAGACGGGCATGCGACGCATTCATTGGACAAGAGCAGTGCCACTCACGCAGCAGATTTGTAAACTGCGATTGGTCACACATTAGCCAGTGGGCGTTCACAAAGAAGCTAGCATGCTACCAATAGCTACACAATGGGAGAACGACCTCAAACCTCATTGGTTTATAGAGCTAAAGACCGTGTTTTACTGGTCAGACAAACAATCAGTCAAGGAAGACAGCCAATCAGGTGCTGATACGACAGAGCAACGACCGCCTCCTTACAATATAACAAGTCATCCCTTAGTAATAACAAAACGCCGTTAAAATAACACAATTTACGTCACCTACCCCCATTTTTTCACATTAATCCTTCCGCCTCCGTCCGCCCGTGCTTATCCGCGACGTGTGACGTCTTCTGCGTCCCGTATTTCCCCCGCTGAAGGCTCACATCGCAGGGACACGTTCTGTTGCCTTCATCCCAACGAGGAAGTGCCCGTAGCTCCATTAATGGAAGTGCACTCGGAGCAGGCCGCCGCTGATTGGCTAGTAGACGTTGCACGGCTCCTTTGATTGGTTGCGGCGGCGTGTCAGTCAAACCAGCGAGCGTGACAAAGCAACACTCACCTACCACTTTATTAGGTACACATGTACGACTTTCTAATTAACGCGAATATCTGATCAGCCAATCACAAAGCAGCGTCTTAATACATTTAGGCGTTTAGAGATGTTTTAAATCGACCTGCTCACGTTTGAACTGAGCAACAGAATGACAAGGAAATGCAATTTAAGTGATTTTGAACGTCACATGAGCGTTTTTTGTTGTTGTCCAATGTCCAAGTATTTTGGAAACTACTGGTCTTTTGGGATTTTCATGCTCAGCAGTTCTAGGGTTTATAGTGAATGGTCCGAAAATGAGAAAATATACAATACAATGCAGGTATCTGGGAGGAAAAATATAGTAACAGTCTTACATGCACATCTTAGTCTAGCTAAGGCCTTAGTCCGACTAAGACAGACGATCTTTCAAGTTCCGTGTAAACATGTGGAGGACAAAATTGACTTTTTAGCCTTTTGCGTCTGTTTGGGTTTTTTGGCAACCAGTGGAGTCGCCCCCTGGTGGCTATTCAATATATATTGTCCTTCGTGTTTGCCTAAACCAGCAAACTTCTGCTGAGCAAGTGAATTATCATAGTGAAAGCATCTCGATGCAAATTATCACTCACAAGCAAAAATAAACAACTGTTTATTTCGGACAGAGCTATAAAAGACATGTTTTTAAAACAACAAAACACCTAAGTTTCACACAAACTAACAAGTGACGAAGCCATAGTTGACCTGACTTATTTCTGACCTGTTCCTTTGGAGCCGAAATATCCACCATGTTTTATTGAATTTTTAAGATTTTAACACTTTGAAATTGAGTTGGGTTTTTTTGCCCTGTGGAAACAATTGATTTAAAGACCAGGCAGTGAGTCAGATCACAGCATACAGTTGTAGATCTTACAAAAGAATTAGGAAAAACACCCATACACGTATTAAAAATGAATTTAAATAAATACACAAACAATAAAGCAGTAAACACTCCCAAGGCAGTGTCAGTTTCTACTATTTCCTCAGGTCATTGCGCCTCTGTCAGTCACCTTTGACTCACTTCAGCATCACGTACAGTCAGTTTGACAGCGTTGATGTAAAAACAGAGAGCGGGGACACAGTCGGCCCAAAAAGGAAGATATCGAGAGTAAAAAAATTCGACCAACAAGTAAACAAAAACAAATGGAGATAATGCAGCTACGAGGACAGACTGACGTGAGATGTGCTCATGGAGAAAGAGCTTTAAATAACCCGCTGAACTTTGAACCTGTCTTCTAGTGGCACCATCACATTTAGATAATCTTAACGCCAACCCTCCTCAAATCCTGGACCTGAAAGCCTTCCAATTCAAACAGTGGAGGCCAAAACCACAGGGTTATGTGACCATGTGAGAAATGATGTGATGTTCCTCTCTACCTCATTATCCTCTACTCACTTTGTAAAAGACATTTTAACCTCAATGTTACTTTCTAGTTTAAAAAAAAAAAAAAAAGCTAATAAAATAAAAATATAAATAAGTAAATAAATAAATAAATAAAACGTGATGCTTTTCTATTTGAAGAAGCTGTAGACGAACGAACCGAGGATGATGGTTAGAATCACACAGCAGCAGAAGATCATCATTTGTTTCTGCAGAACGTGGGGAGAAAAGGATTCGGAGACATGATGTTAGCAAAATGCTGGATGATTCTACCTTAAAGGTGCATTATGTAATAAATCTAAAGCAACTGGCCATAAAATCCTCCTAATATGTCACAGAGACTCAGGAATAATGTTCATATAACAAACTGAACTCACCAACAACAACAGTACAGACAAAATATTTGCATTAAAAAAAATATTTTGCAGACTGCAAATCGTGTTTATGTTTTGAAATCATGTTTTGGCATGTGGCGCCACCTACCGCCGTCTACCAATCAGTGTAGTCAGTAGAGTCTCAGCTGCCGAGCAACCACGGGTTGCCAGTTACATCAGAAAAGAAACCTAAAAGACCTCTGTATTTTGAATTTGAATGTAGTAACTGTTTTTGGCCACATTCTTACATATGGTACCTTTAAATAAAGGTAATTTTAAAGTAGCATGTAAAGGTTTGAGTGTAAATCCTACCCCCAAGTTTGATCTGATGATAATAGAAGAAGCCAAAGAAGAAGCTTGAAAACCAAGTGGTGTTTCTCTGGACTGACACGGATTATGAATTTAGCTTGAATAATTCAATATTTTGAAGTCAATGCAGGGTATAAAGACCCTGAATGGTCCTCGTCATGCTAAAGACTAGCTGCTGTCGTCTGTGACTTCAACCTAGTTTCCCCGAATTCCCCCCGAAGTCATCCATTTAAATGGAGCAATCAAGCTGCAATCATGGCTCGTTTTTATCACGTGATAACATCCGCGTTAGCGTTGGATCCACTCACCCTGCGCGCCTCCTGCTGGAACTTTGCTGCTTTCTTGGTGTCGGCCACCGCCCTCTCTACGAAGCCCACCGATTGGTCCATGTTGCCCTCGATCCTGTCAATCATGCCGCCCTACAAGGCAGAACAAATCACAGAAGCACAGTAAGACTTAATGTCAACCTCAAAATTGCCTCAGCTTGCTTGGAACCTCGCTAGAGCAGGTACCAAAATAAAAGCACCAGGTACAATCGCTAATGGAATTTGAGACAAGTGGAGCTGAGTAGTGCTAGAACTCTTTAATTACCACTATTATATAACCCTTATGGGGCCTGTGTGGACATTATACCTCACTATACCTATACCTCATGGACTTAGCATCCCTTTATCTGAGACATGGAAAGTCCAAGATGGCAACAGCATGACACTGCACCTAGCCCAGTGTTTTTTAAACGAGGAGAATGTTGTGTTTCGAGTACCTGGTTCTCCACCAGCATGGCGATATCCACAAACATGTCATGGAGCTCTTTGATGCTGCTCTCCAGCCTCATGATGTCTTTGTGGCGAGCCTCGATCTCGTTCAGAGCCTGCTGGTTGATGTTGGACGCCATTATCTGGAATAGAGACACACAAAAGCAGGATTAGCATTACACAGAAAGACATTGGACAGACAGTTTGATAGCTCCGGTTTGATTAACTTCCCCGTTTTTGCCCGAGAATCTCTATCCAGTTCATCACAGATCAGATTTGATGGTTCACATTCATATGACTTTTGCGTAAATGCTACTGCCCTCTCAAACGCCCATATTTGGAAGTCAGCTTCATATTATAGCGGGAAATACGGGCCATGCGGTTGGTGTAGCGGTTAGCAGTATACCACACACAGGTATAAACAGAATTGTGTCATCAGCATACAGGAACACATACAAATCTGATTTGACTATTAGTGGATACAGCGAAGTCGCATCAACATACATCGTAATCTGAGTCACTTCTGCCTGGTAATCTGAACATGGCCTTATCTCCACAGTGATTCTTACCCCGGCAGTGAACACAGACGAGTTGCCTCCCTCCAGCATCTCCTCCAGCTCCTCGTCGGTCGTCGCTTTCCCCGCTGTGACGTAGAAAGAAACAAACATTATATACGGGACAGTTTTACACAAATATCTTGTTGACACATTGCTGTTTGGTCTGGTTCGGTCATGCATAAATCGACTGTGACTCACTGATCTCCAGTTGTCGGGCGATTCTTCCCTTGCTCTTATCTCTGAAGTCAAGCTGAGCCTCGTTGTACTTTGTCATCACCTCGACAAACTTCTTGGCCAGGATGGCATGCTGGGAAAATAACCATGTAGACAATTCCTTTAGATAAAATATATATGCTCACTGTTTCTTTGTGAAAAAATATTGTGCTTTGTCATTGAAAGAAAATACTCTTAAATAAATAATAAATATCATGTAACCTGTGATTTGCGTATCCTGAGGTCAGCCGAGGATCGATCGTCTGCGTTTGATTCGAGCTGCCGCTCGATACCTGACGCACAACAAACACAACACGAGAGAAACATGACACTTATGAATCAACGGTAGTCTATAACCAGGGTCAGGTACACAGTGTGAGTACACACACACAAACGTAGTATCTATGACGCAAGTGAACGTGAAAATGGATCCCTGACTATGTTGTATTGTACACAAAGACTGAATCTCACAGGGTATTTTATGACGTGATCGGAGACACATGGGCCACAATAAATATCGTACTTTGAGTCTGTGAACGTTTATGTTTCCAGACAATCTCTAACTTAATAGATATATAGCTAGATATGTCTTCTTTAAGATAACTTTAAGCTAAATATATAGTTAGATACATGTCTCCTTTTAGCTAACTTTAAGCTAGATAGATATGTCTTCTTTTAGCTAACTTTAAGCTAGATAGCAATGTCTTCTTTTAGCTAACGTTAAGCTAATACATGGATAGATAGCAATGTCTTCTAGCTAACTTTAAGCTAATAGATAGATAGATATAGTTATTTTAAAAGGTAAATAAACTAACAGACACAGCAAAAGCTTGAAAAGAAAGTAAACGGACGAAATACTGACTCTTGAGTTTGTTTCTTGCGTTGTTGGCCGCCTTCTTGATCTCATTGGTTAGCGCTTCAAGGTCATCTTGTGTCTCTGGAAGAATGAATGAATGAATGAATGAATGAATTAATATTACTTTGGTTACATTCATGTCGAAAGTCGACAAGAAGCAAGTTCAGTAACTAAAAAAGGAATAATCTTTTCTGTATCTTAATTCTTTATATGACTGATAAACACAAGTATTGCATTGTTACATATGTTATTGCAGTGTGAAATGTGGACTGGCTGTTGCCTATAGTGCAATACATCGGTAATATACTGTATCTCAGCGTCAAGTGCAGTTACTCTGTTCAGATGTAGGGGCCGCCAAGATGGTGGAGTAGAGCTTTTTGATTTCTACGATGCTCCCGTCAATCTTGTCAACGCTGATTCGGATATCTTCAGCCTGGAACACACACACACACACACTATGTTAAATTCTCCCTCATCTGAATCTGACATTTTTTTAAACATTTTTTATTTAGTATAAACAGAATACCTGAGCGAAGAAATCATCCATGAAAGCTTCATTCTCCATGGAAACCTCAACATCATCAGGTGCGGCATCGCTCGTCTGTGAAACACAGTGACGAGTTAATAACATTTAGGTTCCTGTCGGGAAAGTCTGGGCCCCCCTGGGCCTTTGCCTTGGGCCTCCCAAATTCCCTTGTAACACCCTTGTATCTCATCTCTGAGCCTCAGTTCATCTGCAGGTCGCTGCGTGCTGCCGTCACGTGACACCACCTGCAGGTTAAATGAGCGCACAGCTCCACACGCCTCACACGCACACACTTTACATTCATTAAAATTGTTATTATAAGACAACAAATGGGATCAAAAAATATGAAAAACGAAATCTGTCTGTCTGTGTCCTGTTATGTTTGTATTTCTTGACTAGATTGGTGAATAAAAATGTTTAAAAATCAAACTGAACAACCTGTTGTAGATGAGATGGGCATTTGGACTAAAATTGGTTAAGTTATGCAATGTCCTTGAAACGTAAATAATAATAGACCTTAATATAATAATGTGAAATCAGCTTTTATATTGTTTTTACCAAAATTTGGTATTAGAAAAAGTTCACATTTAATGCAAACTTTTTCTAAATGTAATATTTCACCATCCTTAAATGCAGAAATTATGTGAAAATTATAAAGTTCAATATAAATTATGTAATGTTTCCATATGTACAGAGTAAACTGTTAGTTTATTGTAGTAGTACATTAGGCCTGTGGTGACAACAGGTGCTCACACTCACACACACACACACACACACTGTGCCCACCTCCTTCAGCTGAGCCAGTCGGTCCTTCATCTTGACGAGTTTGAAGAGAAACGCAGATTAACTCGATCAATGGACCGATAATTGAAGACGAAGAAGAAGCTATTAAAATGGCTTCCAAGTGAGCCCGGCCCAGGATATGAACAGCTCCTTCAATTAATCCAGGAGATCTGACCTGGGGTCAGCCGTGAAAAAGCCAGAGGAGAAGAGACGCAGACAGAGGGCCCACACGTAGGCAGCAAAATGAGGTTGAATATATCAAATATTAATCATAATATTAACAACAGTAGCAGACCACAAGGCTCTATAGCTGGTTGACTGCTCCTCTCCGAGCTAATATGTGTGGTCAACCAACCTGAGGCTCCAATAAGCCTCTAAGAACGGATTAGGACAATAGTACTCAGGATGATAAACCGCTCTTCCTGTCACCTCCCACTGCTGCACGGAGCATTTTACAATGAGTCTGCTACACACGTCTTATTTTTCTATAGAGAGAGTAGTGAGTTTATTGCAGAAACTGTCTCATAAGGATGTTTGTGGAAGTGCATAATAATAATAATAAAAAATAACATTTTTAAAGTCTATTTTAAATGGAAACTGAAGTTTGAGACACTTTGAAAACTGCTCGCTCCCTGCACCAAAGTCCATAGAGAAAGTCAGCGATTTAACATCATAGCACACAGGAGTTGTTGAGCCACCTCGAGAGCTGCAACTAACAATTATTTTCGTAATCGATTAATCTGTCGATCATTTTCTCGATTAATAATCTTTGTTCTCGAATGTCTTGTTTTGTCCACAAACCAAAATGATTAGGTTTTAATGATTTCTTTGTTTATGTGGAGCAAAGAAACCTAAGATAATATTCACATTTAAGAAGCTAAAACGATCAGAAATCTTGTTTTAATCACGAAAAAAGCTTCAAACCGATTATAGATTATCAAAATAGTTGGCGATTAATTTAGTAATCGATTAATAATCAAATAATTGTTTCAGCTCTAATTTTCTCTATGGACTTTGGTGCAGGAGAGTGATCGGTTTACAAACTTCACCTTCCAGTTATACCACTCACGCACACTTATTGAGTAATGAAATATTGTGACATTATTGTATATTATAGTGTTATAAATGTTATTATATATATATATATATATATATTATTATATAACTGCTTTTTAATGCAAACACCGTTAGCTTAAAATTGGTGCCGTTTTAACAACACAATTAACAGTTTGTGTTCACCTTTTTATTAAAATTATCATACATTTTAACCCTAACAACCATACGGAAGAGTATTAGGGCCACATGTAAAAAAATATATATTTTTAAGAAAGTAAAGAATTCTGAGATTACAGTCTGAATTCTGAGATTGAGAAAAAAGAAAATCAGAATTCTAAGAAAAACTGTTTTAAATTTTCTTTTTTCTTTCTTTCTTTTTTTACATGATAACCCTACTCTAATGTTTACAGAAGCGGCATCACTCAGATTTCCGACTGTCCCTGAACGCAGCATCATCCTCGTCCTTCACTCCCTCTGTGGTGGATGTTTGTAGAGACTGAGACGCAGCAGCGGTGACTTCACTGACACACTAGCCGACAACGGAGCTCCGAACCCGCGTACCGACCCAGAGACCGAGCCCCTCCACACACGGAGCGTCCGCAGAGAAGGTGAGTGAGCGGGACTAAAAGTACTCGCCGCGGGGGTGTGGTGGGTGGTGGAGCGGGGTGCGGTCGGGGTTTTTATGTAATTAATTTATTTTCAGCTTTGAAATTAACGCAGACAAGATTTGATTGTATCTGTTGTCTACGGTGGGGAAAGCAAGCAAACCGGTTTGACTCGGTTTAAATAGAAGTGAATGGATATTTTCCTCCGGTATCCGGTGTGTGGATGAGTGAGTCCTAACAACAGAACGAGGAGACGCCCTCCATACCGCTGCTGCGCGCGCTCGGCGTCTTTTGGAACTAGATGTACATTTTGTTATTAACGTGAACGTGTGCGCGCGGACACACCGCTCTCAGGGGCGTTTCTAGAGAAATTGCGTCCCATTGAAAAACCCCTCATTCACATACACATTCTTGTAAAGCATTCTTAGCGAACGTATCTTGGGCTAGCTAGTTATTCTACGCGGTATTTTGCACATGGGTACAAAATTGAACAGTACTATATTTACGACTTAAAGGTGCATTATGTAATAAATCTAAAGCAACTGGCCGTAAAATCCTCCTAATATGTCACAGAGACTCAGGAATAATGTTCATATAACAAACTGAACTCACCAACAACAACAGTACAGCCAAAATATTCGCATTTAAACAAATATTTTGCAGACTGCAAATCATGTTTATGTTTTGAAATCATGTTTATGGCATGTGGCGCCACCTACCTCCGTCTACCAATCATTGCAGTCAGTAGAGTCTCAGCTGGCGAGCAACCACGGGTTGCCAGTTAGGTCAGAAAACCAAACCTAAAAGACCTCGGTATTTTGAATTTGAATGTCGTAACCGTGTTTGGCCACATTCTTACATATGGCACCTTTAATGTTAAACTCGAAATTCTTTGTCGGGATATGTGAGGTCGATATGAATGTCTGAGTTTGAAATCCAACACGTGAGGGCGTTCCAGTGAAAATTCCGACATCCGACAGAAGTGCGAATGAATGTAAAATTAGCAGTGTTTTTTCCATTGACGAGAAGGGCAGCTATCCATGAATCCTTTGTAGGGGTACGCTAGGTTGCTCCGTCTATCCAAGTTTGAAATCCAACATGTCACATCCACACGTTCATACAACTGGAACATGGAAAATTCCGACTTTTGACCAATACTGGAACGCACCGTTAGCCATCGATAGCGATAGCAGTTGATAACAGCGATACACACAGTATTTTACACCTGTAATAGCGTAGCAACATAGGACTTGAATATTCCGACTTCCGACTGTAACTGGAACAGACCATTAGCCAACCCACAAGGTTTAGCACATGCAAACAGCATAGCAACATGAGGAATGTCCCCTCAACTTTGGTCGCCATGACGACCACTGGTCCTGAGAAGGTCTGTGTTTGTGGTCTTAACCTTGAGGTCTTAACCTTAGCACCATTAACACCATTGCCGGGTGGTTTTCACCTGCGCAAATACATTTATGTAAGTTTTTATGAAAACCAAGTTTTCATCTTCATTATTTATTTTAATTTTGAAATTTTTTGATCCCAAATTCCAAATTTTTCAGTAATTTTGGAGTATTTTTATATGGTCCCCTCATGATGCTTTTCTTTCCTTTTGTTAGACATGACACTAAATAAAAATAAAATAAAAGAACACTACTCAAATTTGTCATGTACTGTCATGTTTTGATATATTTTGATGTAGTAGTAGTATATAGTAGTATCCAGTATTAGATTATACTGCTGCGGGGTTCCCTGACGCAGGGGTTGGCATTAGTCGGCCAGTCTTCACACAGCGCTTCCAACAAGTACTTTTTATTGGGCGATAGTGTTCTAGGGTTAAAGAGGTAAAATAAACCCAAAACAGGTTTGTGCAGCTATTCCTCGCCGGACACTGCCAATTCAAAACATCTCAGCCCTTGATTTAACCAGATCCAGATTTTGGTCTCCATGAGGATGACAAAATACAAGCACGCACACAGAGGTATGCACCAGTGGCCATGCGGCCCCTTTGTGTGTCTGACATACCACCAGGGTGAACCTCCTCCTCCTGCTCCTCCTCCCTCTCCTGGTCAGGGAGCTGGTGATGCTTTCAGGCTCTGTCAGAAAAATACGAAGGTTGGGAGGTTTCTTGTATTACATCAGTTACAACTAATGGCAACATTTATCAACGCGCTTCCCATTGAATTTTTGAAGTCGATTTTCTGTCAGCTGACAAATTGGCTTATTGATGAATTGCTCCATGTGTGCACACTCGTATACTATAGAGTAGTTTGCAGAGAGCCTTCGTTTAACGTTATTAGTGCAGTTCTGCTAAATTAAGCGCCATCTCAGAATAGAAAAGGAGCAGCTGAAGTGCAGACAGGTGCGCGGACTGAGGGCAAACACGTGAACGCCATGTACAGTCAAGTTAAAGTTCAATAACCTACTGAGATTCTCTTGTTCCAGAACTTTTCTTTGGCTCCGAAATTTAGACTGATGCATTCTATTTATATGAATTATAGAATGGACAATGGATTTTTGCAAAATCTGCTATAAATATAAGGCAACTAATGAACTTCCAGTATAGCATAAACTTTAAAAAAGGTGTTTAAATGTAGCCATTGTGAGGGGGCAAGAGCAAAGTACTGCTGCATCCCTCTGTAAAACAACCTCCGCTAAATTCTATAATTGCTCAATACTTTTGATAAGTGTCGGGTTGAGGTCACAGAAGACAAACACCACTCACTTCACGTTGTGTTCAAATATACTCCGTCGCTCTCGTTATCTCGATTGACTCGGATGCCACTGTGCAGGAATCAGAAGGAGCCGTCAGTGTTGCGAAACGTCACGCAGGTTATCTCTTATCGCGCGAGCGTCGCGTGTGCGAGTGTTTGAACCTCGGGACTTTATCAGCGGCCTTCGGTGAAAGAGATCAGTGTCGGAGTAGACGGATAAGAACAGAATGCGTGTCTCTGATGATGAAGCAGAGCAGGTACAGGGTACTGTCGCTAATGGACAAGCCAAAAAAGCCGCGCAGAGACTAGTCGTACCAGGTCGGAGTTCAAGTCCAAGTTCTCTCTACGAATGGAACGCACCATTAGGGTTGGGGGTTGTAAACATTATACCAACACTGTGAGGACACTGTGGATTTACACGCTCTCGCATCTTGTCTGCAGATGATGTGGACTGTTGCGATCCTGCTGGCGGCTGCTCTACATGTGGGTGAGTATCATCACCGTTTCTGCTCCACCAAATTAGGACTATCAATAGCCATGTTTCCATCATGGTACGGTTTTGGTTTGGGCCCTGGGACAGCCTTAAGAACAGGACCTTTATTTTGGCAGGCGGGTGCATGCATGTTTTTAATGCGCAACTCCCTTGCAACAGCTGACTTTGACCACCCGTACCATTTTACTCTGGTAATCTAAGAGAAGGTGTACTGAAAAATGGAACGATTGGGTACAGTTATTTTGGTACGGTTCCTAATGTACGTTCTGTACCAAACCCAACCTTTCCAAAGGTCAAGGTTCAGGGTTGTGACAGACTGACACCAGTGCTAAACAGATTTGATTTATCGCCAAAAACAACCAGGAAACGCTGCGAGTTAGAACGAGTCACCATTGATTACAAATTCTTTCTAATGAACACAACACCGCCACTGAGTCAGATGCAAGAGTCGGCGATGCAAGTCGTAACAACTTGTGTTGTACAATCACTGCATTCCACACTGGTAAATTGTGCAAATGCTCTTGTTGCTTGTTGTTGGTGAATAAGGGAATAATGAAATGAAACTTCTGCCAAGAAAAGGTCAACCGAGCACGGGTCGGGTTCCTCAATGTTCTCCTCCTCCCTCCTGCAGAGTCTTACGGCATGCATGGTCAGGAGCGTTTATTCCACGGTCGCCAGCTGAAGATCTACTTGAACAAGAACGCTGATAAGCTGGAGTTCATCCCAGTAGATGATCCCTACAACTCCATTATGTACTGGGACAAATTCATGAGCAGGTGAGGACTCACTGAAGGACACCCCGGGTGAAGCTCCTTCAATAGACTCACATTTTGACACCGATGTCATCTACAGGGCGAGGAAGGGTCGCGTGTCTGGCACGGGCTCCGATCGACGATGGTACATCGAGAAGGTAAACAAAGACTTTTCACTCTCATTCAGATGAACCTTCATTTTAATTGGATGACCTTGTAGTTGTGAGGCAACAGGTTTTGCAGCACTTCTGGTTTTACTGGAGAGACAGGAAGCTTGACAAATGCTGATGTTTGTTAACAGCAGCATGTGACAGCTGGTAATTGACACGTTTTCTATATATAAGCCAAAACCTGCAGGAAGACTATTTGTGTATTAGTCGGATAATAAAAATTCAATTCAGTGAGTTTAATTTATGGATTTTTTTCCGAATAATACCAATTTTCAGCTTCTTAAATGTGTATATTATATCTTTGCTCTATGGGAGAGAGAAATGTACGTATCCGTCTCTCTCAGGTGACTTATGAGGACCAGGGGACGTACATTCAGAGAGACTTCTGGAATAAAGAGGTGTCCACCATCAAAGTGGCTGTGACAAGTGAGTTAAACGACCTTTTGTCTCCGGAGTCTTCAGAAGATTGGACTCCAGGCAAAGACCTTTACACAAACTGCTCCTCATCTTAAATATGAAATCAATACCAGCTTCAGTCAATAATATCTTTGCCGCTTTATCTCATACATATACATATATACATATATGTGTATATATAAATATATATTATATACACATATATGTACATATATATTAGTGCTGTCAAATGTGGAAAAAGACGCGTGTGACGTCATGTTTACGTGACTTCGGATTGTTAAAATGAGTCTGTAAAGTAACGCTAAACTTTAAAAACAGAGGCACACATACGCAGTACACATTCACGCCGGTTATTTGCAGCGCTGCTCTTTTCGTTTAATAAACAGACCGCCCCAGTTTCGACTGCAGGCGCGCTAGCGGCGCTAAAAGGAGCTAACGCAGCTAACCGGTAAACGGTGTCTGGACTCCTGTGTCGCGGCACGCAAACAGGACATGAGGCGCGTCTTATATATACATACATATATATATATACATACATACATATATATATATATACATACATACATACATATACATACATACATATATATACATACATACATATATATACATACATGCATATATATACATACATACATATATATACATACATACATATATATATACACATATACATATATATACACATATACATATATATATATACACATGTATATACATACATACATATACACATGTATATACATACATACATATACACATGTATATACATACATACATATATACACATGTATATACATACATACATATATAAAAGTATATATATATACACACATACATATATATATACACATGTATATACATACATACATATATAAAAGTATATATATATATATACACATACATATATATATATATATATACATGTATATACATACATACATATATAAAAGTATATATATATATATATACACACACATATACATATATACGTGTATATATATATCGAGAAAACAATATAGTGTCTTTAGCTCTGCCTGTTCTCCCTCCAACAAGTATGAGAAGCTTTGATGACTCACTGTGTTTTTGGTGGTGGTTTGAAGAGAAGAGCCAATGGCAGGGGCGTGGTGGTCTCAGTTGCGCTGCTTCCAGATCTGATTCACTCGCCTCACTCTTCTCGTCTCTTTTGCAGCCAAACTCAACTTTGAAAAGTGCGTGGCGGGAGACAGTCTCTACATCCCGCTCGAGGGCCTCGACCTGGCTGACGCTGAGCTCATCTTCACCGGACAGAGCGCCAACGTGACACTGGTGAGACGAAGGATTGTTGTCTAATAAACCTGTACTGTACTGGAAGAACTAAATCATCAAGCACCAGGTTACCAAGTACCCGGTCTTGTCTTCTTCAGGTGCATGATGGCGCCCCAGTGGGCAGAAACCATCCAGATTACTGGAACCGGGTGGAGACCCACAGCACGAGGCTTGAGATCAAAGACGTGAACACCACTGATGAGGGACGCTACTTCCTGAAAGATAGAAAGGGCAGAGAGGTGTCTATCACCAAGATGGACCTCACAGGTGAGAGGGTTTACTCTGCTGTCGTGTGCTAAGAAAAGCTTAGCCAAGCCATTGTATTGAAGCCAATCTTGCACAAGTAATCTGGGTGTAATCTGAAAAACCTATGTGAGGGTGTATGATATTTGACCTGATTTCTCGTCAGTGGGCTTTGAGAATCTCTGATGCTGCGTTGGTCCTCACCTCAGTCCTTTTTTCCCTCCCACTGCAGACCGCCGTGAGACCACAGACGGAAACCCTCTCTTGGCTCTGCTCTTGCTGCTGGGCATCCCGGCCGGAATCTGCTGCTGCTGTCGCAAGAAGATCTTCAAGAAGAAAGCCACCACTGCTGCAACACATCAGGTGCAGTATAGTTCACAGACACCAGAATGAGCGGACGAGTCTCACCATTGAACCATGTCACTAATTACACTCTTACTGACCTTTAATGATGTCTGCAGATGACACCAGATGCCATCCATCTTCCACCCAGTGGTCCCGTCGGACCTTCTCCTCCGTACAACGCTCCAGGACAACCAGGAGCGGTCAGAAAAGTTTACATCACTTTCTAGTTGTCGCGGAGGTTTTTACCTCACAGTCACGTCTTTACACAGAATCTAACCTGGTCAGGGTTAGTGTAAATGGGTCTGTGGGTCTCTCGATCACACCCAGTGGTCACAACCAGACACAGACACTTGCTCTCACACAAAACACGCCTGCCTGCAGAGACACAGAGTAAAACAGGTAAGTTCACCTAGTTACATTTAATCCTGCGTGGGTCTACAATCCTTTAAATATACATATTTGCCGCTTTATCGCACAGCTATCTCACAGTTAGACGGCCTTAAGATAGAAAGGTGAGAGTGAGCGTCCGTGACTCAAGCTGGTTCACTGTGAAACCACAAAAAACGTCAGTCACCACATAAAACCCAGCTGTGTTTAGACGCTGTGTGTTTATATAAACGTCTCACAGAGAATCTGGTTGTGATTTGTTCTTGATGCTCGCTTACTCACAAAACTGAAGATTGGTCTTCTCTGTTTCAGGGTTACAACCAAGGACCCACCCCTGGCATGGTAAGACATTACATAAGACACATATATATATAAATATCACACGTGTGCATTTAGATTATTCCAGTAAATGCATAATTATTGGTGATGTATTTTGTGTGTGTGTTACTCTGCTCAGGGTCCTGCAGTCCATCCTCCGCCTGCTGGCCCTGGACAATGGAACGGTCCTCCACCGTCTCCAGTGAGTGCCTTCATCAACAATCATCAAATCGCACGAGTCATGAAAATGTTCGAGGGCGTAGAAAACTCTCAAATCAAACGGGAACATTGGAAATATTGCTTTATTTAAGCACTAAAATGTTGTTATTCTGCGGTACAGATCAGTTACACCACCTCCACCATTTGGTAGAAGTCTCCAGATTTCCTGTTAACTCGTGTCCATCTCTGCAGGGATATAACCCCATCTACCCTCCCACCAACCCCACCTATCCTACCGCGGGTCCTGGCTATCCTGCTGCAGGTCCTGGCTATCCTACAGCTGGTCCCGGCATGGCCCAGCCCCCACACTGGAACGGTCCACCACCAGGCCAGTACCCTCCAGGACCTGGAGCGCCAATGGTATGTTCCTGAACTGAAAGACCTTTCTGAGAGCAATGCTGTCTTTTTGAACTTTGACCCCTTTTTTGGACAATTAGCATCGGGGAGAAGAAATACACCAAAATAGATTATTAATCGATTACTAAATTAATCGTCAACTATTTTGATAATCAATTAATCGGTTTTTTTTCATGATTAAAACAATATTTCTGATTATTTCAGCTTCTTAAATGTGAATATTTCCTAGTTTCTTTGAACATTTTTTAGCATTTTCTGACATTTATGGACCAAACGATTATTCGTTAAAACAATCGACGGATTAATCGATTATGTAAATAATCGTTAGCTGCAGTTCTAGAAGAGACCAAACACAAGAAGGCAACGGCAAAAACAAGCGCACTATGACATTGTTGTCCAAATGCATCAGTGGAGGGAACAGCCATCTGCCTAGACAGGTTGGGGTGAAAGGAAAAATGTAGGACAGAAAGGGGCCAGAGAAAGATGTTTTATCACTAGTTATCTGAATGTAAAAAAGGTTTTTTGATTCATTTGAGGAGACACTTGTCATTTAACTGTTGTAGAAACCAGCTCAGGCGCTGGATGAAAATGCCTGTAATGATAAAAATGTGTGTTTGTGTGTTTGTGTTTGTGTGTGTAGGGCTACGCTCCAGTCATGTACAGCGCTCCTCCTCCAACAGCCGGTGAACCTGTGAAAGAGGATCTCAATTTGAACAATAGCGCCTCCTCTCCGGCCGAGCCCCTGCTGACTGCTGCACCACAGGTAAGCGTAGAGACACTTGCGTCAGGACAAGGACGGTGGTCGAATTATTACTGCCGTCACGTACCGACTTCTGTGAAAGGAAAACAAAATCAACATGTTTTTTTTGTTTTCCCTTCTCTCAGGGAGACGCTGCTCCAGTTCCTCCCTCCACCACCACCACCGCACTCACCACGGATGGGGCCTACAAGTTCGACGTAGGGGCCAACTCCACCAACTTCCTGTAGGGGCGCCGCCTCTTCAGGCAACTTCCTCCCGTCCTTCCTCACAGACTCACGTTAAATCAGGGAGGACTTAGTTCTCTTTGTCCCACTGGAAAAAAATAGTGTATAAAAGAGCTGCAGTGGCCATTTTGCCTGTGAAAGCAAACAACACCATAAAAAGAACGGCATAGAAGGTGTGACCACATCCCTGATGTTGACAAAAAACCCTTAATGTAATGAAATGAAGGCAAGAATTTGTTTATCAACCATTTATTATAGTGTTTGCATACTAATGAATTCCCCGTACACTGAAAAAATAAACAGAAGTCAACAGAAAAACAACAACAAAACAGAATAAAAAAATATATAAATTCCTGTGACACTGGTTATGGCTAGCTCATACAGCTTAGCAGTTAATCTGCCGTAATTTAAAAGATGGATAACAGACACGTGTCAACGTTAAAATGCAGAAATATAAATAACAATAACAAAGAAAGATACAAAGTTATCTAATGCTAAATGTGGAATAATGAGTCTGTGAGGGGGGACCAGGGGGCCCCCCCGCATAACCCAGGTCCATCTTCCCTGCGTTAAACTACACAAAACAGCAGAGAATCCTTTAAAAAAAAAAAAAATTTTTTTTTGCCACAAACGATCTATACCGAAACCCAATTCGTAAAGATGCCAAACTGAACATGGCGACTAATTTACAGCCATATTTAAAACGACAAATGTCCACGAGATCCATGGTCAATGAATGTCACTGTATGCACGTCACGTAAAATATATGTTAACATAAACCTAAACTAAAAAGGTCGGGGGGGGGGGGGGGGTCTTTGGAACACACTGATAACACAAACCAGTCACATCAGATAACAGAACTAGAATTTGAGGTGTATATTAGATTAAACTAATCACCGTCCGGCTGACGGACATAGATCCGGGTATTTCGGGGTTGGGGGCGGGAAGTTCTAAGTCCAGCGGTGCCTCTCCCTCAACGTGTGCTCCGGCATATCAGATGCATCAAAACTCTAAACTACCTCACTTTGTTTGGATCCAATACCTCTCTACATAGGTTGATACAGTCAAGGCAAGTTCTTACGCAACCGAAACGACATCATTTCGGCAGGAAGTGGCTGTTTTCTTATAGATTTCGTTGTGTGGCCAGGATGCCGGAACAATCGTGGACAGGCTAACGGGACAGGCTAAGAGCTTGAGAAATGTGGAGGTCGGCAGTTAAGGGGAAACTTATTGGATTGTAATTTAAATGGAAAGCGCGGGGGACGTAAATGTTGAGGACACGTCGGAAGCCAAGTGTCCCCTTAACTGCCGACTTGGAAGCATCCCAGACTAGCACACTAGCAGCGCTTTTCCATTATACAGTTCTAGCACGACTCGGCTCTACTCCGTTTGGTACCAGGCACGTTGTCTTTCCATGACTTCGTAGTACCTCCTCAGCGTGGGCGGGGTCGTCCTAGCAACAGCGTGAAACTGCCGGGACGTGGTTTTATACGCGACACAAACGAGTGACTTGTAAAGCAGTCGTTTTGGGGCGTAAGTGAATCATTAGAATCAGCTCATTTGAAAAGATTCGAGTCAGTTCAGTACTTCCTGCATGACCAGAGCACAGACTCCGTGGTGCCAAAGCTTTTCCTGCCAACTGAGCTCCGTTTGGTCGACGTTACGAATTTCGTACGTCCGAGTCGAACCGAAATCACTCCAGCCAAGCCACACGCCCTCTCTCTGATTCTGTTTGTCGTAAGGAGCTCAAAACAGCGAAACCAGGAGAAACACTTTTCTGACTGCCTTTCAAGGTGCCATCATGCCTTTTTTTTCTTAAACAAATCACTACTCCTCATCCACCCCGCAGCCTTCGATACCTGTGCGTCGTCACTCGTATCACCACTTTCACAAGTTCTGGTTAAAAAGCAAGACAATGTAGCTCTGTAGTCCAAATAATAGGAACACCTAAAAAAAAAAGAAGAAATCACGTTCAACAGTGCAGCTTGTACCGTGACGGTGGCCTGTGTTTCCTCCTCTGTCTTTGAGTAGATGTTTTTACATGAAGAACAAAATAAAAACTTTTTTTATTTTTTTTTAAGTTTCTCCTAGACCTGTTTTTTCTGGAGCAACAAATTGTTTATATTACACTAGAATTTTTATTTTTTTTATTTTTTTATTTTGTGTGCGAGTGTGTGTACTTCTATCATTATAAGGAGCAGTTTGATTTTCTTTGAAGGCGCTAATGTACGGTTCTTGAAGTGTGCTTGTACGATATGTAGTCAGCACGGGACCCGACTAATAAAAAGCTATGCTAGCTTCAGTCTACAATGTATTAAATATAAATTTTTAAAAGTTTATCTATAGCCTTTGCTTTTGACTGGAAATGAAGGTTCGTGTCACTTTGTGAAACCCCGCACCAAACTCCATAGAGAAAATTCCGGCACACAGGAGTCGTTGATCCACTTGTGCCTCCATCAATAACTTCAAATGTGTCATTTTGTGAATTTGGCATTTGAAAACCGTTGTTCGGATTTCACCAAGTGACACAATCTCACCACACGAGGCAGCAGTGGACCAGCAGCACCTGTGTCTCTCCATGAGCTAAAAACGTAGATTTTCTCTATGGACTTTGGTGTGTGTGGGTTGACGACGTCAAACAAGCTACCGCACAAAGATAGAAGTACGAGTATGTGTGTGAAAATGTAATGGACGTTATTTACGAAATGTAGTTCATCGCTGCAGGTTTTGGGAGATTAGACTGAAACTGACTCCATGATGTGGCGTTTTTATTTGTAAGACTTTTTTTGTAAGTGTGTGTACGTGCAACTAAACGAACACTAAAAACATCCATGTATAAATAAAGTGACATCCTGATGAGCCACTCTGATTCTGTGATTCTACCGACTCCTGCAAACTGCATTTAGAGGAGACGCCACCTCGTGTGTGTCGCCATTTAGTGTTAATCATAGAAAATAATCACATTTAAGAAGGTGAAAAATCTGAGAAACTTGTTTTAATTCTTTTTTAAAAAAACACTCAAACCGACAATTAATCGAGTAATTGTTTAAGCCCCGAAAATCCCAGCTTAAAACATCAGTGTTCGGGTGGAAAAGGCCGACGAGCTACAAGAAAAACTAGCAAAGATAATCTCACAACAAAACAACATTTTCTACGTACTCCGATCACATATACAGTATTTCTGATTTTGGTACACGAACCCCAGTTTGAGAAACATGGATTTCTGTTTCCATTGTTTCTTGCAAAGCAATTGACGTTTGTGAATCTCTTTCTCTCTGCACCAAAGTCCAAAAACTCTCAAGTCACGAGGGAAGATGCAGCTCCCCCTTGTGGCGCATTAACAAAACAAATCTTGGAATGTTTGTTTTCACTCGAGTGAAATGTAGAAAGACCCACGTATATATTTAAGGCCACTCCCAAAAACTTTGTGTCAGTAATAAATCTCAAGAGTCTCAAAGTTCCGTCAGTCCTACAGATTCACGTCCTACCGTCGCGCGTCACTCCGCTTTCGTCCACCTCTCCATGTCCCTCAGCCGCCTCTCCAGAACCTTCACCTGCTCCTCCAGGTGGGCCGTCTTTTCGGTGCCGGCGTCGGCTCCTCCTCCCCGCGGCGACCCGACGCCCAGCAGCACGCAGACGAAGACCAGGACGGCCAGTCGCACCGCCATGGCCTCCGTCCCCACGCTGTGGTCCCTCAGGATGAACGCGAAGGCGGTCAAGGCCAAGCCCACCTTCAGCAGCCACAGGGCCCGCCTCAGGGTGGACGCCACCAAGCGGTAGGCCAGCGAGAAAAGCCAGTACGCCACGAGGGCCACGAGGAACCACTGAGCCACGAAGGTGAGTCCCTGTGGAGTCACTTTGACGGGGACGACGGCTGTGGAGGCAAAAGGCGCGATAGACTACTTCAATAAATCACTCAACTCAAGATGTTACCTTTTTTACGTTTTTAAAGAAAGTTCTCTTGTGTTTGCCGTGTTGTTCGAAGAAAGACGTCGCCGCAGTTTATGCATCCGACTATGAGCCCGACTCCAGTCCGACTAAGCGTACACACGCAGGATGGTCAGACTATGAATCGCATTGTCCAGGTATGTTAGTTTGACTAAGACCAGCTCTATTTTACCAACATGTGAATGTGACATTAACCATTTTATGACCATCATGATATTCTGGACCGATTTATTTTGATTTTGTGGTTGCAAGAAAACCAAATTATTGTCTTAGTCCGACTAAGACTAGCTCGATTTTAGTCAGACTAACATGTGAACATGACATTAAACCTTTTATGACCATCACGATATTCAGTACGAATTATTTAGATTTTACGGCTGTAAGAAAACCGAATTATTGTCTTAATCTGACTAAGATTAGCTCGCTTATAGTCAGACTAACGCGTGAACTTGACATTAACCCTTTTATGACCATCATGATATTCGGGCCGATTTATTTTGATTTTATGGCTGTAAGAAAACCGAATTATTGTCTTAGTCTGACTAAGACTAGCTCGATTTTAGTCAGACTAACGCATGAACATGACATTAACCCTTTTATGACCATCATGACATTCAGGCCGATTTATTTAGATTTTGTGGCTGTAAGAAAACCGAATTATTGTCTTAGTCTGACTAAAGATCAAACAACAAATAAACTTTTGTTTCTTTTCTTTTCCACTTCCTGGTTTCCTGTTCTCATGGTTCCTGTTCTCCATACACGTGAACTTCATCAGTTCATCGACATTAAACAAGTCGCTGCAGGACATGAGAACCAGTTCTTCCACCAAAGCTGTGGTTGTGGTCTGTGTGACACTGCGACTACACAACCTGCTCCTAAGTTTTGGGGATTATCGTTTTCCGCTTCTAATAAAAAATGTTTCACATGTCATCTTCTTATTTGATTTCATGGCAGGTGGCAACCACAACTCGTCTAAAACAATAGTCATAAAAGGAAGTAGTCGCACTTGCGGAAAAATAAAGGCTGCACATGGGTCATTTAACGTGTATTTTACATTTGAAATGTTCAATTATGGCTCTTTCTACACCAACTCCTCACCATTCAAGAGGAGAATTATGAAGCATTTACTCGACTGTACCTTGGATTCCAGCAGTTTTTAGTAAACGTGCGATGTGCTGCAGAAGCAGGTTCAGACCTTTGGCCACGTTCTCCGCAACGACACCGAGAACCTGAGAGAACGCCTGAGAGAAAGAGACAAAATTATACTTACTGTAAAATACATGTAAATGGTGAAAAAAAAGTGGAATTTTTTTTCGAGAAATGCATGAAAATGCCAAAAAGCAAAAATCAGCAACAATAAATGTGTAAACAAATAAAAACTGACATTTTTCAACAAACCCACTACCACAATTCTACTAATACAATTACTAATTGTAGTAATACGTGAAAAAGGGCAGTTTTCCAGTCTCTTTCTTGTAGCTTCAAACATGAATAAATACTGTTTAAACATCAATAGTAAAACAAACAAGTTTAAATTTGTTTTTCTTCTATATTGTGCCATACATAAACAATATGGCCAGGCCCAAAAATCTTACAAGACACTGTTATGTTTATTTAGATCCATTTATATCAAAGATAATGGATAAGAATAACAATAATACCTGAAAAAGGTGGTACTTTTAAGAACATATGGTTATTTTCTAGTCTCTGTTGTATATTCTAACATAAAAAAATTTTTTTGTACAATGTGTGATAATTATAGTTTCCCTTTGTTTAACCTTTAAACATAAAACACATACATGTATAGAAACACACTATATGTGTCTTCAGTGTCTCACACACACTCACATTAAAATAAATACTTAATAAAACTAAAAAATAAGTAATAAGTATTCTAAATAAGTATTTCCATGTCTGACCTTCTGTACCGACAGCACCGTCTGCTCCCCGGCCAGTCTGCCCAGGTAGGTCCTCCCCTCCCCGGCCAGATCCGCCAGCGCCGTCCGCAGCTCCTGGATGAGCCCGGAGCGACTCTCGGTGTCGGTCTGCGCCGAAACAACCGCGCAAAACAGCGGCAACAGCAAAGCGACGCTGCCGACGAGGAGACGCGACCGTGTGCGAAGAAACATGGTGAGAAGGAATTATTGTGAGGAACAAAGTAAGAGAAAGAGGAAAGAAAGAAAAAGAGTCAGCGGAGGAGGAAGCGCGAGCAAGTTTTTCCAACAGGATGTGGAACAACTGAGTGTGTGTGTAAGTGTGTGAGTGTGCGCCCCCTGCTGGGCTGAGTGTGCAACACCACCAAGAGCTAACAAGGTCACATATACATTTACTACCAAATAAAATCAGAAGAAGAAGAGTTGGTATTATGGTCTACATTTATATAGAGCTTTAACACTACAGTTTACACCCATTCACACGCTGCAACATGGGGTAAGTGATTTTTGATACTTAAGTACAGTAAATACATATACTTTAAGACTTTTACTTCAGTTATATTAATTTAAAAAAGGTGACTCCAACGTACATACTTGTACTACTTTATACAAGACTGAAAAATATGCTTTTTGAGTTTGAGTTTCCCCATCGTGCGACTAACAGGATTATCTTTAGTTTATTTGGTTTACACGTTGTATTCATTAAAAACAATTAAATACTGTATATAATTGCGCAGCGGTTTTTTTTTTTGCATTATTTATCATCATTGATGAGCTATATTTGATCAAATTGAAGGAAAAAAAGTGATATCTGAGCATAAAAACAACAAAAAAACAGCATCTAGTATCAGCCATTGGCTGCACTAATTTCTAAAAACTGGTATTGATTCAATTATAAACAGAATAAAAAGTTGTTTGAAGCACAGGTTATTGACGACTCATAATTCTTTCATTTACACCCAAAGATTTTAGTAACTTTGCTTTAAAGACCGACTAATATAGGTGATAAAAAACAACAAAATATGACTCAGTTGTGACGAATAAAACATTTTATTGTGAACAAAAAAAGCAGAATGTGTTGATTGTAGTGTCTTGATTGAAATGAAAAGTGTTTCTCACTTTGTCAGAAGGTCCAGGAAATCATTCATCGCTCATTTGAAGGAAGGAGGAGGAGGATTCAGTGTTTTTCAACAGACTGGACGTGCTCTTCAACCTTTAACCACACACACACACACACACACACACACACACACACACACACAATACATCAACTTTGACACCGACTTGGAAAATACAACAAGGTCACACCAAGTGCCAGAACCATGATAAACAAGAAGCTAAATAACAAAACAGACTGAGTCTGATCTGTTCAATTATTATATTTCTTTAAATAATAAAAAGAAAGTTCTCTGATGTTTTCAGCTTCTTAAATGTGAATATTTTCAGTTTTCTTTGCTTCCATATAACAAAGAAATCTGAAAACTGAAAAATATTCGTAAATAAATATACATTTTTGGGAGAGAGGACAGTGTTTTCTTTCATTTTCAGTTTAGTGCAACACAGGACTTACATATTGGTGATGCTCTCTAGTCGTTCCCTGAGGTCGTCCTGGAATAAAAGAAGAGAACATCCATAAGGTTTAAAAAAATATATTTATTATACTTATACTGCCCCCTGGTGCTTTTCACAGGTACAGAAACAGCCTGAGTGACTAACATTATTCCAGACTTGCAGCATTTCTGATAAACTTTCCCTCATTCTACTACGGAGAGCGCTTACATGACGCAATAAAAGTACGTAAAAAAATAAACAAGATATACAATTTATTTGGTGCATTTGGGAGTCTGTAATGAAGCTAAAAAATAAAACTGAAAAGCAGAGATTTATTTACCGATGGTGAAAGGTCAGCAGAGTCCAGCTCCTGGTTCGGTGGCGCCATTGACATTCGAGGCGAGGAGCCGAAGGCGCTACAGCTACACGACGGCGCAGTATTTTCCTGAAGGAGGTGGTGGAGACGGCAAAGAATAAAACACACTGCACTGAACTCAAGGACGAACTAGATAGATTTTTAGCATTTTCATAAGCCCCGCCCACTTTAACTTTTTTTTAACGCACATTCCACGAGCCACTTTCAGACGTAAATTTTCACTTGGTCTGATGTGGTCGCAAAAATCCAGGAATTTTCAGGTATGTTCAGGCCCTCAAAATGTGATTAACTGAGAGGAAAAATAATAATAATAATAATAATAATAACTTCTTGCACATTCGTGCTCGAACCCTGATTACAAAAGTATAAACCACGTATTTGCGCATCGGATCGCGAGGTTCCGCCCGTGATTCACCCCCCTCGTACCCGTGTGCTGCTTAATTCCAGCTTCGTCTCCAGTAAGAGAACTCTGCTCATCAGATTTTCCCAGCTCTGTCTGGAAACGGTCACGACGTCTCCTCCTTCGTCCCGGAATGGAATACAGTCGTCGTGAAGGTGGCTCTTAAAAAAAAGAAAGAAAGAAAGGTAAAAATGTCAGTTGAAATATTATTCAATGACCGTCGTTCTCTGTGAATTAAAACTTTATCAACCTCGTCTGTGTTTGGCCGTCTCTGCTCCTCCAGGTCCTGCAGACGTTTCTCCAGGATCCTGAGTCGATCCGGTCCAGACTGAAGATCCTCCAGCTGAGCTTCGACCGCCGAGAGTCTTTCTTTCACCTCAGACAACTGAAAAGCAAGAGTTTCCTCAGTAAATGTGTGTAAAATAAAGAAAAGGACTGCACAATTACTTGATTTAATGAACGATTGAGGACAATCTGTTTTAAACGAGAATAAATTGCGTCTTCGCGCGTGTAAACCTGGTCATCTTGCCATTCTGCCGAGTTTGTGATGAGATTTTCGGGAGAAAGCGGTGAGGGGACGACGTCGTCATTGTGAGATGTTGATGTCAGCGTGTGGCAAGAGATTGTGGTAAAAGATGAAGGACTTTCTTTGTGTTTTACGACAAATGGTTTTCCGGTCACCTAAAAAACACAGACTTATGTTTATGTTTCAAACAGGCAGATCATTTCAAGTACGTTAAAAGAAATATAAACCGTATAACAGCAGTGTCTGTACCTTCTTCAGTCGGTTGTGTTTCTGCATGACCAAGTTAATGATGTCGCAGGTGACGGAGATTTTCCTTTGAGAGAAACCAAACTGGAGAAACTGCTGTTTCGTCAATATGGGCTTATACTGGAAGATGTCTCGTAGAACCTACGCACACACACACACAAAATATACACGTTTATGTTAGGGATGTCAAAAAAGTCATTTTCTCTGGACATCACTTGGTGTGTAATTCTGTTTTTATACCAGCAGAGAGCACACATCAACTAAAGCGCTGACGTATTTAGCACTCTCCTGCACCAAGCTACACTTCAAAGTAGCCGATTTATAACACACAAAGCTTCATTAAACAAGACTGTGTGTGTGTGTGTGTGTGTGTGTGTAGTTATTGTACCTTATAAAGTGTGTCTGTGAAGCGGAGGTCAGTTTTGCCCGTGAGCTCTAATCCAGCCGCCATCAGATGCTCAGTAAGAGGCGGAGACAACGATGTGAGGGTGAAGCTCACGATGGGAAGAAAAGCAGAGGGATCTCCCTTGGACAGACTGACAGAAAAAACACAACAACAACAACAATAATAATTTATTTATTTGTAAAGCACGAGAGCTGCAACTAATGATTTTTTTTTTTTAAATGCGTAATCTGGATATTCTTTTGTACATAAAATGTAGGAACATGTTGAAAAATGCCGATCAGTGTTTAGCAAACATGGAAATCACATTCAGAGATTAGAAAATACTCACACTGAGAGATTAGAAAATATTCACATACCGAGATTAGAAAACGTTGGCATTCAGAGATTACAAAATACTCACGTACCAAGATTATAAAATACTCACATTCAAAGATTACAAAATACTCACATTCAGAGATGACGCAATATTTACATTCCGAGATTAGAAAATATTCACATTCAGAGATTAGAAAATACTAATATATTTCATTACATATATTCAGTTTTAAAGCCAAATAACAAATGATTGTGTTATAGCGGAGACGAAAAAGCAGATGACAACATTCAAATGTGAACAGTTACCTTGAATAAGATAAATATGTTTTTGACAAGTGTAGGAAACACTTTGGCTCACTACTCGACAAAATACATAAACATTAGCCTTGTTGTTTTTGGACATTTTAATGCAGAAATGTTACATACTGTAGCTTTAAAATAGACATTTGTGACTCCAGGATTCTTCATCTTTTTTTTAAAATATAATTTTGCAGGTAAATAAGGTGGTTTCAGACTCACCTGTCATAGTCGACGTGTCCTGGAAACTTAATCATCCGCAGGAGACTTTCCAGTTTACGAAGACAACCTTGTACATCTCCAGTGGACAGCATTTTATAACCGGAGGACGCCGAGAAACTCGCTCTTTTTTACTTTACTGAAGCGGCGACACAAGCGTTATGAGCTACGTCTGTTCGGCGAACAAAAGAACGACGCAATGTGATTAAATGACAAAACAGCACAAACGTATTTTCTAATCTGTAGTCGCCGCTTTTTCTTTCTAAAATCCCGCTTCTCTTTTTACTTCCTGACTTTCCCTCGGCTCGTTCTTCTTCTTCTTGTTGACAATCAGTGTAGCAGATGCATTACCGCCACCTATTGGACTGAAGTGTGAGTAGCTGTAAAAACATCAGGAAACACAAGAACTATATAATATAATAGAGAATTTAGATTAAAAATACAATAAAAGTAATAATAAGAATAAAAATTTGATTTTGAAAATTGCACTTAAAAAACATCTGCTTCTAATAGGAATAATAATAATGATACAATGGAATAAAACTCATTAAGATTAAAAATCTAATTTGCAATGTATCAAGAATATATAAAACACACACACACACACACACACACACACACACACACACACACACACACACACACACACACACACACACACACACACACACACACACACACACACACACACACACACACACACACACACACACACACACACACACACACACACACACACACACTCTTTTTTGTAATCAAAATAATATTAGGTGCAATAAAAAGTCAGAAACATTATTATATCCAATAGGTTTTCTCACTGTGATTTATCTCTCTCTATATATACACACAGATATGTACATGTATATGTGTACGTGTGTGTGTGTGTGTGTGTGAGTGAGTCATGTTGTGGGCTTTTTGTTGCTGGAGAATAATGTCTTTGAAATGACTCGGCACAAATGTGTTGTTATCAACAGTTTCCTAGTTTAAAAGAGTCTAAAATGATTGTACAATATCAGTATCGGTACATGCTCTAGTTTGTGATATCAGACAAAAGGTGCCATTGTGCAATCCTGAATAAAATGTACAAAGAAACACAAATTATCCTTTGTTGATGGAGAGAAATAGATTTAAAAGGAACAAACATAACAAATATATATATATATATATATATAGTATGATTGTGTGCAGGAATGACTGGAAGTGGGCTGAGTAAAAGTTTTTTTTATTTATTCATTTATTTTTCAGTAAAAGTTTATTAGGTCTGAAGTTCATGTTTGAGACTACAGGACACGCACGTCGTCGTACGTCATGACGTCACATGTTAAAAAAATCACAACGCTTTGTTGCTTTCTTGTTGCGTCACAGCCTGTAACGTATAAGTGTAGTGAAATTAACGTTTAAGACGCTTTAATGTGATTTATGTATATATTTATGTATTTATTTTTTAATTTCTTTTCGGTTCAACAGTTTGTGTGATGGCGGGGGGAGGAGGGGCAGAGGTGGGAGCAGCAGGAGGAGGAGGAGGAGGAGGAGGAGGAGGAAGGTTAACCCCACATGAGAACCGTGTTCGCAGTATGGTACCGCGGTGTTAAAGGGGGGGTTCCGTCAGAACCAAAGTGACGACATCGGTTCTGTGTTCGTTTCTCGCTCTTGTTTTGGACGCGGCGAAGTGAAATGACATCGGGAGTCGTGTGTTAGCAGCGACGTGTGCTCGCGCTGCAGGCTGGACTGTGCTGTCCGTCCGTCCGTCACTTGTTCCACTACATTCAGGTACGTGGACAGACATACGGGGCTGAACGGGCAACATTTCAGCATGTTCGTGAAATTAAAAAGTCTCGTTTTACGTGTCATCACGGTAATCGTCACAACTCTAAGCAGCTCAGGAAGCTAACTCGGGTGTTTATGAGTGAAAACCAGCTCGTCCAATGAGATTCTCTCCTGGTTGTTGCCATTTTGTGTTCGACCAATGGCATTGCAGGGAGGGCGGGGCGTCCGGTCAACCTAGCTTGCTTAGCTGGAAGTTCCAACTGAGATGTTTATGACGGCGTAAGGGGTTTGTTTACGTAACACAGCTGACAAGAGAGTCTGACAGCCAGTGCTGGATTGACCGGATTATTAATCTGTACATATTATTATGATAATAAACATAATATTAATAATGCATATAATTTAAACAGCGCTTTTAAAGGTTACTCACTTTAAGACACTTCAACCGAGTTTAAAAGTCATAAAAGCGAGAACACAGGAAGTAATGCGAGTTCAAAACGTTTATTACTTTATTGTTATTATTACAATTATTATTATTATTGCGCCTTTCTTTTCATACACAGATTTTGAATCAAGGTGCTTTATAGAGGCAGATGTGAAATAAATCAATACAAAGTGGAAGAAACCCCAACAACAAATAATAGGGCCAGACTTGTTCACAAAAATTAGAAAATATTCACATTTAAGGTAAAAAAAATCAAAAAAAAAATCAATGTTTTTGTGGACAAAACGACAATTATTATTATAATATAATTATTGATCGATTACTAGATAAATCAGCAACTATTTTGATAATCAATTAATCAGTTCTTGGGCTGCAATTTACGATTATTTTCATAATCGATTAATCGAGTACTTGTTTGGTAATTTTCTGTCTATTTTTCCGCTTCTTAAATATGAACATTTTCCAGTTTCTTTGCTCCATAGAACAAATAAATTGTTAAAACTAAATCGTTTTTTGTTTGTGGACAAAACAAAACATTTGAGAACATCGTAATTTCCAGGTTTGAGATTTTATGTCATTTTTTGGACCAAACAAGCACCTGATTAATCACTTATGACAGTTATAATCACAGCCTTTCGTAAAACCAGCCCCCAACTATATCAATTTACACACACAATGACATAATCAGTAAAAATGAAAATCAGTGTACTACACTGTCAGAGTCAGACTGTGACTGTGAACACTGTATCCCGTTGCCTTGGTAACATTGTGTGTTTGTTTATACTCAGATGGGTCAGGCACTGTGGAGGCTGCCTCCCAGACAACAGCAGCAGCTTCAGGAAGAGCTGGCCGACCGACTGTCTGACCAACGAGGCAGAGGACAAGAGCAAGGTCGTGCTTTTAATACGAGTAAATAATAGTAGTTTCCAACATTGAAGTGATCGTTCTATGAGGCGGCTCTTGCTACTTCTTGACCATTTCTTTTTTTCTTGGTAAAGATGGAGGAGAGAGTAGAGCTCCTCCTCAACACTGTCACGGTCCTGACATCTACCATCTACTGAGAACACGACGAGGAGGTATGAACACAGCTACTGTCAGGGTTTATTGCGGTTTTTGTGGTTTTCCTCTGATATAATATTGCAAATGTGATATGATTTTGGATATAATTCAATATATAAATTCTGTGGCCGCAGGTCATGTGCAGCGTGGGTGTATAGATTTGGAGACGCTGCCGCCCGAGTTGGGCATCACCATACTGTCGTACTTGAACGCCACGGACCTGTGCTTGGCCGGCTGTGTGTGGCAGGATCTGGGAAATGACGAGTATCTATGGCAGGGGTAAGGAGGAGCGTCACCACTGGTCGGTTACTCTAATGTTTTGGTTTGAAGTGAGTGAAAGATGGACGCTCAGTTTCTTTAAAAACAGCACACAAGGACAAACAGACACTAACCAGAAGCTCCCCAACTTTAAAGGGGTCATATTATAGCCTATTTCTCCAAGTTAAACTAGTTCCCTGGTGTCCTAATGAAACCCCCATAGCTTTAGTCAAAATCGTACTAAATAATTAGTAGTATCTCCTTAGGTCCACCTTAAAAAAAAAAAGTAAAACGGAACTTAAGGGACAGGAAATGACATCAGCGACAGAGGCTACTGGGAGCTAACAGAAGTTAGCATTTGGAAAAGTGATCTTTTGCAGGCCCACGCAGGCACATCGCCGTCATATAGAACATGTATCCACTGGACAGATGGGGCTGGAAGTTTGTGTAGAACTCTGTGCTGCACTGTGGAGCCAAGAATAGAACTTTTTGCGGACTTCCGGTTTTCGGACACCGTTGCCCTCGCTAGCTCTCTCGTGTGTTTTACGGACAAAGCGGAGCTCCGTGAGACAACAGTTCCAGGAATTTAGCGCATTGTGACGTCCCAGTGAGCGCGGAAGTCAACATTAGCGTGTTTTATCTCCTGTACTTAGACTGAGGAGGACCACAAAAACATGATGGGGGCCTCCAGAGTCCCAAACATAAGGATTTAAATGATTAAAAAGTTGATTTTGCGTAAAATGTCCCCTTTAAGACAACATTTTTTCCAACCAGGAGACTAGCAGCTCCTGTTTAAAAATGATTCAGTTTGCAATTTGCTTATTCTCTCTATGGGTGTGGGAGAGCAATAACTTTGCATACATTTTCTTAGGTGAGTCTTTTGTTAAATGGCTAAAAGAAAAACACACTTCATAAAAACCTGTACTCATCTTTTAAATACTTGTTTCCGTCTTTGTCTGTTTTTTTGTGAACCACATGTTTACATTGAAGTCCTGTTTTCTTTTGGAAATCCACCAGACTCTGTAAGTCCACATGGGGGCACTGTTCCCTCTACAACAGAAGACTACCTGCTGGTTTCTCATACAGAAGACTTTACCTACAACTGGATGAAGGCAGCCTGACGTTCAACGCCAACGCACAGGAGGTAACACACACACACAGTCGTAAACATCCAAGATCTCACACATCCTGTTGTATAAAGACACACTGACCCAGATCTACTGCTCTCTCTCTCTCTCTGTGTAGGGTATCAGTTATTTTATGTCCAAAGGAATACTCGTCGATCACCCGACCGAGCTGGCCAAGTTCATCTTCTACACCAGACGCCTCAACTGGAAGATGCTGAGGATTTACCTGGATGAGAGGTAAACACAGACTTAGGGTTAGAACAATAAAAACATTGTGTGTGTGTATACTGCCCTTAAAGACCGTGTTGGTGCGCGTTTGTGTGTTGCAGGAGGGACGTCCTGGACGAGTTGGTGACCCTCCACAACTTCAGCAACCAGTTCCTCCCCAACGCACTGCGGGATTTCTTCAGACACATCCACGCTCCGGAGGAGAGAGGAGAGTATCTGGAGACGCTCATCACCAAGTTCAGCCACAGGTTCTGCGCCTGTAATCCAGGTCTGGTCAGAGATCTGGGCCTCAGTCCTGGTGAGTTCACATGCACTTTAATACCAGCTGCACCACAGAAGACACTAAACAAGCATAGTTATACAGTATTTATAATAAAAATAATGCATGAAATAATATACTACATGAAACAGGTCATCAGGAATATAAAAAAAACAATAATGAAACAATATAGAATACTGAATATTATTTCCACTTTTTAACCGAAAAATTATTTACTGTGCATGCGATCAGAAACGGTACAATTGTTTGGTTTCACAGTGGTGTAGGGTAAGAGTTTGTCCTCTAGGAGGTGCTAGAGGACAAGTTAATGGATTGTCCTGCTTGAAAGTGGCTGGAGAACTTGAAGACATTCATCCAGTTTTAGGTTTGAATGTTTCTCATGTACAGGTTAAGTTGTACATAATCTAATAAGTTCTTAAAAGTTTGAATTGATGCTCTTTGAATCTATTATATCCAGTGGGGCTGCAAATAACGATTATTATGGTCATCGATTAATCTGTAAATCTGTAAAAAAGGTTTTGATTTGTCCACAAACCAAAAATATGAGTTTTAATGATTTTCCTTTTATTATACGTGTCATATATACACTGCTGTTCAAAGGTTTGGGGTCACCAATACAATTTTGTTGGTGTTTTCCATTAAAAGTCACACTTTTATTCATCAAAAGAGTTGCAAAATGAATAGAAAATATAGCCAAGACATTGACAAGATTAGAAATAATGATTTTTCTAACTGTTTTCAGCTGTGCTAACGTCATTGCACAAGGGTTTTCTAATCATCCAATAGCCTTCTAACACGATTAGCAAACACAATGTACCATTCCAGCACACTGGAAATAGGCCTCTATACATCTATGTACATATTCCATTAAAAACCAGACGTTTGCAGCTAGAATAGTCGTTTACCACATTAACAATGTATAGAGTGTATTTCTGATTCATTTAATGTTATATTCATTGAAAAAAATTGCTTTTCCTTAAAAAATAAGGACATTTCTAAGTGACCCCAAACCATATTGCCCAGCCCTACACACACACACACTCTGCCACAGTTGCCAAGAGGAATTAGGGGTTAATTCAGGTCAGATTAGAAGAGCTGGGGGATCAAACCGCCAACAATGTGGCTCGAAGATTGACCCCCACTGTACCCACTGATCCACAGCCCGCCGCCACACGTCTTAAACCCCCGTAGCTAAATAACCATTAGCCGCCGTTACAGTAGGCGCGTCTGCACTTAGTGCGACTGAACCGCAAAATAATAACCATCGGGACGGTCGAGGCTCGACTTTGCCGTAATCCCCGGCTTCGGTTTAGTCAGTGGACCATTCATTTATCAACCGAGGGCTTTGCCAGTGTCAGCCGAGCGTTCAGAAAACCAATCCCCGACCCTGTTACTAGTAAATCCTACAACCTGCTCCGATGATTAGTAGCACTAGTAGGATTAGAGTAATGGTTCCAGGCCTGAGGCTGCACATGGACGTATGGCTGCTCTCTGAAGTCGGGCTTTTATTTCCCCCCTTTTGACTCATTTTTATTAGTCACACTGTACACGTTTACTTCATTCCATGATACCTGGCTTGGCGTCACGTTTATGTATCAATAAATTGAGTAAAAACAGTCATTTTCAGCTGAAATATTAAAAAAAATCAACTAAAAAAAGAGATCACGGTCAAAAACACCTTTACCTGCTCCATCAACTGTCACTTTATTCACGTTATTTCCATTTTAAACCTCCGAATATGTAAACCGTTGAATAATAATAATATTTAAATAGAAAACAAAAAGAGGGAATCCTAAAACATTGAAAAAGTTGAATAAATAATTAGAATTTAATTGAACGTTGAAATTTTAAGCATCAAGAAAGAACTTATATATAATATAATATTGGTCATTTGATGAGTTCAATGTGTATAATTAAAAAAAATAAATTAAAAATGAGGTATAACATGTTACACATATAAACATAAATGGAAAATATTAAATAAAATACATAATATATTCCGATTTATATAATAAAAAGACTAAAACATGAGCACGACCAACCTTAAAACATTCTAAAAACTAGATTTTAAAGCCACCAGTGCATTAAATTCTGTGTAAAATATATATTTATTCATTATCTATTTCAAATTGGCTTAAACATTCATATGCCTCAACTGTTATGGAGTTCTTTCTATTAAAGAAGTTTTTATACCACGGTTTGCTTTATTGTACCTGAAACCCAGTTTGTTGCTACACAGGTGCCAAAGTGTAGCTACTTCCTGTTACCACTGTTTTACGACCGGTTTTTAACCACCACCTCCACTTCCTGTGTGCAGATGCCGTGTACGTGCTGTGCTACAGTCTGATCCTGCTGTCCATCGACCTGACCAGTCCTCACGTCAAGAACAAAATGTCCAAGCGGGAGTTCATCAGGAACACTCGCAGAGCCGCGCACAACGTCTCGGACGACTTCGTCGGTCACCTCTACGACAACATTTACCTGATCGGCCATGTCGCCGCGTGAGCTGCACTTTGACCCCCGCCGACATCCTCACTCTGCACTGAAGTACACGAAGTATCCAGAACTCTGGGGGAAAAAAAATGAATGAAAACTGTTTTTACGAGTCAAGTCGAGGAATGTAATCTTACTTTGAGGAAAGTGAACCGGACGAAATTCACTGTTCTGACGCCGAACATATGTTTGTAATGTTCGCAGCGTTGTCTGCGAAAGCAAAAGAAGAAGGAGGTGGAATTATGAAGACAAGGTCTGACACTGCACTGACAGACGGGGACTACGGAGACGAGCTTGTCTGATTTCCTGTTGAACTTTGACCTGTCGGATAAAGACTGGCCCGGCCGTTCTCGAAGGAACTGACACAAGGCACCGAGGCTAGCTGAAGATCACACACACTACTATAGTATTTACCAGTGCAACTACTGACAAAGCTACATTGGAGCTAAACCTTTATACGTTTGCCCTGCGGTAAAAGCCAGAATGTCCAAGTATCAAGATTCAAACCTTGTATGTTTCTTTGCGAATGTACCAAGTCAGATTTTCTCGTCATCGCACAAAGTTGCATAAATCACTAATAAGATGTCAGCTTATATCCGTGCTACTCAAAAATGCCTAAATTCTGCTTCGGATTCGCCGGTCGTTCGCACGTCCCCGGCGTTTTAGAAGTTTTATAAATGCTGCTGCTGGCTCTGTTTTCGTTTGAAAACTCTGGGGCCGTGTTTGATGTTTTTGTCTGTTTTGCGCCACCCACTGTCAACCACTCAGAAATGCAGCTCGCAACACGTTAGCTAGCTGGAACAGTTAGCAGAGTTGCAGCTGTGGGTCAGGAAGGCCGAATGTTACCAAACCAAAAAAAAAAACCCCACCATCTACTCGTCTTAACCATTGAAGAAGAAAAACAGAGGTTGTGTAGTAGAGAGACAGACGCTGAAAGTGGAGAGGAAGTTGAAGATAGATGCTGTGTGAATAAAGGTGCATTCCTGTTGTAGTCAGAAGTCGGAATTTCCGAGTTCCAAGTTGCAAGTTTCAACTGGAACCCCTCAAGTCAGATTTCCAACTTGGAAAGTCGAAGCGACCTCACAAACTGACATAGTATCGTTCAGTTTTGTAGAGCGCTACAATCGACTGGTAACGCTAACAATGGCTAGTGGCGCGTTCCAGTTGTACTCGGAAATCGGAATTTACAAGCTCCTAGTAGCAAGTTTCAACTGGAACACCCCCTCAAGTGGGATTTCCAACTTGGAAAGTCGAAGCAACCTCACAAACATTGACATAGTACCGTTCAATTTTATAGAGCGATACAATCGACTGGTAATGGTAACAATGGCTAGTGGTGCGTTCCAGTTGTACTCAGAATTTCTACGTTGAGGAGGCGTTTCTTCAACTAGAACACCCCTCAAGTTGGATTTTCCAACCTCACCGAAACCCCGGTATAGGATTCCAAGATGGCTGCCACTCATGTTAATCGTAAAAACACTCTGCTACTTTATTGTTAATTGCACTTTGCAGGTTGTGGAGTTGTCGGATCAACAAACTGGATTTTTTTTTTTAAATTGTTGAAGTGTAGCCACCAATGTAACGTAATTCAACAAAAAAAACAAATGCGAAAAAATGTGTCGAAATCCATTTTGGTTGTCCGGCAACTCTACATGATTTATACTTTTTTTTTTTTTTTTTTTTTAAATATGGTTTCGGAAAACCAGCCCGTACTGCATTTGTGTAGCGTTCGGATTGGCTGGATTTGAATTGTGTGAATTTTATATCGCTGTGTTGAGTTGAGCAAGTTGACAGACAGTTGTGCACGTGCACAACAGAGTCTGCGAAGAGACGAAAATATGCACGTGCAAAGGACGTGTGGCACAAAAACCACGCCATAATATACACTATAATTATGGGTAGGATAATCAATGTTTGCCAATAAATCTGCCTAAATGTTACACACTGGAACTTTTAATACACAAATATGTGGCCAGTGAGTGACGAGATAAAGAAAACATTGAGCTGTGCACTCACAAATCAAGAAGGAATCGTTGAATGTGGAAATGATACTGACAAATAATAATGAAAGGCTAATGGAAAGTTGCTTTTTTGCATCCCATGTTTTAGTTGTGTATTTTTATTGTATTTAATTTTGGAATAATATTTAAGCTGCAAATTCACCATAATTGCGAGCGTATAAATCGTCAGGGGTTTTTGCTTTTTTCCTGTGAAAAATGACAAACTGTAGTCTCATACGACTCCTGTACCTTTTAGAGAATTTTCTAAAGAATGGCTAATTGTCATACAAGCTGTCAAATAAATGCTGACTCTTAATACAGTCATACATTCAACTTGAATATTTCATACTTGGATTAACAAAAGTTGCTTTGATAAAGCCACGTTTTGTATTTCTTTGTTGCAGGAAATTGAAGATTTGATGACAAAATGGTAAAAAATAAAAAAAGTCGGAAAATCATGGTTTGGAGGAAGTTCTACAAGGAAATGGCTGAAGTCAATTGCAGAAACAAAGGTTCCATTCTGTGGTTTTTGGTTCTTAAATTGTCACAAAGAAGCAAAAATAGACTACTAGCTTAGTGGGGCATTCCATTTGTAGTTGGCAGTCGGAATTTCCAAGTCGAGGGGGCGTTGCTTCGGCTGGAACGCCCCTTCAACTTTGATTTCCAAATAGGAAAGTCATAGCCATAGACATGTTGCTGTGCTGTTTGTGTGCGCAAAAAATGTAGAAATGTGTAAGTGTAGCATTTTTACCGGCTGGCACTGCTAACAATTAGCTAACAACAGCTAGCCCGAGATACAGTACATTTGCATCCATGTTTTTTTTTTTTTTTTCAGACTTCTCAACTGTAACGTGGTCAACTCAGATCCGTGGTCACTCCCAGTTCAGAGTTCCGATTTAAATGGAACACTCCAGACTTTTTTTTTTTACAGGAAGTAGCCACACTTTCCAATATAAATTTGGTTTCTGGTACAGTTCGGGTAGTGACAGGCTGGTTTGGGCCAAATTATGTTTTAAAGGCTTATTCTGAAGCTATGATTATTATTATTTTTTTTAAATATATTTAAATAACGTTAATGCAACTGGCTTTGTTACGCAGCAGTTCAGAACTTTGCAGCTTCTGTTTTGAGTGTCTGCGCTTCATGAGGAAACTGTAAAACTAAATAAGATACAGGATTAAGTCATGGTTTGGAGACGGACCAAGACTTTTGCATTTTAACAAAGGAAAAAGCTGAGCTAAGTGAAGCACAGAAAAGGTTCCAGGTAGAGCTCCGACCAATATGAGTTCTTCTATGTGCCCAGGCCAATAATCAATGCCTCATACATTTATACATTTGGCTCATACAGTTAGCCAATTTTCTTTTTTTTCCTCCATCTGATGTACGCAAGAGGATTAGGACCAGAATGAACTCAGTATTCTGAGAAAAACAATGTCATTTGTTGGTAATCAGTCTTCTTCATGAATGTCCAGGTCACTACCCAGCCAGAATGTCAACGTGGGCCATATTCACGCTGGAAATACGGGTCCCAAGTGGGTTTATCCGTGGTTTCCATGGTGGCCCCACCAGGTCCCAGATGGGACTTAGTACCCAGGTAGTCTGGAAAGGGTAGAAATTTGGCATGAGTTTAAACCACGCTAACCCGAACATAAGGTCAACTGGATTGATCAAACCCAACCTGAGCCCAGGGTCAAGTACGCTACACCAACTCGACGACACACAGCTCCATTGTTTTTGTTTTTTCCACAATAATGTTTAAAAAGAATGGTTTGAATACAATCGCTCACAATAGGACCACGACTTTAAAGATTTGAGTACTTTAAAGAACTTCAAGTACTCAAATCAGTGGCTAACGGCACGCGGAGTACGAAGTTGTGCGATTGCGTTCCAAATATTTAATACTTCTGCACAAAGCTCATCTATGGCGCAGAAGTCAACAAAAGCAAGGATTTTCCACTCCGCTCCTCCAAATTAGCCCATGAAAACAGAAAACACTGCCACAGCTGCCATGACATAATAGCTCAATCCATCAATTTAAATTAGACATGCAGTTTTTATACACGTGTAATGACTTGCGCTGCTACCACTGCTAGATAGGCTGACGGAGTCATTCTTCATGATTGAACAAGGAGACGTAATTGCTAACATTGTTCCATTTAGCACTTAGGGATAACTAATGGAGCACAGTCGTGGATAAACAGAGAAATTAGTTTTGTTTAACACCAACCTGTTTTAGGGGCCGTGTGTAAAATATGAAAATAACACGTTCCAGTCGAGAAGTCGGGGGGGGGGGGGGAAACTCTCTGGCTAGTCATCGTTAGCAATACCAGTCGATAATAGCGTCGTAGCGTAGCAACATGTCTACGGTTAATAATCAAACAGTTCCGTGTTTGACTGATTTAATTTGACGCAAATATGACAGAAGTACAATTAAGAGTAAAAGTAGCAGTTTGTACAAGTAGCAGCCATCTTAGAATCGTAGAATCATCATATTTCAGTTCATTCACGTAATTTTGACCTTAAATGCTTTTCCCGCTCAAAACCACTAGAGGTCAGTTACTCACAATTAGCTGCTCCGTAAACTATTTAAACTGTGGGTAGTAATACATTTCTTACACAAACGAACCGTGGAGTCATTTTATTACGCTGAAATGTTGTCTCTCTCTGTGTGTGTGTGTGTCTGTGTGTCTGTGTGTGTCGTCTTTAATATCCTCATTAATACACTCACCACGAGGTCTAATGTCACCCCTGGTGGCAAACTGAGGTCATTACTCAGGTCACAGTTCAGTTTAGGTCAGATTAAAGTCACGTTAGGGGTTAGCCGTTTAGTTATGATGATTAAAACTCGGGGGTTATTACGGTTAAGGGGGTCCCCACGATGGTAGTGAAACAAGCCAGTGTGTGTGTGTGTGTGTGTGTGAGAGAGAGAGAGAGAGAGTGAGCTTGTGCATGTTTGAGATCAAACAGGCAACAAAAAAAAACTCTATATCCTCTCCAGACACAATATGACCTTTGACATTTGACCTGCGTGTGTTAATTTAGTCTATTCCTGTGTGGTGTTTATGTCGTACAAATGAAAGGTGAGCAGAGTGTAGAGATACACAACTTTTACACACAAAGTTCCACAAGTTACTTCATTTTAATCATTTGTAAATGTCAATATACGTAGATAGATGGAGGCCAACTAGCTCTGAAAGATAGACGCCATGTAGCTCAGATAGATTATGCTAACTAGCTCAGAAAGATAGATAGATGCCAACTAGCTCAGGTAGACATACGCTAATTAGCTCAGAAAGCTAGCGCAGATAGAAATACGCCAACTAGCTCAAAAAGACAGATAGACCCCAACTAGCACGATAGATAGATGCTAACTACCTCAGACAGATAGATAAAGGCCAACTAGCTCAGAAAGACAGATAGATAGCAACTAGCATATAGATAGCCAAAAACTAGCTCACACAGATAGATACACACCAACTAGCTCAGAAAGATCGATAGACGCAAACTAGCTCAGATAGAAATACGCTAATTAGCTCAGAAAGCCAGCGCAGATAGAAATACGCTAACTAGCTCAGAAAGATAGACGTCAACTAGCTCAAAAAGACAGATAGACGCTAAAACTAGCACTATAGATAGACGCTAACTAGCTAAGACAGATAAATAAAGGCCAACTAGCTCAGAAAGACAGATAGAGCAACATGTTAATTGTCATTTACGTGAAACTACTCACATTTTATAACATTGAAACATTTTATATGTAAATATAGTATAATAGTAGGAAACAATCAATAGTTATTTCAGCAGGCTGGAGTTGTAATATGGTAATTTGCACTGTCCCTATCAAATAAATGTAATAAATGAAGTTAGTTGAGTTAAATATAAATACATGGATATATAAAAAGGGACAAAACATAAAAAAAATATATCATATACTTCTTTAATATATTTTTTATATACAATTCGGTCTTTTTATGCACTATATTTATATCTATTTTTAACTCATCTGTGTGTTATGTATGTAAAGTTTTTTTTAAAAATTGAATTAAATTGAAGTTAATTGAATATGTTGATAAGTAATGACCATTCACACATAGTATCCCGGCCCTCCTTTTGCTGCTGCTGCTGATGATGATGTTGACCCAGGTTGGGTCTCAGCAGGAGAGGGTGGTCGGGGTTTGAGTGGGTTTGAGTGGGTTTGAGTGGGTGAAGGCAGGGGCTGGCATTTATTTGTTCCAGCTCGGACTGTTGGGTTCAGCTCATCGTCTCGTCTGCTGCTGTCCCAGTGCAGAGAGAGAGGCTCACTTAAGCCTGATGAAGATGATGGATGGCCTCCTGAGCACCAGAGCCTCTGTACTTCATCAGCAGGAGCAGCCACTGCAGCTGTCACTGCAGCAGGTATACGACACACACACACTCGCACACACACATACATACGGTATAAACAAAGCCTTCTTGCTAACCTTAACCGATAACCACGGACCAGTTCCTCAAAATGTAGGTTCGGCCTCATTAGGACCAGGTTTGTATCTCCATGAGGACGACTGTGGTCCTGACAAGGTCAGTGTTTATATCAGAAAAATGTCCTAAAGAGGCAACAAATACAAGAAAACACACATCGTGTTCAGGCTGGATCACAAAGACTGTACAGAAACTCTAGAATCTACTGCAAAATTATTATGAAAAATTCCATTATTATTTCATATTTATATTTTATTTTCTATTCATAATAATAGAAATCTTTATAGAAATTAACATAATAAATAAACAGATAACCATTAGTTAGTTTTTAGTTATTGTTTAATTAATCCAAAAACGTGAGAAATAAATTCATACATTTATTTTGGTTTTGGCAAAGACATTTTTTTTTTTTACAGATTTTTAATTGAAGCACAAGTTTTTAAAAAAATATATATTTTTACAGTAATATAAAAAAGTAAGAAAAAAGGGGAAAAAGACCAATATTAGTATGAATTATAATCCTATAATCCTTGATTATTCTATGTTATTTTTCCATTGTAAAGTTTATTTAAAATTAACATGTTTTTACATGGATGACCTGTTTCATGTGTTTAATTTAGCTTAATGTAGTTTGTACTAAATATACATGACTATTTTCATGAGCGTAATGAAATTAGTAGACGCATTATTTTATTTATTTATATCCAAGAAGCCATAAGTATTCATGTACAGAAAAGCACTGTGTGAATATTTTTTGCATAATTTTTCTTTTAGTATTAAGACGTATATACATACATATATGTATACATGCATGAATCCATTAAATCACATGATTTAATCGAATTACACAAAATTATACGTTTAACGAGGATTTGTGTTTAGATAAAAAATAAATACATAGAATATGAAATGTGTTTTTGTAAGTTACACCAAATCAGGATTGTGTGTTTTCATCATCGTCATCGTTCTCCGTGAATATAAACGTAAAACAGACGTGGATTTTCAGCGTCCACGGATGTTTCTGCTGAACAAGCTAACGTGAAAGTAGAGAAGTCTGCATGTTTGAGCAGCAAATATTCACATTTATGAAGCTAAAAACAATGAAATTATTGTCTTAATTATTAATAAAACCCCACTCAAAACCGATTAATGGAGAAATTAATTAAAATAATAATCAACTGAATAGCCCTACAGCCCTACACTTATGGAGATGTAAGCTTTTCTCCCCATTTTTCTTATTCCAGAGTTTTCTGGGCCAATGCTGCAATAACACATCCTGGAAAACAATCACGTCCTCTAGATGGCGCCCATGCTCGTAGGACGTTAGTAAAATCCTTGCTCTATACAGTTTATTGAGGCCTGCTGATGTAAAGCACATCAATGTCAAAAATAACACTTTAAAATCAATCAATCCACTGCAGGGAAACGAGATTTTGAAGTTGTGACGATACATTTTCTGGATGAAGTCACCTCCTATTGGACCGATCGTTCCTTTTTCCACAGCAGCCATTTTGAAAAGGTCACGGAAAGAAAAAAAAAACCCCGACACAGGTGTGAATAATCAAATCACACGACGTTCACATCTGTGAATTTCTCTTGGCCGCGTCTCAAATCTCAAAGCTTCAAACCAGGAGTTCAGATTCTCACGGGCGACGTCATGTGACCGGTTTTCCACTCGCACTCGGGGTTAACGCGGAACAGAGAGACGCTCACAAACGAGCGTTTAATAAGTGCTAAAGTGACACGGGCGTTCATACACTCATTATTTCATTAGTTACACCAGGAAACATAATTAAGCAGCAGAAGCGGCTCCTGGTGTCAACGTTTCAACGTTTGACGTGTTGTGCTTTAACTTAAGAGATCATTTGCATACTTTGGTTGTTTATTTTTATAGTTAAAGGTGCCATATGTAAGAATGTGGCCAAATACGGTTACTACACTCAAATTCAAAATACCGAAGTCTTTAAGGTTTCGCTTTTTGACGCAACTGGCAACCCGTGGTTGCTCGGCAGCTGAGACTCTACTGACTGCAATGATTGGTAGACGGCGGTAGGTGGCGCCACATGACAAAACATAAACATGATTTGCAGTCTGCAAAATATTTTTTTTTAATGCAAATATTTTGTCTGTACTGTTGTTGTTGGTGAGTTCAGTTTGTTATATGAACATTATTCCTGAGTCTCTGTGACATATTAGGAGGATTTTATGGCCAGTTGCTTTAGATTTATTACATAATGCACCTTTAAAAGTCTGATTTTAGTCCGACTATGACAACAATTCTGTTTTCTTAATGTCATCTAAACACATCTAAGACGAGGTAGTTCTTAGTCAGACTAACAAACCGGGATAACACGATTCATAGTCTGGTTACTCCTTAGTCAGACTGGAGTTGAACTGGAGTTGGACTAGAGTTGGACTGGAGTTGGACTGGAGTTGGACTAGAGTTGGACTAGAGTTGGACTGGAGTTGGACTGGAGTTGGACTGCATCTCAATCTCGTTTCAGATGGAGCTTTGAAAGGGTGTAGTCGGTCACCTCCCACTTTCTAGCGAGACCAAATGGACGCAAATGACTCTATACATTTGACTTGGATAGGTCTACAACCAATCAGACCAATGCTATGGATGACAGAGTGATGGAAAAGACATCAACTAATGTGTTTGTTGTACTTTTCTAGGAGCGATGGCGATCTGGTAACGGAGCTCCGTGGAGGAAGTTTCTTGAAATGAATGGAAGAACAAAGTCGAAAAGTGATCCTTGAGTAAAAGAACAAGTATCTCAAGAGATTGCTCAGTGTGAGAATCAAGATTGAGATGTTGAAGATGGAGGACAAGAGGAAGACCACAGAGAAGGTTCATGGATGTAGTGAAGGAGGACATCGGGTCAGTTGGTGTAAGGCAGATGATCTACTGTGGCGACCCCTAGGAAGGAGGAGGTGAAGAAGAAGAAGAAGAAATGCCTAACTGCATTAAGTTGCCGCGGCGTGATCGTCTAACTAGATATTTGTGAACAGGTGTGCCTAATAAAGTGGCCGGCGAGTGCAGAAAACTCAAGGTTGGCTTATTTCTCATAGATTTCAAACACACCTTTGGCCCATTAGCTGCTGTTCCTGTCAGTGTGCGTTAAATCAAAGATGGAGCCGCAGAAGCGTAATTATTGGAAAGCACAGAAGGATTTACACCACCTCTGCTTTCTATCTCTCAGGCCTGTTGCTCTGGTTCCGCTGCTGTCAGCCCTTTGCCTGACGGACCTTTTACTGTCCAATAAATATAATTTTTATAACGCTCGTATCGTTTTGTCATGATGATTAGTAGCCGCGTTTAGGGAAGAATCCGAAAAACGATTCGAGCCGTTGGATTTGTAAAACCCCAGAGGAAAATCACAGAGGAGAGACGTTTATTTCTTTACCGTTTTATTACGCTAACAATCGCATCTGACATCGCAAATTATCACACTTGTTCATCACCTCGAGGTCAAAAGTCATTCGTTTTATTAGCCTTTACATTTTTGGCACATTTGGACACTTGGAAGCATTTATTCAGAAAGATTGCACTGGTCACGTGATCACTAGGTATATATATATATAAAAAGCCTGTCTGCTCTGATGAAGGTCTTAATTACTGAAACGGCATGTTTTTACTGTTAATATGAGTCAATAGCCATGAAATATTAAAGGTTTTTGCCTTTAAAAAATGTCAAATGTCTGGATTCCAAAACTGAAGAACAACAGAGAGACATATTTACGCTTTATTTAAGCCATTAAAATCTGTGTGTCTTGAACAACAACATTAAATATCAGCTAATAAAAGCACCAAAGTAGGGTCATTTTATACGCTGATGACGCGCGCATTTATTTTAGCTGCGACATCCCTCAAATGATTGTGTACAGGATATCGACAAATGGATTTCCCATCATTTTTCACAGTAAAACACAGACAAAACCCCCAATTTCACCAATTCATCATTGGCCATGAAAGTATAGATCATGAAATATTAATCATTCTTGGTCTTCTCTCTTGATTTTAGAGATATTTCAAATTAAATGCTCTTTTTATAATTATATTATTTTTTTTTCTCCAAAGTTTGTGATATAATATAATCAAAAATGTCTATAAGTTCTGCCTACGTAGTGTTAAGGACATCAGTGACTACTAGCATACTGCAAATCAGTCATTTTTACTGTACAGTTTTAGAGAGATTTCAAATTAAAAGTCCCATATTTGCATTTTTTTTTTTTTTAACATTTCACATGTAATAAAAACTAAAATTAATAAATAAATCCAACATTTCCATAAATTCTGATGATGGAAGATTTACTAATATATGTATATTTTATTCCAGCATAAATAAGAGTTAGTGGAAACAAAATTGAAAAATATGCGACATTACACTGAATTATCATATAATCCAGCATTTCCTTGTGAAAAGAAAATGCATAATCCGATATTTCACTTTCACTCTAAAACCATTTTTTTTATCTCCCGTTGTGGCTTTTTCTGCCCGTTTTGCAATAAGGAAATTGAGAATAATTTGCCTGAAACCACATAAAAATGGTTTTAACCCACTCTGTCGTCCACACGTGTGTGTGTGTGTGTGTGTGTGTGTGTGAGAGAAGAAGAAGAAGAAGAAGAAGAAGAATGCCGCCTGTGTTTCAGCTCTTGTCAGATGATGTTCGACACTCGGCAGCAGCTTGCAGAGCATTACAGCCTGAGCAGAGACACGCTCAATGATGATTTATTGCTTAAGAAGAAACACAAAAGCACGACCACCGTTAGATGTTTTCTCCTCTCGGCGTCTCGCCGCGTCCGTCTGCTGCTCAGATTTACTGCCGCTGGTGCAGCTCCAGGACAGCAACACAACTGTGAGCTTATGTTTTCATTACGGACAGGAAAGGAAGGAGGAAATTGAACGAGGTGAGCGCTGAGCATTATGTGAAACGGGGGGAAAAAAAAGAAACGGTTTCTCTGTGAGGCAGAAAACGAGGAGGAAGTGGCGACGGGCACGACCTCGCCAAGGAGTCGTTTCACGGGGGAAAAAAAAAAAAATGGCTGTTTAGCTTCAAGACACGTGCCTTGGACTTCACACACAGTGTAAATATGAAAGTGTAATGACTCACATTAAAGAAGATGGCTAATACCACACAAGCACTTTAAGAAGTGAAGATTATAATCCCGTTAATAACCCAGCTAACAAGTCTACGAAATCTTAATCTCATACGTTTGCCACTGGAAACTTAAAGGTGCATTATGTAATAAATCTAAATCAACTGGCCATAAAATCCTCCTAATATGTCACAGAGACTCAGGAATAATGTTCATATAACAAACTGAACTCACCAACAACAACAGTACAGACAGAATATTTGCATTAAAAAAATATATTTTGCAGACTGCAAATCACGTTTTGGCAGTCAGTAGAGTCTCAGCTGCCGAGCAACCGCGGGGTTGCCAGTTTTACGTCAGAAAACGAAACCTTAAAGACCTCGGTATTTTGAATTTGAATGTAGTAACTGTTTTTTGGCCACCTTTAACTTTATAAACGGCTCACTCTCCTGCAACAAAGCCCATGACAAAACCAGCATTTTTTAGCTTGGAGCCTAACAGGAGCCTCGTTAGCTTAACTACTTATTTCATTCACTAAAGTCACAAAATAACACATTTTAATCTACATGTGGAGGCAGAAGTGAATCAACAACTCCCGTGTGCTGAGATTTAAAATCGTCAAATTTCTCAATGGACTTTGGTTCAAGGATTTGAGCAAATATCGACTGTCAGACCTTTAAATTCATTTATTTTAAACAGTAAATCATCAGCATATGCGTTGATTTTGTCTGTCCAATAAAGTTGTGTGAATTTTGAATTTGAAAAGGAAACAGTTCAAATAAAGCCTAGTGGTGAAATAAAGTAATGGAGATAATTTAAGATATTGAAGACTTTAGCATGCGTGAATTAGCTTAGGTAGAGCTAGCAGTTTGTCCTCACATGTCGTCTTGTTGTCGTCAGTTGTGTGTGTGTTTTTTGTGTGCCTTTATTGTGTTAATTCTGTTAACTTTCAACGGACTTTGCATTTTAAACATTGCATTTCATGTTGACTATATGAACATCTGTCCAGGGACGACAGAGGGAAAAACAGCCTTCTGGCTAATTCTGCTGCATTTACGGTAATGCTAATTAATGTACACTTGCCTCCATTAACTCAATGAATAAAATAAAAAATAGATAAAAATACATTTTCCGGCTGGTTCTCGGCGCGGGACACATGTTTAGCAGTCCACGACTTACTCTTAAAAAACCCCCTGAACTTTCCCTTAAAGTGCCACACATGAGCGATGAAGCGAACAGATCAAAGAAAACCAGGTGATCAAAAACACATTAACACGTGTTTATATTTCTCTGTGGCGACACGAATAGAACAACGTGCTACGCTATAATCAGACATTTTTAATCAAACAGTGGACGGAGTTAGCGGCTCGCTTAGCTGCGGGCCTGCTAGCTGCATGGATATATATACAGTGCAGATGAGAAAATGTCATATGAGCGTGTATCAGCTTCCTCCATCTGTTGAGCAGCTGTGGAATGATGTCTCACTCCGTCTCACTCAATCTGACCTTTAGCCTTAAATACAGAGAGCGGTGAGCTAAGAGGAGCAGAGATGCTAGCTTTGACAAAAGGAGGGGGGAAAAAAAGAAAAATACAGCAAAGTATAAGTCGTAGCTGCAGTTAGCTTCTTTTGGGGAGCGGTGGTGTCTGTGGACAGTGAAATTGTTGATAGCTTCACATAGCAACTTGTGGACTTTAAATGTTGCTAGCCCGAATTGGTAGCCCACTTAGCAGTCCACCAACAGCAAGAAAACAGACAATTAAACTATTGTTAGCTTACATGACACAACTATTGTCGGTTTAAACACGGAGAGAGGGGAAGAGAGCGAGCGGTGAGCTAGGAGAGAAGAAGCCCTTAGCTACTTTTAGCCAAAGACGGTGAGGACAGTAATGTGAAGACGCTGTTAGCTTACGTCACATAACGTGTGTGTTAAAGATGTCGCTAGCCCGAATTGGTAGCAGTCCTCGCACAGTTTTCCAATAAGACAAGCCAATGTTTTTGAAGTTGCTCGTAGCGATGAGCCGAGGGAATTGCTATTCTGTGTTCACGCCATACAGTACCCAACTGTCAGTCATTTTTACTGTACAGTTTAAGAGAGATTTCAAATTAAAAGTCCTGTATTTAAATTTTTTATTTTATTTGACATGTAATAAAAACTATAATTAATAATAAATAAATAAATCCAAAATTTCACATGTATGAAAACGTCATTTTCATAAATTCTGATGATGGAAGATACTAATTTATACTATATAATATACCAATACATGTATATTTTATTCCAACATAAATTAGAGCAACAAATCTGTTCAACAATTATAAGTCAGTCCAAATACTCAGTGGCTTTTCAGTACTCAGTATTTTTTTTGTTTTTGCTTTATCTCGCTCTACTCTATAAGAAAAATACAAAACATGTACTGAACTTAACGTGGGAGCCGTCGCTGCACTGATTTGTCGTGGACAGAAGAATCCTTTTCACTTTATTGGCCACAGTGACAAATGTGACATAACACAGATCAGCCACAGCATTAGAGCTGGTAACTGGATTTTTGCCTTCGTCTCAGATCTGTGCATTTGTGACTCAATCAAGCGGATCAGACTCTGCGCTAACATCAACCTACGAGGAAAGATCACATCACTGACGCTTCAGAATGACGTCTTTCAGAACTGGACCCAGAGCCACGACATTAAAGCCAGTTACCTCACGCAATGTTGGGGGTGATTTAGGTTAAATTGCAGTAGAATTAAATAAAAACAAATGTTTGTTTGTTTGCTGTTTTGGGTTTTCACCACAAACGTTTCCTTTGAACGCAAAGTGATTTGTGGTGAATGGAGCCGTTCACGAATTGTTAGTTTTTTCCAACAATGTTATACGTCGGCGAGAACCTGCATCGCGTTCAGCAGAGGACGGTGCATCATTATCGCCATAAACGTCAAAGTGAAAGTGTGAAAGTTGACGAAACCAGTTTTCTGTGGCTGTAAAACCGTAAAATAACAACAAACATGTGCGTGAACGCACAGCCGAGTTTCACACGTCGGCGCTAAAACGTCCAAAGCTCCGTCTCAAAGTGTGTTTACACAAAAACATAACCATTATATCATTATATACACTGAACATTTGGGACGCTGGGATTGAGGGGATTTATATTATGAAGTACACAGCAGCACTCCATCAATCAGAGCTTTTTTTTTTTTTTTTATAGCAGCAGCAGCACAACGAGACAGAATCAAGACGAGTGGAGTTTTGCCAAACAACGTTTAAAGACAGTTAGAAGCAGAAGAGGGAAAGAGAAGATTATCGAGTCTAAATCCCTGGATCTTCTGACTGAAACATTACGCGGGGGAGGAAGAGAGCAGCCAGCGCACAGACGCAAATGTGATGTATGTTCAAATATTGGATTTCCATGTGTGGAATCTATGAGGTCTATAACTATCTGTCAAGCTAATAAGCAAACTGCTATCTACCCAAGCTAACGAGCGACGGCTTTCTATCCAAGCTAACGAGCAAACTGCTTTCTAGCGACAACAAAGTGACAACGATGTGTCAAACCAGCTTGTAACAAAGTTTGCGATGGGTATTTCATAAACTGTAAGTTTTAATCTTCATGTCAACATATAGGTGTCACAGCTATCCAAGCTAACAAGCTAACTACTATCTATACAAGCTAAAAAGCTAACTACTATCAATCCAAGCAAACTACCATTTTCCAAGCTAACTACCATCTATTTAAGCTAACTACTATCTATCAAGCTAATAATAATAATGCATTATATTTAAGGCGCCTTTCAAGACACTCAAGGTCGCCGAGCAAACTGCTATCTATCCAAGCTAACGAGCGACGGCTATCTATCTACGACAAAGTGACATCGATGTGTAAAACCAGTTTGTAACAAAGTTGGCCATAGGTATTTCATAAACTGTACGTTTTAATCTTCATATATCAACATATAGGTGTCACACCTATCCAAGCTAACGAGCTAACTACTATCTATCCAAGCTAACTAACATCTATCCAAGCTAAAAAGCTAACTACTATCTATCCAAGCTAACTACCATCTCTCCAAGCTAACTACAATCTATCTAAGATAACTACCATCTATCAAGCTAATAAGCAAACTGCTATCTACCCAAGCTAACGAGCCAACTACTATCTATCCAAGCTATACCGAGCCCACTGTTTTCTATCTACGACAAAGTGACATCGATGTGTAAAACCAGTTTGTAGCAAAGTTTGCGATGGGTATTTCATAAACTGTACGTTTTACGGTACAATTTAAATGATGTATCGCTATATCACAGAATTGTTGTATCGAGTAATTATTGGTATCGTGGACCATGTATCGCATAGCTTATCGTGGACACGAAAACAAAACAAAAATGCTATTTCTGAACTCTGAAATGTTACAAACTACAGCATAACTGTTTAAAGTACCATTTTCTCTGTAATGACAAAGTAAAACACGTGTTTTTCTCGGGGACATTCTTTCGCGATGAGACGCTAAAATCTCCCACTTCCTTCCGAGCTTTCGTTCACTTCCTCCGTCGAAGCTTCTTTGGCCCAGATTGAGGACGTGTCTTCATTTCCTCCTGGCACGTCCTCTCTCTCCGGTTCCGTCAGATCCAATGGGAAACGGGTGTGAACTGCCATCGTCGGGTCTCCGCCACAGATGTTGTACGAGGACTTAAGTCTGGACTTTGTCTGGGCCACTCAAGGACAGTCGGACAGACGCTCGCGTTTTCTGAAGACGACTGAAGTGTTTTCTTGGCCGCGTGTCTTCAGGAAGTCGCTCTTTGAAATCTCACGAGTGTTGAAGTCTGATGTTCCCCCAACATCAGAGAGACGTTTGATTTGACTTTTTGGTGCCTGAAACTGATAGTGATATCACAATTTTGAGAATCTTCCGACACCAACATCTGACTTACTTAAGTTAACGAGCTGTTCGAGCCATAAACGCCATTTTGAAAATATAATGCTTCCAGCAGTGTAACAATTATTCTGCTTCCAAAAATGAAATAAGTGAATTTAAATGTTGTTATTGCTTATTTTTCTGTGCTCACCAATGTACTTATGTGATATGTGTGGTAACTACTACAAACCAACTATCATCCATCTAAGCTAACAAGCTAACTACTATCTATCCAAGCTAATGAGCATCTATCTAAGCTAATGAGCAGCTATCTAAGCTAACTACTATCTATCAAGCTAACAAGCCGACTGCCATCTATCAGAGCTAACAAACCAACTACTATCTATCTAAGCTAACAAGCCGACTGCTATCTATCCAAGCTAACAAACCCACTACTATCTATCTAAGCTAACAAGCTGACTGCTATCTATCCAAGCTAACAAACCAACTACTATCTATCTAAGCTGACAAGCTAACTACTATCTATCCAAGCGAACGAGCTAAATAATTCACATTATACTGTATAATAAAGCTAAAACCAAACATTATTTTAATTAAATGTCTGTCTTTCTCATGAATGTATTTCTGACCTTGTCTTTCTATTAAATGTGTTTTTTCCCCCTGTTTTTTTGTAGTTGCTTTGTTCTTGTTCATTTGTTTTATTGACTTTTTTATTCGCTGTTTTAATATAGTATGTCTTTGTTTTTATGTGCTGCGGTAAATCTGTAAATCTGTTTTTTTTTTTTTAAATGTAACAATTTAAATTGAATTTTTTTTATCCTTTCCCGTATCATATTAAAATAAAATGAAAGAAGTAAAAGAGGCATTTTTGATTGTTTGGCTTTGAATATGGACACACACACACACACAGAGTCTGGTTTCCATGACTTCAGGGGACATTAGACTGAAGTCCCCATAATGTGACTGCAAACAGATTTAGGTCCTCACAACATGAGTAAAACCAGGAACACACACACCATAATAACAGCCAACAAAACCCTCATCTCTTAACCTTAATCACAATTTAAATCTTAGTCCTAATCTTAACCACTTCATCAGACATGAGGTTCTACCTCATTAGGACCAGGTTTTGGTCTCCACTGGTCAATGTTTATGACAGAAAAAGGTCCTAAAGAGGTAACAAATACAAGAAAATACACACATTTGCGCAGCATTCGTATAGTGAGGACACATCGTAGACATAATGCATTCCCTAAAACCCCTTAACCATCACCACTAAGAGCCTAACCTTGACCTTTAACCTAAAACCAGGTCCTAAGACCTACATATTTTATTGTTTGTTTTATATTGCTTTTAGTTCACATTGTTTCATATCCTATCTGTTTTATGTATTTATGGGATGTACAGCACTTTGTTCCACTCGGTTGTTTTTTAAATATGTTATAGAAATAAATAAATGTGCGGACCAGAATGAATGGTTCATATTCAACAGAACATATAAATATATAATAAACAAAGTAATACAATGGAAAGAATTAACATTAACCATTACATTTCCAATATTTTTTTATTTATTATTATTAAATTATAATTAACCTAATTGCTTAAACCAGATCTTAACCAATAAATAGGACTTTTGAGGTGTGAAAGAATATGAGCCCAAATGTCCCCAACACTATGGTTCTCTTTACCTGCGCGGGGGCGCGCGCAAACGTGCCTCGTCGTGCACGCGCGCGCCTGTCGCTCGTCGTGTTTATTTTCACAGTTTCATTTGTAATGGACTTTGACCAAAGGAGACCATTTATCATCTTTACAATCACTAAACAGGTAACACACACGCACACGCGCACACACACGCACGCACACCCACCCACCCACCCACCCACCCACCCACACACACACACACACACACACACACACACACACACACACACACACACACACACACACACACACACACACACACACACACACACACACACACACACACACACACACACACACACACACACACACACACACAGGTCAGCTACTTAACTCGCTTTAATCACAGGCGCCACAATCATCATCATCATCATCATCATCACGGTGTTATGAGAAAATTACAAACGTAGACAAACTTTCATATTTCAAACGTTTCACTGAGACACAAGTTAAATCACAGACCGGTCCTTTAAACAACAAATACGACTGATTAATATACATTTATGATTCTCATATATTACATATGAATTTATGTTTGACGTGTATATTTTTTGGGGGGGATCATTTTTCGTTAATTAATTTGTTTTGGGTTGTTTTTGTGATGTTAAATGTGTTTCTTTTTTTTTTTTAATTATGAGAAATTATATAAGTGAAGTGAAAAAAGTTAGATACACGGAAGAAAAGAAAAGTTTTTCGATTATATATAATAAAATTATAAAAAGGTTTATGAATAAATAATGTTAGCCTGTTTGATAAAATATTTAAATATTTAAGAAAACGTTATCGTTATTTCGATTCTACAGATTGTCACGTGAATTGCAGTTGTGTGTTTGAGAGATTTTAATTTAACAATAATAATAATAATGTTGATTAAAATAGCACTTCTCAAAACAAATATATAAATACAAATACACATCGTAATAAACGAATTAAAACATTTCAGTATGACTACGATGAAATTGTAAATAAATTAATCTCCGCGGCATTTGTGATTTATACCCTTCAGAAAGGACCGCTTCTTAATGTTCGACACGGATTTAATCGAAAGTTCGTTAATTAAATTATTAAAAATAATTAATTATTTCTTTGGAGTTGATTAATCGATTTTTTCACAGACAAATCCGTTGATAAATGTGTAATAATTTTAAAAGCCGCAGTTGACAAACGAATGTTAAAGTTGATGTGTTACATTTAATAACAGCGCGTTTGTTTTGTCTTTAACTTTATTCAGTAATTTTTTAAAATCGGTAAAATAAATGAAAGATTTCTGTCAAGTTTTCGACATATGATCAAAAATATTTTCCCCTGTTTTCTTTGAATAATAATATATATATTCGAAAATACAGAACAGATGTTTTTGTTTCTTTTTTTAAAAATTGATTTTGAATTAAATCCACTATTTAACGCCTTGTTTCAGGGCTGATGCGCAGACACCAGTGTTTTAAACGCGCGTGGATCCGTGAAGCAGCTCTGCCGCGTGTCCACTCGGCTCCACGCGCGGCGACGCGTTCACGAGCCGCGGACGTTTAAAAGTAATCGCTGCGATTTAGTTATTAAGTCACTTTTAGCTGTTATTCATCACGTCACCACTTCCCTCTGTATGTGTGTGTGTGTGTGTGTGTGTGAAAGCTGAAGATGTGAGTGAGGATGAATGAAATGATGAAAATAATATTAACTAACAGGAGGAGAAAATGGGAAACAAGCAGCCAAATCATATATTAATTCCATGCTAAATTAATACTAATGTTTGTGTGTCTGTTTTTAATAAATTGTGTTTTTTTTATTATCATTTTAGATTTAAAAGTGAAAATATATTGTTTTTCTTTTTCTTTTAAATGGGCCTTACCTTCTTTTTTCTTGTCCTGAGACTGAGTCAGTGCTGGAGCCAGAGCTCAACTTTTGATAGAGAGAGAGAGAAGTCTGGAGAAACTGACACACACACACACACACACACACACACACACACACACACACACACACACACACACACACACACACACACACACACACACACACACACACACACACACACACACACACACACACACACACACACACACACACACACACACACACACACACACACACACACACACACACACACACACACACACACACACACACACACACACACACACACACACACACACACACACACACGAGTCACAGTCTCCACTCATGTAAAATACACTGTAACACACACTGATTCTGGGGTTTGTTTAGTCATCCGTCATTGTTTAAACACACACACACTACTACTACTACTACACTACACACACACAGTTCTTATTCATGTGTATGTACTGTATATATATGTAGAGTATATATAAGATAAGATACAGTCCCTTTATTTGTCCATGTACATTTTCAATGTCACAGCAGCAAAGACAGTGAAGGTAAAGGTAATAAATAATGACATCATCAAAAAGGACTCAAATAAAATACATAAGAAAATGGCAATAAAATGAATATAAACATCCGAGCAGAATCTGAACCTTCTGTCCAATGATTGAACTTATTTGTTCAGTTTTCAGTTTTACATCCTTTGTTTTTTTTATATGTGTGTAAACACTGAATATATCACATTGAAATTCCATGTGTGTCTGCACTGAAGCACACGGCCAATAAAAGTCACATTCTGTTTATTCCTCACAGACGTGTGTCACTAACTCTTCATGAGAAATCTCATATACATATATATACACACACATATACATATGTATAAATGTATACATATATATACACATATATACACACATATATACATATATATGTATAAATATATATAGACACATAGGCTATATATGTATAAATATATATACACATATATACATATATGTATCGATATACACACACATGCATATACATATATATACATATATGTATAAATATATATATATACACATATATGTATAAATATATATATATATCGACACATATATACATATATGTATAAATATATATATATATATCGACACATATATACATATATGTATAATATATACATATATACATATATGTATAAATATATACATATACACATATGTATAAATAAATACATATACACATATATACATATATGTATAAGTATATACATATACACATATATACATATGTACACATATATACATATGTACACATATATAAATATATACATATATATGTATGTATATATTTATACGTTATATATGTGTACATGTATATATATATATATATATATTAGGAAATTAATTTAAGAATATATTGAATGAAAGTCTGAATATATATATAATGAAAGTCTGAATATGTATACATATATAAATATATAATGCAAGTCTGAATATATATAGCAAAAGTCTGAGTATATGTAAAGTCTGACTATATATAAAGAAATTCTGAATATATATTATATATAAACATATACATATATAAATAATCTTTTGAAAAATATAACAATATAGACTTATTTTGGCCCATTCATTGGCCCCGCCCATTCACAATTGCCCCACCCCCAACATTTACTGAATTGAGGGATTCCGCGCCTCAATCCCACACCTGAAAATTCAAACAAAAATAATAATAAACACATAAAATACATACAAACAGGTACATAATGAACTAACTGGCTCCAGCAACTCAAATATATCATAAACAAATTCACTCAGTTCATAAGTGATTCTATAACACAGTCCAGAACAAAACAGCCACGATTATGAAGTGATTTAACATAAAACGTGGTTAAAACAAAAAGAAAACAGATCGTGTAAACGGAGAAGAGGAAGCTACTGTACGATAATAATCTGCTCTCACTGGGAATAACAGCGAGTGAGGATTAACAATCTGGAATAATGAGCCAGACTGAAGCTGCTGCTGCTGATATCTGGTCACACTGTTTCCCCTCAGCTTGTGTTTCGTTTCAGTGTTTCATGTTCGTGTGTGTGTGTGTGTGTGTGTGTGTGTGTGTAAAGGATATCCTCTTGGCCTTGGGAAAAAAAATTAGTGTGCCACAGACTGACAGAAAACAGACTGCAGTATAGATCTTCCTCTCTCTCTCTGAATTCCTGCTCACATTAACACACCCCCCCCCCCCCCCCACACACACACACTTTACCGTAACCTTAACCATCACAACTAAAACCCTGAATCTAACCCTTAAACCAGGTCTTCACCCTCAAAGAAGCCCTTTAAAGGTGGCCTAAGTGCCTGTCCCTAACCTTTAGGACCAGACAAAAATAAGATTTTTGGTCCCCAAATACAGGAACACACACACACACACACGTTTCAGCACCAGTCATTGTGAGGACCTTAAAACCAGGTCTTTACCCTAAAAAAAAAAAAAAAAAGCAATTTCAAGGGGCTATCAAAAATGTCCTCACTCCATATGGTTTATAAGTTGGTCCTCACAAAGATACACATACAAGATCGTGCGCACACACACACACGCGTTTACATAACTGCTCTTCTCAGGACTCTGCAGTGACTAAACCAAACATCACTAAAAAACAACAACAACCCATAAAAGCAGAGGATTTAATTAATCAACGTATAGTACGTATTCATCAATTCTTCAGATATTTTCACAATAAAAGCCTCATTTTTACAAAGCTATATGAAGAAATATAACAAACGGTGTTTTCAAAAAAAAATGAAAAGATACTACAATCTGTCTGTATAATATACAGACTACTTCGTAATACTGTGTATATACGCGACTCACGAGTACGTGCATGTAATGCGGAATATGATAAAGTGCAGACGCGTAAAATCTGTGTAATGATTTTGTGAATGTGACGCAGAAACAAAGACGGATTGTGTTTCACGATGTTGGACGACGTCTCCTTAGTGTCTCACATCTGTCTCGCTCTGCAGAGTTTATATATATATATATATAATATAAATATATATATTTATAAAAATATAAATACATATATATACATATTCACATATATAAATATATATACATATAATAATGTATATATATATATATGAGTTTGTTAGATTCATTCATTCATTCGGATATAATTCTAAATAATCTGCCAGATTAATGCATGTTCTGTTTGTTTATATGCACTATGCATTTATTTAATGTGTGTCTGCCAACACTGTAGAATGGTGAAAAGTAAAGTAAATAAAAATATTAACCTTTTAAAAGTTCACTTTTTGTTGATGTAATCTGGGATTTTTTTTTTAAAATAATCCCAGATTACATTGAAACTGTAAATTAATTGTGTAAAAACAATGAGTTTATATCACAAATTAAATTAAGAATTCCCCTGTGTGTGTGTGTGTGTGTGTATTTGTGTTGTTTTCTTTGTAAATTTATGCTGAGATTCATTAATCTTGAGATAAGATAAGTTGAGATATTGGTACAATAGTTTTCTTTAAAAATATATAATAAACTCAAATAAATGATCTACTTTATACTTAGTTATATACAATTATTCAATTAATTAACCATTACTATTTAAACACAGGGCTACACAGTACCTTTATATATATATAAAATCCCAAAAAACAATTCTTAAACCATTATTAAAAGTCCATTTTGGTAATTTATCAAAAACGTACCGCTTTAATTTAGGACATATATTATCATAAAGTGGATTAGATTGGATAGATTTACCTTTAGGTTTAGAAATGTAACCACTGGAAATGTACAAGTGTGTTTTTAAAGAGACAAAAATCAACATTATATGAAGAAAAAAGTTAATTCATGTGGTAAAATTAACTACAATTATAAAAATACACTACTGGACTGAAAAAGTCACAAAGATGCTCCTATTTTAAAAATTTAATTCCCCTTTTTTTGGAACACATTTGACGTATTGTTTTGTATCATCTGCAAAAAAACTCATTCAAATTAGGGTAATAAATAAATAATATACTTTAATTTCAAGGTACTATAAGTATATCTATTAATACATTTAAATGTTTGACTGTTCCGTGTGTTTACCTTCTCATTTCAGTGTTAAGGGTTAACCCCAGAAAAACCATCCGACAATTATACGCAAAGAATAAACTATACGTCAAATTATTGTGGTTAAATTAACCAGTTCCTGTAATATTCTAACCTTCTCCCAAACGTGCACCTGTAATTACAATATTACTAATAATAATTAGCCACTAATGTGGTGATTAATTATAAACTCATCAGGTCACAATTAAAACAATTATTGTTTGTTTTCCCGTCCGTAAAAAAAAAAAGGCCTAAAACATCATATTATGTGTCCACAGGTGCTGGCGGGACATTAGAGGACATTTAGCTCAGGCCTCATGAAGACGGATCGTCTTTTTTTTTTTTTTTTTTAACCTCCTGGCTTCATGTGGAGAGGTCGTCGTACACATGTTGCCGGATCTGCTCTCTGACCAGCAGAGGGCAGCACAAACTGTGGACCCCCCCGCCCCCCGCCACCCCCCCATCGCCGCCGCCACTGCTGCATTATGATGTCACGTAGGACAACAGCTCTGCTGCTGCTACTGCAGACCAGACGTCCCCTCCTCCCCCGCTCTGATCTGGCCACTGCTCACACATACAACAACCACCAGCACTGCTGCTGCTGCTGCTGCTGCTGCTGCTTCCTGCACGCAGCTGCTAACCAAACCGATACTACTGCTTTAAAGGGATAGTTCAGTTAGTTAAGATTAAAAAAATAACTTTAATTAGTAAAAAAAAAAGTTAATTTAAACAGAGTTAACTAATAAAATCTGAAAAAGATGTTTACTTAAACCATTTACTTTGCCACACTAAATCCCATAGAGAAAAACAACCATTTTTACATCAGTGATGGAGGCAGCAGTGGGTCAACGATGCGGTTTCGAAAAGCACCGCAGTGACAAAAGTTGACCACACGAGGCAGCGGTAGACCAGCAGCTCCAGTGGGGAACACATTTTGAGGATATCGTAGACATAAGCACATGCAGAATTAGTAATATGAGCATTTTTGGTGGTGGTTGAAATTAGTTTTTGAGAAGGTAACACTCGCCAATATAGTGAATTTAATGAAGTATGTCAATATATATCTACGATCTATCTTTGCCAGGGGCCTCAAACTCGCGGCCCGTGGGCCACAAATGGCCCCCCATTCAAATTAATGCATTTCAGCATTAGTTGCAACTCTAACTTCATGTATAATAATTTCCAATATTATGCAGTATTTTTTTTTTAGCTTTTCTTTTTAATTATTTTAATTATTTAATTATTTCTACTTTAATTCTAAGTCCTAAAAAATATAGCTAAAGCTGGACTGGATTGGATCAGATCTATCTATCTATCTATCTATCTATCTATCTATCTATCTATCTATCTATCTATCTATCTATCTATCTATCTATCTATCTATCTATCTATCTATCTATCCCTCAGTCAGGTCTGATAGTTTTGCTTGACGGAGCCTTTTTAAATCACACGGAGTACGCAGCAAACAAATAACGTGACTTCACGTCGGTTCACAAAAACCAAGCGGCAGCAGAAATAATAATAATAATAACGACAACAGAAGTTACATACTGCAGCTTTAGCTTTAGAATAATAGATGCACTTTTTTTTTGCCCGCGGAAAAAAACCCACCGTCCTGAACTCTGAGAGACAAAGACGGTGAGAGACAATCAGTCGGAACTTCAACATCTGTTAGTGTACATCTGTACCTCCAAGGTTCTCACACACACACACACACTCGTACACACATACATATACACACACGCACACACACAGAGAAAGAGAGAGAGGATCCATCAATTACATCTTAAATTCAGTTAACTTTTATTTCTAGGGCCAGAGACACAGGGCCAGGGGCCAAACAGAACGCGCACACACACACACACACACACTTTCAGACAGGCCTGTAGCACACATCAATTGAATTAACCGTGGACCAGAACCTGGTCTGGACATCGTCACTGACCCATCTGGTCAGCACTGCTCCTCTCTCTCGCTCTCTCTCTCTCTTCTCTCTCTGCCGTCCTGTCGCTCTCGTATTTGTCTCTTGTTTACCCAGAGTAACATTGTCCAGATAATTCTTTTATCTCACGTTAATGGACGCCGCTCCGTGCATCATTTGTTCTTTTCCATATTCAAATAAACGGCCAAATAATGTGAAGAAGAAGGGAAGGAAGAAAAAATGGATGGAAAAAGTGATTTCATTATTTTATTCATTAACGTGACACAGAAAACTCCCAAAAATGTTTTTGTTTAAATTTTCTTCTCTGTACTTTTTGTACTGTAATTTAAGGGATTTTAGTTGTTTTTGATATGAACTTAATTTCACATTAGAGCCGTCAGTTGATGCTCAATATTTGCAAGGGAATAAACTGATTACTCTGAAGGTTATTTCCAATTAAAATGTGACTTTTATTCATTTTATTTTGTTGTCTTTTGCATCTAAAGTGTTGCTGTACACAGAATCTTCTGCAGTCTTTGCACATCAAAAATCACACAGAAACAACAAATTCTGGCTCGCAATTCAATATCAAAATTCATATATTTAATCCGAGCACAAAATCTAAATTATAATCAGTTTGATAAATAAATAAATACATTTTTTTGGACTCTAATTTGAATACGGAAAGAGCTAACGCCTAAAAATGTGTTTGCAGTCTCACCCTCAGGACTGCAGGACACCATCGCAGCACTGGACAGTGTCTGAAGTCCAGCCAGACTGAGTCCAAGGCTTTTGCTGCTGCTGCTGCCGACTGTTTTATAAGCACTGCTCCCAGGAAACCACATAATATGATCCACATCCGCGTGTGTAAAACTCATTTATACACTCTGTTCGGACTCTGCATTCTATGCACTATCTCTACCTTTTTCTTAAGACTTTTATATGCGAGATGTATTTATAAATAGGGACTATACTTTTTTTTTTTCCCCTTGGGACAAATAAATGCAAGAAAGTCCTGAAATTCTATAGATAAACAAAAAGCATCGTGTTGCCCATAGCAAATGTAGACATACTTGCTGTTGCCAGTAGGTGGGGCAATCACTGTGGACTGATTGGCTCTAAAAATAAGATGGAAATAGAATAGAGATTGGTTGGAATACCTGCTTTTCCTTCTTCTTCTTCTAATAATAATAATAATAATTTGTGTTGCCCTCTACAGTTCAAAAATCTTAATTTCATTCTTCCTGTCTTATTCCTGCAAACATGCTTTCGGCCACTACCATACCTTATTGGAAGAAGATGGCGAAAAAAAGGTATTGATTAACTATGAACTGCGATGTAGGCGCACCGGCTTATAAGGCGCATAGAATAGAAGATATTGCAGTCAATCGTTTGACTGGGGTTGCGTTATGCATCCACTAGATGGAGCTGTGCTAAAGGGAATGTCAACAAAACAGATAAAGTCAAACTAATTGATCCATATATGAGACGCTCCGGATTATAAGGCGCACTGTCGTTTTTTGAGAAAATTAAAGGCTTTTAAGTGCGCCTTATAGTGCGGAAAATACGGTATACAAACTTTTAACTGCTCAAAATGATTGGAGGAAGAAGAAGAAGATGAAGAAGAAGAAGAAGCCTGTCAAGTCAACTGTTGGACAGTTATGTGATTAAGAGACAAATATGGACACAGATGGACGGACGTTCCTTCAGTAAATTGATAAGATCTCTCAAAAGAACGTTCTTACGTACAGCTCCTTTAAAGAAAAATCCTGCACTGGGGGGTGGTGGTGGTGTGTATCATTCTCTGTACATGTGGAAGAAGTAACAGAGTGGAAACAGTCTCTTCACTGCTTTTTGGGTTTTCAAGTTCCACATGGAAACAACTTTGCACACAGCCTTTGTTTACAGAATACGGAGCTGTGTTCCCTCATCAGGATCCGTTCCCCACAGCCCCGCCCCTCCCCCCCCCCCCCCCCACACCCAACCAAGCCGCCTCCCAAAAGCAAAAAAAAAAAGGGCGGGGTCACAGAAGGTTTTGTCCCTGAGCTGCTGTGAGGAAACAGGGGAACGAGCAAAGAGAGAGAGAGTCTGACATGAAAGGGAAGATATTTGAGACAATTTCGGAAACTGTAATTTCTCAACAGCAGAGGAACATGATTACTGCAGCAGAGAGAGAGAGAGAGATGACAAACTTCTGTTTTTGCAGAAAAACCCTGGCAACAGAGGAAGAGAGCAATTACACTCACGAGCAAAAGCAAAAGCCACTGCAAGACTGAGTTTATGTTGCACTTTACAGCAGAGGAAATAAAGAGGGAAAAACCATTGGTGATGCTAATGTTTTTCTTCTCCTTTATGGACTAAAACCGCAAACTGGTTCGCAAACTTTTTACACCAAGAACCGCCCGAGAAAAATTTCATTATATATATCGTTAAACGGTCAAAATTCCTCAGCTCCACTCTGATCACAATCCCCGTTATAAACAGTAGAACAGTATTTCTGATTTTCCTCCAAGTGCCACCAGAGGAAGCTTGCGTACCACTGGTGGTACATGTACCACAGTTTTTATAAATTATTTTTTGTCTCCTTAAAATATAATCATTTATATTATGGTGAACTTCATTTTTTGTCCCATAACGAAGACAAGTCCCCATGATGTGGGCGTAAAAACAATTTTAGGTCCCCGCAACATGAGTAAGACCAGTACCACACACACAAACACGCACACATGTGTATGCACAGCTGTCTTTTTAAGGACACTGCATTGACTTCCATTAATTTAAACAGCCTAAACAATGCATTATCCCTAATGTTTACAATAACCAGTAAACAGTTAACCAGTTCTTCAGAACGGCCTCATATGGACCAGGTTTTGGTCTCCATGAGGACTCCTGGTCCTGTTAAGGCCAGTGTTTCAAATCCAAACCCAAACCACTTCACTGATAGATAGATAGATAGATAGATAGATAGATAGATAGATAGATAGATAGATAGATAGATAGATAGATAGATAGATATTTTTTGTCTTCTTAAAATGTAATCATTTATATTACGGTGAACTTCATTTTTTGTCCCATAACGAAGACAAGTCCCCATGATGTGGGTGTAAAAA